>NC_079426.1:15493613-15576113 GCF_026213295.1 Gadus chalcogrammus | reverse complement strand
CGTCCGCAACACAACACAACACAACAAGCTCCTCCGCCTCAATAAAAACAGAGGGGAGGGTAAAGCTCGAAGAGGAAGAGGAGAGGGAGAAAAATAGCAGGACCGAGGTGGAAATGGGTAGTGGCCAGGAACTGCGGCACTTCCTGCGCTAATCACAACGCAAAGTACTTCCTCTGATTGTAGGAGCTGCCGAGCCATTCACCAGACCAGCCTCCTGAACACACACACATGCACGTAAAGAACAACACACACACATGCATGCACGCACACAGACACACACACAAACACACACACACACACACACACACACAAGCCACTTCTTAGACATAACAGTGTTTTTCATATGCTCCAACCACCTAATAAGGAACACTAATCAGAGCAAAACGTTTCTTCTCACACACGGCCGCAGATATGCGTTGCCTCTTCTTCTCACTGAGCCGCATTGGCTTGGGCCTGATAAACATCTTATTATGTAATCCTTACGGCACAGTGAATGTTTGCCAGGGGCCCTTATCGGCGGGCCCTTATCTCGCTGTGAACTCCTGGCACCGCTTGCTTTCTGGACTTTTATTTTCGTAATGACTTTGCAATCCCTGATACCTCTTGGGAAAAAGAACCGACAAGCTAAGAAACTGGAGTGTAAAGAGGTTCCCAGAAAACAAAATAAAAGGGAGTCAATGCCCCACACGTCTATTTCACATTTCACCCCCACAGATGTTTACTGCAGCTGGTTGTGTTCAGAGTTAGTAATGTAACATTTTAGCAAGAAGGACACGGGATGAGCTTCTCCCGTCGTCATCACCTCGTGTCTTTAAGTCTTGGTCCCTTAATCTCTTCTGGACTCGCTGAAACCACAGCATGCTGGCATAGGGCCCTCTTCCGCATTGGCAGAATACTATATCTCTCCCAGCAACGTTTGAAGTGAGGAATAAAGGAATTGTACAATCTGCCAGGCAATGCTATGGAAACCGTTCACACACAAAACACACTACCACAATCTTGATAGTATGGTCAGTCTCTTACAGAGCAGATCTGCTTTAGTCCACAGACTATGAGAGACAAAAAGACCACCTCATTGAATCTAAGGTTGTTGGGTGAGTTCCTCCACCCTACGGCATAATGGCAATAGCTTTCTGTCTTTTTTTCTAAATAGATGCCATTGTTCACTAGGTCAGAGGATGGGGAAGGCAGGAGCAACCCAGACAAAAAAATCACTTATCCCCAAACTTTTGCCTGGATACACTGAGACATGGACCTGAGGCTATTGCAATTGCCCTATGGTATGGGATTCATTTGTTATTGTGTTGAGACTCATTCAATTGCACTTGCTATGCTGTTGCACAAGCTTTCCATGTGTCATGATGAAGCCTGGCATGCTGTTTCATACTTTGGATGGGCTCATTAGGAGTTGTTCAATAAAGATGACCACATCCATTGCGGGTTCCCTTCTGAACCGAGCAGCGCAGGGAGTGTGTTTCTTGTTCGGGGAAACGACCCAGGACATTGGCCTTGACAGGCCGTGACATAGCACCAACCAGTGGGGTTGGTAATCCTAACAGCCCGCTGGCCGAAGCTACGCCAGCCACAGCAAACCTCCAGTCTCATGTTTGAAGATCATCGTTTTGATCGTTTGGATGTTCATTAGTGGTGAGAATATATAGTATGATCACAAGGACAGTTTCAGAAACATAATGTTCCATTTGTGAATAAACAGCATGATGAAACCCCAAAAGCAAGCTTTAAAGAATATGGAGATGTGTGTTAACTTTCAAAATGATTTTATTGGGACAAAACTACAAAATAAAATGTACAGCACAAAGAGTCTCAAGCTCAGTTTGTAGTGAATCGCCCCCCCGTCCCCGAATAGAACTTGTGTTGTCATTTGTCCGTTTCGTCACATTCAAAAAGCTTTACTTCTGATAAAGTAGTCAAAAGTAGATAGTGCGCATCGCCATGTACCTACTATGTACAAACCAAACATGTCTTAAACCCCCGCCGATCCTGTAGCAAAAAAACTCAAGACTAAATTTTATGTCAAACAAAACTAAAAGATAAGTGTTGAGGAATGGGGAGAAAAGTTTACTGTTGTCACTCCAGAGTTTCTTTGAGTGGTAACAACCTTCAAATAAATGACAAAAAATATGCCCAAAGTAATCTACATTCAATACAACTTGTGTAAAAATAAGGATTTCATATATAGGAAAATACTTTATTTGGTTAATCTTAAGGCAGGTCAAGATGGTGAACCCCAGGCACTGGAAAAAAACAATAATACTTGGGCACAAGGGATTGCTACATTCTTCAGCACATGGCTAGAATCACAGTGTCACCCCCGTACAAAAACGAGAAATTATTATTATTTTAAATACATTTTGGTTGATTTATTGAATTGGGTTCTTGGTTATTGAAGTCTGGTCTAAACGCAAGAAGAAAAAAAAAAAATGGTAAAGATGGTAGGGTTTGGACGGTCTGTACAAACACTGTTTACATTCTACAGAAGAGAAAAATGTCTTTAGGAAAAAAATGGATCCTCCAACAGCACTATCATGCAACCTCCAGAGTAAACAGCAATCACCAAAAACTTTAACGTAAACAAGGAAACATAATGAAATAAATATCACATACGTTCTCTTAAATTAAGATCTTTTTTTTTTTACTCATTTACAATAAAAAATAACTAAGTGAAGTTACAAAAAAAAAAAGAGGAAAAACAACCAAAATATATATATATATTACTGTGAAAGAAACATACACTCCACTTTATGCAGATTAATAATGGCGATCATAATTTAAACATAAAAGAATATAGATCTATTGCTTCATCATACTTGATAAATACAGTATGGTCACAAATTACCAATGTAGCCTATACTTTTTCACAAGATAATAAATAAGTTAAATAGTCCATAGCAAGTCAGCACCGCTATGTAATCACTCGAACAGCTAAAAAAAAAATATATAGATCCAACCATCAGCAGTGATTTCCCCCAAACCGACCAAACTCGAGTGCTTTTTAAACCAAGCAACAAATTAGACTAACCAAACAAACCACTGGGTGGCGCTATGAGACAATTCAGTTCTGGAATGGAAATTGAAGCTTTCAGGTAAAAAAAAAAGTTTTTTTTTTTTTTTTTACTTTGAGTCAAGGCATATTCTTGGCAGGATGGAAGAAATCTGAAACCGCTTACAGTCTCAACTTGTCAAGTCATTTTACACATCTATCCAAGGAAAAGTGTGTCTTGCCTGATAGAGCAAGGGGGCTGTTTCTAAATCACAGCCCTTAGGCAAGGCACTGGTGGAATGCCTTCTGTTGCTATCTACTTTATACAGCTATCATATTACATAGAAAACAAAACTAATGCCAGAATATGGATAGTTCTCATCCGTTGCCGATAGCACGAACAAAAGATAGAATGATTTAGTCATCGGAAATCGACAGCCTGCTGAAGATTGGCAACCGTCTCCCAGCGTCCAAACTCGGTGACTCGGAGCCACTGAGACTCCCAGAGGAGCTGAGGGACCCGCTCGCATAGCTCTCCCGGTCGGAGAGGGAGTCGGGCGGGCTGGAGGGAGGCTCGAACACCGGCGACTCGTTCAGGCGGCGCATGGACTGCAAGTGGCTCATGTTGAAGGTGGGTGAAGGCGGGCACATGTTGCTCTGGAGGTTCCCATAGAAGGCGCCGTTGGAGTGGTTGGCAAAGGCGTTTGGGTTGTGCACGGTCAAAGGGGCCAGTAGGGCTTTTAAGTCCTGTCCCTGGAAGTTGAAGGCACTGTTGACGCAGGACATGGAGTTGGGCGACAGCGCGTCCTCGTAGAAGCTCGGAGAGCACGAGGACGTAGATGAAGGCGGTGGTGGGGTGCGCGACATGGGGCCATCGAGCATTTGAGAGTCGAGGCCATGGTGGGATGAGAATCCAGAGAAGCTGAGGCTGTGGTGGAGCTTTGGTCTTTCCCTCTGGTTATAGCTGGACTGGTGTGACATGGTGTCCCGCTGGCCGTAGCCGCACAGCTCCCGGGCAGACTTATTGTTGGGCTCCCCTTGCACGTTGGCGTTGGCCGGGGCCGGTCTACGCTCGTCGGCGTTGTGGATAAAATGGCACCGGGGCCCGTACGGACAGAAGCCAATTGTGTGGAAGGTGCGGCAGGGCTCGGTTTTGTACTTGGGGTGGCGAGACAAGCTCCGTAGCTCGTGGTAGCCGTGGGCGAACTGGCACTTTTCGCCGTATTTGCAGGCGCCGTTCTCCTCGAAGGGCCTGCATAGCTCGGTCTTGTAGCGGGTCGAGTTGATCTGCGAGCCCGACTTCTGCTGTTGCAGATTGTGCAGCGCCTGACTGCGGTCCAAGCTGCGATCCACGCTCTCCTCGCTGAAAGCGCGGTCACGGAACTTGTTTTCCTTGTTCATGAGGGCCGTGGCACAGTTGCTGCCTGCCATATTCTCCTTTAGGCTGTTGTACGCGCTCACGGGGAACTTGTTGCCGTTGTTCATCAAGTCCATGTTGCTCATCGAGTTTCTGCGGAAAAATCCCGGCGAAAAGGAGTGACTGGAGTTCGAGGTGGGGACCGGAGCGCCCACCGCCTTCTTGTCCAGGAGGCTGTTGATGTGGATGGCGTTCATGTTCAAGCCCTTTTCCTGTTGCTGGAGAGAAAGAAGAAAACGTGGAAGTCAGTTACAATATGTGCCACCTTCCCCTGAAATAAACTAGTGTGGGCTAAGCCTCACGTGACATTGCAAAAATCAACAGGTTAGCTGAATTTAATGATCAGCACAAGGGCTGCGATGCAAGAAAATAAGCATGCATTCAAAGTTACGACTGTTAACCAGCACCGCGATTTGAAGTGGTGGAATTAATGGTTTGTAATGCATACCTTGTAAAGCATCTCAATGTCGTAGAACGTGGACAAAATAGAAGACATCTCCAAAAGTTTACTGTCGTGTTCTCTCGTTCATGGAGGATCGACCAGGATCCTTAAACGCGACTGGCGCAGAATGTGCCACGACTGGTGTAGTTGAAGTCTTAAATATTGATGTGCAAGTCCAGTACTGGCAGCGAGTGAAAAAAAAAAGGACAGACGGGGAGAAGTAGTTTCAGGTTGTTATGATCGAGTCGCTTGTCCCCTTTGAGAAGCGCTGAACCAGAGTGCTTCACTGACCGCTCTCCGCCTGCACATGTATATAAACACAAGGTGGGAGGGGCCTTGTGGAGTTGTAGTTAAACTTTATGTAGGGCTCTTTTCTGAACACGCCACCTCCCCGAAGTCTTCCATTCACTGGTGGCGGGCCGCCTATTTTTACACCACGCCTTTGTGGAAACCCTATGCCAGCTCTCCCTTTTTCAGTTGTTTTTTCCCCCGTCATATCACCCAACGGATTGGAAGTTGGGTTTGATTTCGAGTAAGCGGTGAAATGAGTCACTCAAATAAAGTATGTTGTTAAATTGAATGGACTCTCATTTCAGAAGAAAAACATTTATTGTGGACGAAGTTTGTGCTCCCTCTCATCCGTTCGCCACCACACACACACACAAACCCCCCGCCAGTGGATTCTGCGAGACCACAAGTATGAAGGGTAAAGTGTACAGACAGAGTGCAGGAGAATATTTAGAAGTCCGTGGTTGCGTAATCAACTCTCAGACTCAGTAACCACTTCGGCCAACTATGCACGGACCAATACGTTTCTCGACTCACATTAGCTATTTTTGTAGGTTTTTATAAGGTCAAACTTTCAAATATTGAGGAAATAGATAAATTATATGGACTTCATGTATCAACATGTATTGTGAACACATTTATTAAATGACCTTATTAAGAATCCTTTCAAACTTCTAAAATCTGAACTCGGTTCCAACTAACTCTGCAGCACAATGAAGGAATGTGCGTTTCCAGTGGAATATATCAGAGCGGAGCAAGACTGCCCCCATCAGAGCGAACTCTGCATTTATTTAGACAGTCAAGGGCGCCCCCTGCTGAGCGGTGGGCTTTGTAGAAGCATATCAATTCAAAAAATATCTTAACCCTGATAGTGGTATTATGTTAAAACAACTTCTGTAGTTTCATGAAAACACAGACCTTTACCTTTTTTTATGGAAATGAATTCATCGTTGTTTATCCTAAAGTCAGTATTCAGTTAAGGATGTAGGAGACAAACAAGCATTTCAACAAAGTACATGCATTCTTGTGATGTCATATAGTTCCAACATGTTTGGTATCCCAAAGCGTCTTCCACACAGAACAATAAGTTACAGCTAGGTCATACACAGTTAAGAGAGTAAGGAGATGGAAAACAGGAAAAATAGCATAGAGTGAAAAACAAATGACATAACAGCTTGGAATCCTACTACGAGCAACCCTAAAATTAGTGTTGGAATAGCCCTCAGCCTATTTCAGCTTTCGGGCCACTCGTGATGAATGACTTTTAATACTATAGGCACAGACACATGCAGCAAGAGAGATCCTTAAAACATGTCAAACTCCCAAAGGAAACAGTATCTCACTCCCCCAGACTCCGGCCACTTGCTCCAACAAATGTAGAATTGGCGATGGTAGCTCCAGGCATTCAAAACCTTACGTCACTTCTTCCACACTGAACACTGCTCTGAGAGGATAAGGGAGGCAAAAAAGTACAGTTGTGTCGATCTACACAGGCAGGAAATGTGGCCTTGTGCATACACAAACACACACAGGACACTGGTCCATTGTCCAGTCCTCCTAATTATGTAAGCAGGAAGACTAGAGGGGATCATAAAGAGGAGCCTGCCCTCTCCAGGAAGCACTGCGCGCAAATTAAATATAACCGGACAATAACGGCTCACATAAACAGTGAAATTCAGCCACAAGCTCACAACAGTTGGAAACGTATACAATTATACATTCACCTGAAACGACCCGCCCTTTGTTCCTCATAACAGCTTCTCTCTAAGCACTCTTAGAGTAGTGCTTCAGGTAGTTGGCTGAAGGCTAAAGCCCTGCCAGGAGTACGCGTTTATAGAGAAGGACAGGGGCCCAGGTGCTGTGCGGAAGCAAAGCACAAGGCAACAGTGTATGAGCAATGCTGAATACAGAGAGAAGAATGGTCTCGACGCGCACGCACACACACACACACACACACACGTACACACACACGTTTTTGTTGCGTCTTAGCCAGACAATCAACTTCAGAAAGTCTTTATTATGTAAAAAGAGACAAGTACACAACATAACATGCGGATAACAGTACATTTCCGGTATGAAAAATCAGAAGTACAAAATAATCCAAATGAAAGCGGAGGTTCAATATTGACCAACAATCTTGCTGGCTTTTTTTATTTCAATTTTGAGTCTGTAAAGTATAAGTGTCGCTACATGCTCCTGATAGGCCACAAACATAACTTCCTGTTTTTAGGCTACAACCCGGCTGGCCTCCTTCACGAGGCTTCCTCTCTTCTGCTACATCAGCCTCTCCAGCACGTCCAGGGCCAGCGTGGCCCTCGCCTGCCGCAGCACCAGCCTTGCGTGCTCCACCGCGCACGAGAACTGGGGCAGTGGGCCCGGCAGGGCTTCCAGAGCCTGCTCGGCATCCAGGGTGAGGGCCTGCACCTGTATCCGCAGAGTGTAGAGCCGATCCTTGCCCGGCCCGCGGGACTCTGGGCCTAGGGTGGCGGTCAGGGCGATCAGGTGTCTGTGAAGCAGCCTGGCCCACTGCACAGGCTCCGCCCACAAGTTCAGCTCACCCTTCTCGAAGAGGAACTCGTCCTCCTCATCCTGAATGTAGACGGGCAGGAGTTAGTCGATAGAGTGTCCCCCACTGGGACTGAATGTACAATTAAACGCCCAATCATTAGCAATGAGAACCCCAGCCTTGCGGATTGTCGTTTTAGAAGTATGAAAAGGCGTCCCTCTGTGTAATCTTGTTCTGCAGACTCCCACCATTTCTATTCTACATCACAAGGACGAAAGTCCTTCTAGGGCTAGACAACAAAATCACAGAAACACTTCAATCTAAACGAAAACCAAACCAGATCTTACCAGACTTGAAGGAATTTCACTGGCGGTTTCCCGAGTGCTCTCCTCATCTCCCAGCAGCCACTCTGCCAGGGTCAGCAGGCCGGCCCGCTCCTGTCCCCACACCACCAGCAGAGCACACAGCGCCCCCACGCCCTGGTCCAGCGCCACCGAGGGGGACACGCTCACGCCGGCTACATCTGCACAGTGAACAGGTGAAACAACTATTTCAATACGTTCACAGGGCGCCCTGTGGAGGTCCTCACCTCACACAGGACCTCACACTGCACTGACATTAGTATACATTCACATAGCACATCAAAAAAGCACATGCGTTCAGACTCAATGTCAGCAAAGTTCATAAAAACATGGGAATGACCAAGTGGCTGCAGCACACTGAAATGACCATATGGTCTCATAGCATACAGGTCCCGGCTGTCACATTAAACTCAACACAATATAAGTTCACGTAGCATATCAATTTCAAAAACAAACTATAGAGGAAAACTGTTTAAATAGATAAACTATTGTAATATATTTTGTCGATTTCTTAGAGGGCACGTGAGCACTAGGCCAGGTCGCCTGGGAGATGAAGCAGCACACAGGAATGTCTCTGTGCCTTTGATGGGCGGCGTGGTAAACCAACCACAAGGGCTCGTCTGACAGTTACTGCTTAGTAAGGGGTGGGGCGAGGTGGGGGGGGGGTTAGACTGTACTCATTAAAAATCAGACAACCCCCCCCCCCCCCTGCTGATTCCAGGGCTTTTGTCTCTGGGCCCTGGACCGGAGCAGGGAATGAACATGCAGAACACACCATACACCCACACTTCAACACTCTGCTTTGGCACAGAGGATCACAAACTAAACATCGGGGACACTGGGGGTATCGAGTCATTGTGCCTGGGGTACATCTGCAGCCAATATGTTATCTAGGGCCCGGATCAATCAACGAATTACAGGTGTTATTGTTGCACAGCTGTGCGACGAGGCAGACTGTGTGTGTGTGTGTGTGTGTGTGTGTGTGTGTGTGTGTGTGTGTGTGTGTGTGTGTGTGTGTGTCAATGTGTGTGTCTGTCTGTCTGTCTGTGTGTCTGTTTCCTCTGGCTTTGGAAGCTCTTCTGGGAAACGCAACTATAAATCAGTAATCTAACCACCATCAGGGGATGAGTGTGCGTGATATGTGTGAGTCAGAGAGCGAGAGAGCGAGAGAGAGAGCTCGTCAAACAGAGAGAGAAAGTCAGTCAAACTGAGAGAGAGAGTGAGATAGAGAGCGAGATCTAAACTGCTCCCTTTACCAATACACATTGAAAGCTAAACACACCCGCTTAACACAACCAACGTGTCCTGATGGTTTACTCCGCAGCATGTAACAAAAGGGACATGCCAAAAGGGAAAGGGAACAGAAAGGACGCCAAATTTGACCTGGATGTTCAGAACATTGGTAAATGACAGGCTTCTTGCAATTGGTCTCAACAGTATGTTTGAATTGGTCCACTAAAGCGATGAGTAGAGACGATCCTCTGAAACAGAAAGGCAACCATTACATCCCGGCCAATAAAAACACAGCTAGAGCCTGATCGACACCGGCAGTACGTAGTAGGGCGTTGGTATTCCCACTATCATCTATCAAATCCATCGTCTCTTAAAGAAATAACCTTAAAAAAAATCACCATAACTATCATTCATGTATCAAGAAGATAACACATGGTCATTAACCGATCAACGTAGAACCGTACAAATGTAAAAGATGTTTTGGTTGCATAAAAGTTCACATTAAGTCACATAAATTCTAGTCCAAAACATTGAATCTACATCAGGGCCTTCAGGACTCCATGTGACAGACAGTATGCCGCACTCCTTTGAGAGGGGCCCTTGGGTCAGGTAGATATCTGCTGGGCTTGTAAAAAAAGGGAGGGAAAGTGGAGGTGCCAGGACAAACACCTTTAACGCAGGCGGCGCCGGGGGTTGTGTGTGTGTGTGTGTGTGTGTGTGTGTGTGTGTCTGTCTAACATCATCACTACGGCTAATGGCTCCAGTTGTCCATGCAGCAACTACCTGTCACACTGTCAGTCAGATGGTAACACCAGAGACATCAAAAGACATTTAGAGCCACCAGCCAAGACACACCATGGGAAGAGTGAGAGAAAGCTTGTGTAGCGTGGTTTTCAGGAGCTTGTACACACACACACACACACACACACACACACACACACACACACACACACACACACACACACACACACACACACACACACACACACACACACACACACACACACACACACACACACACACACACAGTGTACGTCTTGATTCCTGCAGGGTGGAGGCTGGGTTTGGGTGTGGAGGCTGGGACGGCCAGTTTAGTGGACATAAAGAGATGCTGCTGATTGCAGTGTATTACAGGGCTCTGACAGGTGGTCAGGTTTGAGTGACAAATTCCTTTCTTTACCGAAAAGCTGCCCTCCACCCCCTGCTCTGTTTTGGATTTCTCAGAAGGCCTTGATGTGAGACCAGGGCAGCAGACTCATAACCTCACCAACACAACCTCCTCCTCCACCTCCTATCAACCCTCACAATAGGAAATCTTAGCTGCATTCGATTCATCCTCAAGTTCTTTTCTTTGAGCTGTGGTTTTTACACATCGCTTAATGCAATCTCCCCCCACGGCTTTAAGCAGGACACCACTCTATTTTCTCAAGGGGATAGTCTTACACGCCCATATCGGCGCGTGGGTTTAGTGTGTGTATTCTGTGTGAGTGTGTGTTGAGAAAAGAGTGTGTGCATGTGCGTGTGGGGGCATGTGGGTCGCTGTTAGTCAGTATTGTTTTACACCGAATAACTGTGCATGTATTTGACAAACTTATCTCCCAGTAGTACAAAAGGGTTTCAGTTGAATGGCTGGAGGTTGGGGCAGGGCAACAGGTGTGAATACACTGGGTGTAGCACTGCACCCACTGGCACTCTCTGGTTACACCACGACTGGGCACGGCCAACACACACACACACACACACACACCATGGTGTGTGTGTGTGTGTGTGTGTGTGTGTGTGTGTGTGTCTGTGTGTGTGTGAGAGAGAGCGAGAATAAGAGCTTAACCTTGGCAGTGTCGCTTGCGACATGGTACAACGGCATGGTAGTTTGTTCACACACATATTGGGGCTTATGATAACTTTTCCATTAGCGAATGAGGACAGACCTCTCGCTTTACAGCACAGAGATTTCAAAAAGAAATATTTTTTTTGTAAGTATACACAATTTGAGATGTGCAACTCATTTTAATCAGTCACACCGTACGCCGCAATAGCACAGCAAAGCACTGTGAGCCTTGACATGAGCCCATTCGAGTTTTTTACTGTATACATCTTAATGAACCTAAGCCCCTCCACTGCACACACATGTATGGCCACAGTGAAAGATGGATAAACACTGACATTTTCCAACTAAAACCACTCTCTGACACTGATCTAAGTTATTATTTTGAAAGCAGGAGACATCAAGGGTGACATTACGTCAGTGGTAGAGTAGGGGGGGTTACAGCACTGGGGGTATCGCATGTCTTATTGAGCAGGGATAAAGGGAGAGGGATGGAGAAGAGATAGGGTGTGGGGGGAGGGCTGTTCTGTCAGAAATGGGCCAGGAAAACGGATAAGAAATCACAGAGAAGGCTGCGTGAGGGTGTGTAGCCATCCAGGGTTAATCGCCTGCCATGGGGGACTTAGGCTACACTAATATTTCCATGTCACTGAAAATGTGTTATTTATTTTGTTAACCAGCGAATATCTAAGACAAAAGGTTTTCTACAGCAAAATATTTCACCTGGCAAGTTGAGGGACATGTTGATGCCAGGTGCCGGAATAATACATAATGCTGTGCAGAGAAGTGCACAGGAAGGATTTTTTGTGTGTTTGAATTTCTCGGAACAGATCATCCAATGACTTCACAGAGGGAACTGGGACTTCACACACCAAGGAAGTGCAATGCACTAGTTATGATAAACACACTTTAAATGACCAGAGGCGGGGACAGGCCAGTACCCCCTAGCTGTGTAGTATCCAGGTTTTGGAATTGCATTATTCGCCTGACTCTGTGCTACATTAGTTTCCCATACACTGCAGTTCAACAGGCCTATTGTAGTAGTAACCATTTTTCCAAATGTAATTGGTACAATCAATCTTTTCGCCACTTTCGCAAATTTTCCTCAGTTAAATGAATGACACAAACACCCATGAAACCGAACGAGCAAGCAGTTTGTCGAGAAATCCAGGTTAATTATGTGTGTTCCTCGACCCCTGTTTAGTTAATTATGGGAGTTGACACAGTGTTAACTCTAAGCTCATTCAAGTGCACAAAATCTCAGGAAAATTAGTAGCTATGAACAGAAAACTCTGTACCATCGTGCTACGCATTGGTGAAACATCTCGGAAAACACAGGCAACAGGTCCTGTTGACAGGGCCTGAAGAGGGGGACAGTGAAGCCGAAAGACAAGGAAGTCTGAGGTGTGAGAGGAAAATAAATAAGGAGAAGGGCCTGTGTGGGTGGTAGGGTTTATGTGCAGGGAAGGTGTGAAATCAAAACAAACCTTACACCAGCAACTTCCTCTCAGAGGCCGGGAACATCCAGGCCAGAACCACTGTCACAGTTCAACAACAACAACTACAACGACGACACAATAGATACTATTTCCATGGAGACTGCAGCCAGACTAAAACCCATATCCTGACTTTCAGCAGCCACAGTAGACATTAGCATGAATATAATAGTTTCAAAGAGGTTGATGGGTTCCACCATTGGCCTCAGAAAGGGCTTGTTTAATTTTTCAATGGTTCTCATGCAAGTCAATGGGCCCCTCCCTATGGGATGGGAGGGGCCCTCGCAGCACGTCTGTCCCCATTGATTTGTAAATCTGTGAATGCATGCTTGATATTCTTTGCCTGTAGGCCTGTGGGCTGCATGTCTCCAGTTGGGAAATAAACAAAACATGTCCATGTTTAGCACTACAAAGGCTTTCGTCCACGGCAGGACATTGGTCTACAAGTCGCTGCTGCGTGTCTGTCCCATACGCTGGGCAGAGACGGTGGAATGGGGTTAAGGTAGGTTATGACCAACTGGGCCTGCAGGTCATTATGAAAGGCCTGAAGCAGAGTGGAGGAAGGATAGGCTCGAATAAATACTGGCGGCGACCACTACTGGGCTATGTCAACACTGAACAACAGGGCATTGGTCTGCTTCAGTTAAAACACACACACACATTGTAAATCCACCTCCAGGGCGCACACACACATACACACCGAAAGTCCACCAAAGTCCCTGGCAGCGTTTGCTTTTCATCCCTCCGTCTTTCTCTCACGTTAGTACAAACCTGGGAAACGCACAGTAGAGTTTGATTTCAGATGCAATTAGTGAGGGAAAGTGAAGTGGTGGCCATGTTGGCGGTGTCGGGCTGGGGGGCTAAATTAGATTGGCTCTTCTGGGCCGTGGGGACAATAGGTCCACTGTGGTTCACAGCCCTGGCAGGAGAAGCCTGAGCCCTGCTTACCGTGATAATGCACGGGCACACTTGAACGTGCACTTGCCCACGTGCACACACATGCACTTAAAACCCAAAACCATACCGAGGAGTTTTGGTTGGAGGAATTGTAGTGCAGCCTTTCTAAACCGAGTGTGCACAGACACTTCATGTTGTCAACTAGTGTCTGTCGCCTTATACTCCCAGTAAGGCCACAAAGCTTATGCAAAGCTTGTTGGAGAAAAGAGAAACTGCATATCTGTATGTTAATTGCTACTTATTGAGCGATAGGTAACAAAATAGGGGAGAACTTGAAGCGAATTTACCCACAATAACCCATTTGGTCTGATCCACCTCCCCCATCGCTCCCGCCAGCTCCCTGCTCTCACATCCCCGGCTGGCCCTCCATATCAAAGACGGGGAGCTGTCGCCTCCGTCCTGGCCAACTCACACCTCACCTACTTGACTTCAGTGGCAGGTTGTAAAACGCAGCCCCCCCCCCCCCCCCCCCCTCCCCAAACACAGCCACCTCTCTCCTATTGACGCATTACTGCCGCTAGACGAGCTGTCTCGCCTGGGACCTGGGTCCTACCAGGCAACGAAGGCCCATTTGGATTATTTTATTAAATAATGAGGCTTTACTTGATCACGACTACATTTGGGCGGATAGAGTGGATGAACCACACACACACACACACACACACACACACACACACACACACACACACACACACACACACACACACACACACACACACACACACACACACACACACACACACACACACACACACACCTGATAGGGATGAACAAACGGGGATCTCCCAGGCCCTGTTTCCCGCAAAGATCACGCACGCACAGGCGCGCACACGCTGTGTAATTATGCCTATTGTGTTTGGTGTGTGTTTAGAGCGAGAAGGTCTGAACTCTTTGTCATGATGTCTAGGCTCTGACTGATAGCTAGCCTTCTCAGTCCCTGTCAGTGTAGAATAACACCAGATAAGATAGGATTAGATAAGGATAAGGGCATGAGCATAGAATAACAGAATTCCAGAGAGTGGGAGTTGGGCAAGACGCCTTGGCAGATTCTATTGATGCGGGAAAGAAAAAATAGAGACGTGCCTGGGCAGGGCCTCAGGACGTATGCACGACGGAGTTTACAGGAAGTCACACTCGGGGTTGTTGTGACGACGGCGGGGCTGACAGATGTCGCTCGTCCGGTTGAATGGGTTTGTCTGGGTGACAAAACGGTGTGCGAGAACTTTACGACGTGATGGGACTCTGATAGCTGCCAATGTGTTGTTCATTGTTTGCGTTCTCAAGCCAATCTTTGTCTTCAAAAGACAAACATCACACATTTCTGCACAATGACAAATAACCGCAGAGACACACGGACATACACACGAGCCAGAAGACCCAAAGCAGAGCGGGAATTAAAGCTCTTTGTTCCAGGAACATTCCACAATAATCAACCATTGCGAGAAACTACGTCATCAGTGCTCCAAAAAACGTCAACATGTGTTTATCAGCAGTAAAGTCAACATGTTGCTCTCGCGCCATGTGTTCTCTGTAGGTGAGCAAACGACGTACCATGTTTGTAATAGATGGTGCTTGATGTTTGCAAACAAGGCCGGTGTTTCAGTCAGAATCAGAAATACTTTATTGACCCCGGGGGTGAAATGGGTCAATTGATTAATGGGTTAGAATTGATCATGCAGTTAGCGATCCCTTGCGATGCCTGATCAGAAGTATCTCCTACACAGGACACAGACAAGAGATAGCAGGCCAGAAAATATTCAGCTCTGTTTCAAATATACATTTTGGCTTGTGCAATCCTGCAAGGACTCATTGTAAGCCCTCCTTCCTGGATAGTAGCTGGCATGGAAAAAGCACAAATGATACAGAAGGCTATGCCCGGCTGTTGGTTTGTACCTGAATGGAGTAGGTGTGGTGCAACATGGGAAATGAAGTCCGAAGCAGAGTCGCGCACTTCCTGATCCTCATCCTGTAGCAGTGTCAGCAGGCTCCGCCACAAAGACAGCGTGGTAGAGAGGCCTGACACACACAGACACACATAAAAAAAACAACAACATTATATCACAAAAGCTTCTTCAATTTAGAAGTTTCAGCAAATAATTTGCTGGGGACAATGAAAAAAGGTTAGGTAAAGGTAAAAGGACAATAAACTAAGATACAAATCCATACAATAAAGATAAACCCTATGCCAGGGTGCCACCGCTTTCTGATAGACAAAGGAGTGTGTGGCCGGGACTCACCCAGAGGCAGGGTGGGGCTGGCCAACAGGGGCGTGGTGGAGTTCACCAGCACTTCAGTGACCGCCAGCTTCACCTCTGCTGGATGGTCGTCGCCACAGCATCCACACACCAGCCTCCCCCAAAGGGTCGGGAGGTCACTAGCGCACAAGGTCTGTGCGACACAATACACGTATGAAAAACAAAAGAGACCCTGCTAAAGGATAATGTGCAAGAAGGGAAATGTGCCAGAAAGGATAATGTGCAAGAAAGGATAATGTGGCAGTACCTTCCTTTTGGCTTTAAAATACTATCATTACACACAGACTTTGGAGGCAGAAAGAAACATGAGAACGCAGGGTTGTTCAGCAGCAGTGAAGCTGCGTCGTCACTGCTTAAAAACCAACCCCGGCTAAAAATACTGCGCAGCATTTGGCCGCTTGCGGGAGGTGATTTTCCCTGACATCGGCCACGCCCGGGACATTTCTGCTCCAAGGTCCCTTTGATTTTTATCTGCCAGCACAGCCTCTTTATCAGCCTTCACCATAGTGCCAGGAGTCATGCATTCAGGCAGGAGGCTTACCTGGGGGTCAGAGGTCACCAGTTGAACCAGCAGTCGTGAGGCCAGCGTCAGGGCATCGCAGAGCAGCTCCACACTACAAACAAATCCACAAGAGACCAGGGGAACAGCAGTCAGCAGGGTTTGAATTCCTGGGTTATTTCTATCCCCATCTAAGCACACCTTATAATATTTTTACTTTTGTGGTTAAATTATGCCAGGATATACTCTGTAAATAAGGAAGGGCCTTATTACACACACAGACACACAGGAATTCCCCCCACCCTCAATACCACCAGCAACCAAATCACCCCGATGTATTGAGTTACGGTCCACAATGGACGTGTGCTGGTACTCCACCACTACTTTAAGCAACACAATGGTTCCAAGTGCCATTCAATCACAGGGGGACAAGAACACGCAGCAACCCAATAGGACCCCCTCCTCACTTTAATCATAACCCTCCAGCCCCTCCAAAGGGAAAGCGGATCCGGCGTTGATGGGGGATAGCTGTGTGCTCGGAGGCAAAGGGGGGCCTTTACAGTGTGACGATATGCTTTGTAATTCAAAACATTTGAACTCCTCCTACTCATTTGTCCAGAGTGAGAACAGCACACGGCGGTAGCTTTTTTAACCCACAGTAACACACCTAAAAACACACCGTGTTTTTAGGAGAGAAATCAGGGCGTTTTTCTTTGTGCCTGCCTCTATACGCTCAATATTGTCGCAAGAGACATGCGTGTTTTGTCATGTTTAGTTGTGAAATGAATCCACACACACACATCCACACCCTAGTGGCGCGCACCTGTGTCCAGGTGTAGGGTTAAGGTGCAGTGTGTAAACCTATATGTTGCTCCACGGACTGTGGCTCTGAATACCAGCGTGTCAGCGGGCCTGCCACCGCCTCCTGAGGGCCCATTCACAGACAAAGGTAGGGGGAGGAGGGAACATTGTGATCATGGGGGGGGCTTTGCCCTGAAAGACATCCATTTCTAAGTTCATCCATCACAGCTTAAAGGCCCGGGCATCCAGGTGCTGGGGTTTTATCTTATGCTTGGCTGGGCTGCTTTACCTGTCACTTGATCAGGCGTAAAGGTAACAGTAAAGCTGTTACTCCAAGTATACTCCGGTCAAAGGACCTGGTACTAGCTATCAAGTTTTCTGTTGCAATGCTTTTAAGAAACCATGCAGAAAAAGCATCCGTCCAGAACACATGTTAAAAGGGTCATGGATGAAAAGTGTGAATTCTTCTCGAAAAAACTTGGCAGGTTGGGCCGATCGCAGGGGAAGAAGGGGATGCACACATAAGGCTCTGTACTCACCTATGAGCCGAACTTTGGACCAGGGACAGTAGGTGAGACAGAACGTGGATATGAGACAGCTGCTGGTCTCCATCCCTCCAGGGGATCTCCTCACCATGGGAGCTGAGCCTGCACAAGACCCGTAGACTCTGGGAATCAGCAGAGGAGGAGGGGAGGAGAGTGAGAGGAGCGGGCCAAAGAAACAGGAAAGATGGTAGTTGGTGCGAGAGACAGAGGGGCCATTAGAATACTTTAAGGGTACTGAAGGATGTTTCATATACACAGAAGGCAGGAGAGACTAGACAAACATAGAATAGCTTGTAGCCAAAAATAATCATATGCTGACGGTAGATGTTGACAAAGGAGTGAATTAACGTTGACCCGCTTGTACAAAATATTTGTGGGAGCGAGTGCATATTTTCCAAATCTAAGTAGCAGTACCCAGGTTATAATGAGAATGGTATGAGATGATCTGTCGTGCCCAAGATTAGAATATTCCTAGATAAATTAGCAGAGGGTCAAGGGTTTGCTGGGCGCTTGTTATGTTTTGACCCAGTAATTGGGACAAAGGGCAAACTAATTTTCCTTCAGTTGCTTGACATTTACCCCCCAGGGCTGACACTCTGGGGTGCGTGTTATGCAGTGTCATTGGAAAAAGTGCCGTGCATAATTACAAGTAAAGCATATTGTGATGAAAGCATGGAATACATGCTGCTCATTTCGAATGAAACCAAATAGACTTCACAATAACATCTAGCCAGAAATGATACATAGATAAGAATGTGTATATATAAATATATATATATATATATATATATATATATATATATATATTTATATAAATAATAATAATAATTTAAAAAAAAATTATCTATATAGCAAAAGACAAATTCCTAATGGCTTCAATGTGGCAGTGAACAGTCATGAGTTCTTCAATATTGTCTCACTCAATATTGTCTCACCCCAAGACCCCAAAGTAACCGGAGAGTAAAGGTCAGCAGTGGGGAATTCAGCCGGAGAGATGCAACTTAATCTGGTCACATCAGCGCAGCCATTGCACAGAAATGATGGGGCAACTGAGCAAGATTTACAACCCCCATCCAAAATAGAACATCAAATATATATATACGTACATACACACATATGTAGATCTCCATATGGCGCACGCACACACACACACAGACAGACACGCGCGTTTGGTAGGGATAACGGTGGGGCTGCTTCTGCCGATCTCTCAACACAGCTTTGGTGTCCTCTGGTCTTTACTGCCTGGCTGGCCGGGAGCCCTGGAGTATTTTTACCAGAGCGCCATGCCGGGCAGATCCTCCCTATGCACACCCTTAACCACGAGGAGCACAGCTGCCAGCCCCCCCCACACACACACACTCACACGGTGACCTCCGTTGTACATCTCCTGGCGCGAGATGTAAGCTTACTTCCTGCATTTCTCAATGTGTCTGTCTCCTAATGTTTTCTCTAGTTTTGCCACCCCACTAGGTTTGGCAGCACTTCTGTCCATCCATCCATCCAACCATGTTTATCGGGTCTGGACAACAGTGGTGGTGGTGGTGGTGGTGGTGGTGGTGGTGGTGGTGGTGGTGGTGGTGGTGGTGGTGGTGGTGGTGTCTGTTATTCGATCCATTATGTTCATGGTTAAAAGGATTCTCACTTTCAGAAATAATCAAGCAGTGCCACTAAGCTGTTGCAACTGTGTGCATGCTATCCAAGATAATTCAATGTGAAAAAACCTTTGAATGATAACAATATGGCTGTATGTCCGCATACATACAGAATATATTCATGCATGTGAGCAGTAAAGGAAAGTGAGAGCTGCTACCAGAACCTATGGCACTAGCATCTGCCTGCCTGCCTTTCCCTCTCTCCTGGCCAGTCTGGCTATTACTCTCTCCCTCTCTTTCCCTGTATTTCTATTTGTTAAACACGTGGGTCTGTCTGGGACTGGCCAGGGCCTGTCCGTCTCTCTGCGTCTCTGTGATTCAGCCCTGATATAGCAAAGTGGGATCTGTGAATCCAGCTGGCCTACCCCTCTCTGCACCTGACTGCTGCTACACAGACACAGACATCCACCCCCACACACACAAACACAAATAAATAGGGCTCAGTCACGTGCAGCAACACACAAAAACTCTGGCCAAAGTCAGCAAAAAACCTTAAACTTTCAAGGCCCTAACATCTCAAGAGTCCAACACCTTGCATAGAGCTGGGAGAAACTGACTTGGATAGACGTAATTCAAGACTCTCTCAATGCTTGTTAACGTTACATGCATATCGACCTGGAAATATAGATATATAAAGTCCTGACAAAATCATTTCACTTCAAGGCATGTTTTTTTCTTTTTAAACGGACCCACACTACCGCTCCACTCAGCTGCCAGTCCTCCCCTCACCCGACCCCACCAAACAAATGGCAGGCGGCTTTTGTTGGCTGGCACGGCCGTGGAGCACGGCGGGCGCGGCTTAACGGGCCCACGCTTAAGCACTAACGGCTGGGCAGTAAAGCGGCACAACAGCGCTCTGCTTATGAATATAGCCGCGCGCAGCATTAACACCAGACGTCCTAGGCAAATACGAAGCGCACAGACACGCATCAGTTTCAAAATAACACAAACACACACACACGATTGGGCTTAAGTTCTGGGAAAGGGTTGATGACGGGGAGTGATGGGAGTGACAGGGCAGGGCAGAGCAGAGGCGAGGTTTGAATGAGGCTTTCTGAACACAGAACACTGAAACAGGAGGATTTAAAGACCTGCATTTACCCGAACAAAACAAAAGCTGTAAAAGCGCAGAACCTTAAAAAATATAGTGTGTGCGAGTGCGTGTGGTCCCTGTGTGTGTGTGTGTTGCGTGAGAAAGAAAGAATCAGGGTGTGAGATCTTGGGAGAGAGAATGAGTGGGTGAGAGATGTTGTATAATCAAGGAGAGAAAAGACAGAGGGAGAAAGAGACACACAGGTTAAGGGAAAGAGAGCGATGAGGGGGGGTGGGGGATAGCCCTTTAGCGAAGATGCTTGGCATGGGTTCCTGCCACCAATTAGCCTCTCACGCAAGCCTCTGGAATATGGATTTGGACGTGTAATCAATTTGCAAGAAATTGTCATCAGGAACGAGTGTAAAATGAGAGGAGATGTGTTCATTCTGCCCTGGCCCCTTCTTCTTGCCAAAAGCTCACTAAGCCCCAGTTGTTATGATCGTTTCATCTCTGAGAACGTACGAGTCAAAGGCACACACCCTTATGTATACACACACATATGGGAGAAAGGGAAGATGACACATGGATAACACTGTATTAAGGTACAGGCTAATTGCAATACATCTAACCAATGCACATTCAACTGTGTGTGTGTCGTTTTGTGTGTGTGTGTGTGTGTGTGTGTGTGTGTGTGTGTGTGTGTGTGTGTGTGTGTGTGTGTGTGTGTGTGTGTGTGTGTGTGTGTGTGTGTGTGTGTGTGTGTGTGTGTGTGTGTGTGTGTGTGTGTGCGCGCGCCCACCTTGGCCAGACACTGGTGGTGGGTCTCATTCAGAGCCAAGCTGCTCAGGGTGAACAGAGTAGACTTGTCCAACCAGCTGCGTCTCTCCTGCGCCAACTCCTCCTCCTCCTCCTGCTGCTCCTCCACCTCCTCCTCATCAAGCTTCTCCAGGAGCCCGTCCAGCACCAGCTCCCTCACCTCGTAGAGGGGCCCCCGCAGCACGCTCTCCAGGAGCCGGTTCCCTGCCCACAAAGGTCTCCAGGGCCCCTCGAGGCTGGCACTGAGGGCCACGCGGGTGAGGCTCAGCAGGTACTGCACCGCGCCGGGCCCCAGAGAGCTCAGAAGGGAGGCGGTGGCGACGGTCGGGGGTCCACAGGGGCCCAGCAGTTCAGAGGCCGCCAACACGGCCAGGGTCTCTCTGCGTAGCTCAAGGACCTCGGAGTCTGGAACCCAAAACATATGAGAGGAGACATTTATCACTTACTGGGACCACTGGTTTATCTTCTGGGATAACTTGAGGGAGAAGGCAAGGAAGGGATTAGTGCCTGGCTCAAGGGCATATCCTCAGCAGACGATATGGATGATGTACGGTGGGCTTCAGTTCCCAGGGCCCAGTGCATAATACCCCCCTGGGTTTTTCTTCATGGCAGATGCAGTTACTTTAACAAATGAAGTCCAGACAGCATTATCTGTTTACAACGAACCTGGCAGTGGAGAATACATTCCATCTTCATCTGAGACCGCAACTCTGAAGCCACATTAGTTGTATTTTGGCTATTTGTGTTATTGTGTCTTCATCCTTAGTTTCCACTTTATGCACACAGAGTAATGGTCCCACTTTCCTTTGTGATGGTGCAGGAACCAATGCTAGAAAAAGTCTTCTATTTACTAGTCGTTTAGCAGATGGTTTTATACAAAGGGAGTTGAGGGTAAGGCTGGTTCCTACGGGTAGACTTCACCAATAGGCTTTGAACCGACAGCCTTTTGACTGGGAGTCAACTATCATAACCATTTCACTTTCCTCCCCCAGCAGGCTACTTTTACTGTAGGATATCGGTATGGGGTCTATTGAGCGCTACGAGAGACACAGCGCTAATCTTCCCCATAAAACAACAAACCGGGATAAAACAGGAAAAAACAAGATTCGAAATTGGGGCCAAAGAGCACAAACAGCACCAATAAACAGATTGCCGGTCCAGGGGGAGCAGAGAGCTGATACACAGGAGGGGAGATGCCCTTTTCTCGTCTGACCTTTTTATTGGCCAGGCCTGCCTGCGCCGACTCAGCCCCCTGGGAATTTACACCCTTAAGTGAATGAAGGACCAGCAAATAAACACACAGACACGCACACACACACACACACACATGCGTGCACGTGCCCGCACGCGCACACACACAGATTTCCTCTGAAATCTAAGTGTAATCCGGTAGTAGCGGTTATTGGGTAACCCGATGCCCTTCTAAAGCTGCTCCCCTCGCAGCCAGTCCCTCCTGGAGGCTGCACAGAGCCCGCTTTGACAGCTAACTCAATTAGTTTATCACACACACACACACACACACACACACACACACACACACACACACACACACACACACACACACACACACACACACACACACACACACACACACACACACACACACACACACACACACAGAATGAAATCCGGCCAAAGTCAATTAGTTTATCAAACACACACATTTTCATACACACACGAATGCACCACACAAACACAGTTGTGCAGGCACGTACAAACATATACGGCTCACACACAAACACACAAGGAACTCAATCTAGCTGAACTCAACATGGGCCAAGTCAAAAGAGCGGCAAAAAAAATGATGCATTCCTCCGGAGACAGGCCCAGGTTACCGTGGAGATGGGCCAGGTTACTATGGAACCTGATCCTCAAAGGGGGGTCCGCTGGGTGACCACAGCAAGAGTGGACATAATGGGGAGGGGTCGGTAATGACTACGGTAAGTGTGTGTGCTTGTGTGTGTGTGTGTGTTTCAACTCCTAAAAACACTGTGCCATACATTTCTGCATTGTGCCATGTTCCTAAACATGCAAAAACAGAACAGATTTGTCAGGCATTTGTGCATCTATGTCAAACCCGCATGCAGACACATTCAAGAGGAACCCTCCTAACAATATGAATAAACAAGTGTGTCACAACATAACGAGAATTATTGTCTTCACTCTTAAATGAAACCATACATTTTATAAGTAACAGTCTAAAAAATACTGAACCGAGAGATGCAAGCAGGCAACTAGAACAAAGTAACTCAAAACTTTTACCAAAACAAAGTTAAACTGACATTAGTCAGTAAATTCAGACGTTGTGGATTAATATTTTAAAGGTCCCATGGCATGCTACTTTATGAATTCTTTAATATAGATATTAGTGGGCCCCTAACACAGTATTTGAAGACGTTCCCGAAATTCAGCCGTGGTGCAGAATTACAGCCACTACGAGGCAGTCGCACGTTGAGCTTACCCAAAACGCGCCGTTTCTGTGTCTGTATCTTTAATACAAATCAGGAGGAGAGAGGCGGGTCAAGGAGGAGGGTGGGGGGGTGGCCCTGAGCAGCTTGCGGCCACTTTACCATGCGCTCTGTTTACAGTGGATGCATCGCAATGGCAAGGCGCAAACAGCCTTGTGGTGCTCCGGCGGGAGTCCTGGAGCTCTATATCTAAATGATATCATATTATACATAGATATCTAAATCTCAAACGACTGCGTCGGGTTCTCCGACGTCTCTGGTTCTTCCACGTCCACATCTATCTGAAGTAGACTGAACCACGACATGGAGGAGAAAGGGATTGTTGAGCGCGATTGATACCTGCTGGAGCCTTGAAGCCGAGGGAGCGGGCAGCGCTTAGGCACCACCGCCTCCTGCAGCGGGCAGCACCGAGGCGGTGGTCCCTTGGCAGCGGGGCTCAAGCGGGAGACAATCGCGGGCAACAATCCCTTTCTCCTCCATGTCGTGGTTCATGTACTTTAGGGAGTCAAAGCCATTCCTTTCCCCCGATTGTCAATTGTCTCACTGGCGGGCCAAATTCTCTGGGCTGGCAAGGCAGAGAAAGGGGAGGTGGCCTCTCCCCTTATGACGACACACAGGGAAAATACCAAAACGACGCGTCTGAGCTTAGTTTTTTCAAAGGTGGAGCAGAATGCCTAGTGCTCGTTTTACACCCAACGCAATTTCTAGCTACTGTGGAAGCATAGGCAGGCTAGGGGAATTCATAATAATGTTAGAAAACCTCAGAAAGGGAAATTTTCATGCCATTGGATCTTTAAGTTTGATGGCAGAATCCAATAATCTCAGATCCAGGAGAGGACCGATAACTACAATGACAGCATCGTCTTCCCATTGTCAGTATCCCTCCTTGGCCAACAGTGAACGCAAACTCAGCCAGCCCTGGTAAAATAAAATGTTCCTGTAGCCGGTGGGAAGACAAGCAAAATACGTCCTGTAAGGACACCAATATCCTTAGACAAAGTGTCTGTAAAGGTTTGAAATCAAACCTGTGTAGTATACTGGCCCCTGTAGAAAAAACATCTGTTAAAATCTTCTTCTGAAGCCGATTACCTTTCGGTACAATATACGCTAACAAAACAGGAGGATACACTTTGAAATCAGACCATCACACTTTCTGGTTTCTGGCCCAGGAGCTTAGCAGTCTCAAGATTAAACTGCAGTTCTCCAAATGCTATGCACAGTGCTAATAAAACATAATTTACCGTGAACGTTACCACGCAATGCTAGTTCAGGTGAGTACCGTCGTAGCACAAACAACCTAGCAATTACATTCATAATGTAAATACATCATTGCATTAAATATAAATTGTATGTAAATCTAAACATAGAAGGAAAGAATTCCATTGCCAAATTATTTTCTGGAAACTAAATTGAATTCACGGGAAAGGACATCTTTTGGAGAAGATGATCCTTTTTTTAATAAATTCCATTTTCTCAGTCCTATCATCATTCTTGATTGCACAAATTGTTTAAGCAGGAGAACTGGAGGTGTTTCCAATAGTCCATCCAGCCCTTACGTCAACAGGAAAATGAATGGGATTTTTCCATTCAGAATGCAGACAGTCAGATTCTACCAGAGCCAAATTCACAATCTTTAGAGCCTGACTACTTATGACAAAGACGCATCTGTACGGGAGTATTTTAGTCATCACGTTTGAATAATGCCATGGTTTGAAAAGACCAAGAAAAACAGTGATACTAAATGTTTGCCCAGAGCCTTTCCAACAAGGACTCTAACCTCTCATGCAGGTCTGGTGTTGACCAGATCGGATGCCAGGACTAGCGTTGGAGCTTGTGCTACATTGGCATCACAAGACAGGGCACCGCCAACACGCCAACCAAGTGTGCAGTTAAATCATAAAATAAATGTGGTGGTGGTAGACACGTGCTCCACCATGTTAACAGAGGGCAGAGGAGAGACGTGTGTGCGCGACCCCAGTGCACACGCACACACAGCTGGATTTCACATCAGACTCGGCCTGAATTACCCAAACTGTGAAAAACAAACCCCAGACACTCTCTGTGTGTGTGTGTGTGTGTGTGTGTGTGTGTGTGTGTGTGTGTGTGTGTGTGTGTGTGTGTGTGTGTGTGTGTGTGTGTGTGTGTGTGTGTGTGTGTGTGTGTGTGTGTGGAGGAGCTTCCTCCTTCCCATAATCACGTAGCTTCACAATTTGCTCGGGTCCCTCCCTCTAATTACCTTTAAGGCCATGTGTCCATGTATGTTTATGTGTCTGACGAGGAGTCTGTGTGTGTGTTCACGTGTGTGTCCCTCTGTCTGTTCTTCATGTGTCTTCACAGCCCTCCTTTGGTGATATAAATACCAGTAGGCAACAAAACCTCTTTCCCTGGCAGCCGTAATGGCTGGAGCGTTCCAAAAATTTGCTTGCCACATTAAACTGGTTTACTGGCTTAAAATGACCTGGTGCAGGAAAAAATGACCAGTTACCTGACCAGTGACTCAGAGGGACAACCTTGCTTGCAGCAGTCAGTGACTGACTAGGCCAAAATGCCCACCAATGGTCAGTTTGAACGTGGATTTAAATACTTCCAAACACACATGATGATGGGCACATAGTGTGGTGTAGGGGTACGGTCCACATGAAGTGGCTTATCCGTGAACAGGGGAAGCGTCAGCGTCAATGCTAGGGTTGGGTTATTCGAGCCCCTTGCTAGGAAGGATGCTGTCCCGGGACATGCTAGCTTGTTTGTGAAAAGCTGCCTCCGCCATTCAACAATGGAAATCTACTGCTTTGTCCCTGATCACTCGAGGGAACATAGGGAGTAAGGCAAGGTCATTTTGGGTTCACGAGACACAGCTACAACGTGATAATACTCCAACAAAACAGATTTACTCAGTAACTTGGACTGAGATTGGTTCTGCTTTGAGAAGGTAGCAATAGTAGCTTGGAGCAACATGAAGAAGAATAAATAAATTTACATTTGTGAGGCCGTTTTACTGTGAATCAACATGCCACAAATAAGATGAAGGCTACATCTTCAGTGATAAGTGTCATTAGTTTAAAATGTGCCATCCTGTCCATGTGCCCACAGTTCTGCTTTGATTTGGCCTCCTAGAGTCTGTGGTTTTTACCTGAATAGATATTCAGGAACAAATGCAGAGAGAAAATAAGTAATTTTGCAAAAGGCACAGAGAGTAATGTTTGTGACCATCACATGTGGAAGTGAGAGGTAATGGTAAATGTCTGAGAGACCGAATCCATAGTCTTTTGGTTTGTCATGGGAAAATGTGTGTGATTTCCAACGTCAACTATAGCATGTGTTGGGCACATGGCAACCCAACCAAACCCAATTGTTTCTGTGTGTATGCATGTGTATGTATGTTTGTGTATGTGTGTAGTACACTTGTTTAACTGGGTCAAAGGCACATTCTGACCATCTGTCCAAGAGCGCTCACATTTGGTTTCACATTCTTGCCCTGTGCAGTCGCCTCCCTCAACACACACACACACACACACACACACACCAACACGCATGTGTTCAACACAAACACAGACACACACACACACACACACACACACACACACACACACACACACACACACACACACACACACACACACACACACACACACACACACACACACACACACACGTGTGCAACTCATACACACAGAGACACAGACACACAGACACGCATGTGCCCAGCACACACACACACACTCAAAGACACACGCGTCTGCACTTAGCCATACAACTGACCGGCTTGTGTCAGGCATTAGTCGGGGCAGAACAGCCAGTGCGCGCTCACAGGCCCATCTGAACTGTGCACCGCAACAGGGAGCTTCTCAGCAAGTGGTGGAAACAACAGTCCCTTGTGTCTGGTGACAAGATAAACTTAGCAGCCGTTGATGGAAAGCGGCTAGCAGTGGTGCATATAGGCACTCTTCAGTGATCCTCCTCCTAACACACAGCCTATGGGATGGCACTGACGGATAAGTGGCTGGTTGTACTCAAAACGGAAAGACAGGTTAATTTGGAAAAACCCTACCGATTTTGGAAACGTCTAGACTACATTCTTCATGTGCCTTGCTGCCATAAAGTTTCAATTCAATGTGGATACAATTTTAATTTAGGATACAATTTAAGATTATTAACTCAAATCAAATGGTTGACAATATGAGTGACTATTATCCCTCTGTTACTCCATCCATCATCCACCCATCCATCCATCAGACCGGTAGTAAACTGAGTCTCACCTGGGAGAAGGATGGCCAAGGGTCCACACAGACACTGAAGGACATCCAGGTAGGCCCCCCTGGTCACCACGCAGCAGTTCTGTCTGATGGGGGCAAGGAAAGATCCACAAACGCATTCATCAAACCACATTTCATATTGTATCAATGCATGTTATATACCATCTGTATTGTTTTGGAGTTCGACGACCAACTTTTAATAGCAGCGCGTTACCGAGAGCCCAGGATACTGAAGCAGACCATCTGGCTGGGAACCACAATGATCAGAGCCCAGACCCCCTCCCGCCTCCCACCGCTTCAACGTCAGACTTTTGGAGAAGCTGTTGTTAATCTCTCACCGCAAAGGTTTGAGCTAGTTCATTGTTGTTCTTTTTATTTTACCGTTGAACGGTTCGGTTGTTTATAACGACAGGATTGGCTGTGTGAAATCAAAACAACAAGGCTTCTCCAACAGTTGCGTTTTGATTACACTGGCTGCTTTCAGAAACCAGAGGACTTGAGCCTTGAACTGCGAACTGAAATGGCGTTGTCGGTGCGTGTATACAATGTATATTTGTGATTGTTTACAGACGATGTAATGGTCTGTGACTGCCTTTCTCCAAGAAATAATATCATGCCATTCACAAGCCCTTCTTGAATACCTTGATAGCATGACGCAGACAACACAGATTGTCTCATGTATAGAGGTCCTCAGTAAAGCACCATTGCAGGACCTCCAAGCATGAGCAGATGTTCCTCCACCAACCAAGCTCTTGGTATGATGGATTACAATAATTAGAAATGTCATAGATACACAGGAAAAACTTTTCTCGTACTTTCAAATGTTTAACTCTACATCATCTGAACTGAATTCATAAGACACTTTGTAAAAGGCTAAATGTCCCTTTAATACATTTTTTAATGGCTTCCGTCTCCCATGCATGTCAGCACTGTCTTGTCTCTCCATTTCCTGTATGTTTCTTTGATTGAATCTGTGTGTGTGTATGTGTGTGTGTCCACGCAATGTATTTATGGCTATTAAAAAGACGGTACCAGAGTAGACCGTTCGCTGAGCCCAATGAAGTAAAGTTAGTCTTCTCAATGCCCTTCAAGCAAATGTCTGCAGTTGTGATCAGAGGACAAAGACCACAGCGAAACAAACAGGAGTAGCTGCCGCTTCTGAGCGACATTAATGGGAGGTGGCTTCAGACATGACATGAATGGATGCGTGCCCGGCCCCAAGGCTGAGATCTCAGATCGGATAATATGGGTGGGAGGCTGATTATATTTATCTGTGTGCATTTTGTTTGTAATGAATCCTACTGTAATAAACGTATTGAGGTTAGAGACACATGAGATGCCAGCAGCTTTTTGGCTGTTTCATATTTGACTCATGGGACACACACACACGCAGAACAAAAGCATGACTGACTGCTAGTCGACGATGTTCCATTTGCAATGTTTAAACATTTAGGTTGCCAGTGATTCACAATCCTGCCAAACACTTACATAAACGAGATACAAGGGCAACTATACACGTATACGTTATACTATACACTATATAAAGTGTGGCCACGTGCTGAAAGGATGGGTGTACAGCAGTGTATTTGTGTTTATGTGCCGACAAGAGTGTGTGACATAATTTTAGGTTTCAGCGTGTCTCAATAAACACATGTATCGGTCTATTTTCCCTGCCTCTTTTATCTGTGCGTACGGGGGGTGGCGAGGCCGTCTGTGTGTGGGCACGGGGCAGTATGTGTGTGTATATTATTTATATACGATATTATTTATATGCGTTCACTGTGCGCGACCGCAGCGCGGTGAAATCCCAGAGGCGTGTGTGTGTGAGAACAAGAGGAACAGTGTGTGGGGCTGACATCAGCGTTTTCATCACCCGCTTTATTAATAACACACACGGACAAATGTACACCTTGCCCGTTAGCCCCCATGCATGCATGAGCCCCCCCCCCCCCACACACACACACACACACAGGTGAAGACAGATTGATTTAGGGTCAGACATAAACCATTTCAACCTGTTTGTGGGTTTCTGTGTGTGTGTTTCTGCATTTGAGTGCATATAACTGTGTGGCATAAAAAAAGGAAAACAGCAACGATAAGTCAGGAATCATCAGATCCCTATCCAAACAATGAATCTTCATTTGGGGAGGGAGGGGAATAATGGGTCAGGACTCGCTCCATATGTGGGAGGGAGGGAGGGAGGGAGAGAGGGAGGGAGGGAGGGAGGGAGGGAGGGAGGGAGGGGGGGGGGATCCAGCAGGTCAGGACTCACCTCATGTGGGGGAGGGAGGGAGTGAGGGGGCTCTAAGGAGTCAGGACTCACCCCACGTGGGGGAGGGAGGGAGTGAGGGGGCTCTAAGGGGTCAGTACCGTGGCCACAAGTAGCCGGTGGTGAGCAATGCAGGTGGGCGGGCGGCCGGCCCCCCTCCTCCCACCCACCACCGCTGGCCCGTCACGAGCAGGAAGGGCCAGCTTGAAACAGAACAGAACACCGCGGCCCGCGAGCTCCAGCTCTGACTCACAGCAGAGGAACAATGCATTCCAGAGCCCTGGAAGGTGGCCGCTCCAAATGAGTGGCCCAAACCTCTTTCCTCGATTTACTTTTTTTTGTATAAAAAGTAGAGGGGGGGGGGGGGGGGGGGGGGGAGGTATGGTTTCTTTGTCTCCCGCCCCCTGTTGACTCGCTATGTCCTCAGAGCTGGAACGCTGTGACGGAGACTGTCACCGCACTCTGTAATCAGCGGTCCCGCTCGGCCGGCCAGGAATCCACCTGGTCATCTTATTAAAAGGCTCACCGGTGTAGCGCTGCGCGGCCACGGGACCAGGGGGTCAACTATGTGCTTCTGCTTCATCTAGTCGCAGAGGAACGGCTACAGGACTGGGCAGAGGAGCCCCAGGTAAGCGATGGGAAGGCGGCAGCGTCACCCACCGGGACGTACGGGGGGGAGCCGGCTCACATCCTGTTACACATACCCCGTCAGTGAACGTGGTGTTGTCGGCCAAGCGCTATAATAGAACATTCTCTTTCCGGGAATAACCAATTATTTTCAGAGAATAATATCTTGAGGGGGATTTCCACCAGCGATTTTCATTATGAAAGGAATCTGTTGAGGCAATACAAAGTGGCATATTGCATCTAGATGGATCAAGATAGCCCTTGACAAGAATGGCAACAACACAAAAAGTGTTTCAGTGAGCAGTTTACAGGGCTATCTTTTCCGGGTGAAGAGACAAAACAGCAATTCATCCTGCCTGCAGCATCTGCGATGGGAGGGGACATAGGAGTCAACACGAGGGGCACAAACGTCTCCTCATATCCCGGACAGCGTCTCCTGTGGCTGACCAAGCGAAAGGCTGGGGCCAGAGAGTGACCCCTACTGTGTGCGTTTGTGTGTAGGGCAGTGTTGTTTGTTTTATTCTTGGGTGGTGGTCGTGTACAGATAGAGGAGGGGGTCTAGGTGTATCAGCGTAATCTACGCTACATCTTCATGAGATTTTGGAGAGGGGGGGGGGGGGGTACAGACAGACGTTCCCTTTGAGATGGAAGGACTGGAATCCAACATGAAAGGGACTGAGGGATGACGGGACAAGGCAACCATTCTTCCACAGAAGGTCTTGGATGAGAGAGAAGAATGCTTATCTAACGCACACACGGACATCTCACTCGTGCGTGATTGTGGGTGTGTGTCTAGGCTTACCTTGAGGCCAGCCACATGCGCTGGCGGAGGGTGTGGCCGATACCGCTTCCTGTTTGCAGCGGTCGGTGTGCCTCTGCTTGGTAAGAGTGCAACAGGAAGAGCACCTGCAGAGGAACAACACACACAAAGATCGTCACTAAATCACCAAGGATCACTGCCTTAAATAACCGAACAATACATCAAGTCCAATGTCTAACAAAGCGCTAGACCACCACAATGGGGAGCATGTCTGAGTGGAGGTTAGCAGCTGGGTCATCATTCAGCCTTGTTGATGTGGCAGTGTGAGAGCCCGCTCCAGCGCCAGCCAGCAGCAGGTGGAGCAGCGGTTGGCTGGGAACATTTAGAGGCAGGGACACGGGCAAGCAGGCTGACTGGCTGCTGTCTGGTGTGTGTGTGTGTGTGTGTGTGTGTGTGTGTGTGTGTGTGTGTGTATGTGTGTATTCTGAGTCTAACTAAGTATACTCTTTAAGCCCGGGGCCACGGCCGCAGGCCAGCAGGAAGCCATTCATTACGCCGTACGGGGAAGGCACGCTGGGGGAAAACCAGCCAGACCACGCAGCACCAACCCTGGCCACCGAGGTCTGGACACGGCCCTACCCCCCCCCCCCCCCATGCAGCCTCCAGGCTTAGGCAACACCCGCTAGCTCGCATAAAACAACATGCAGCCCCGCCACCCACCCCTGGGCGCTCCAGGGGCTGGGAAGTCCCTGTCGGAGGCTCAGCTGGCCCAGGCAGGCCGCGCACGGGGGATGCAGGAGTATTTATAGAGCTCCAGGAGCTACGCCCCTGTGTGGGAGGCCGGGAGGAGACAGCACTCCAGAGAGCCGAAGGTGAGGCCCGGAGGGGCCGGGTCTCCTTCAGGCCTCGTTTTGTTTCTGTAATAGTAGAACACTTAAGCTGTGTTCCCATGGCGAAAAGATCCTCCGGGTTTGATCCAGACATGTGGCGTGATGATTGGTGCAGGTGTAGCTGGCCCTGTTTCTGTCCACGTGTACCAGAATCTGTGTTCAATTGTTCTGTTGTTCACTTGCTCTAGTTACATTCCAAGTTTGTAGACAAAATAAGCTCTGAACTATGTGGAGGATTCATTCATGCCTCCAGCCAATGCATACAAGACAATAAAGAAAGAACTCAAAACGGAAATGCAAGCAGTTTGTCCTTCAAAACAGAACTCAGTTAAACGGGCAGAAAGCAACCCTGTTGATCATGAGGCCTTGGCACATGACAGCAGCAACGATTGCAACGCAGAATCACAACCAATTTATACATCTTGTTTTTAGCTTGCTGTGTGTGTGTGTGTGTGTATGTGTGTGTGTGTCTGTACTAGACGTGTATATGTGTGTCGAGCGCTGCTCCGTATGAGCATGGTAAAAATAGTGGTGGTGGAAGCGCGGGACACTCAGACTCTGTTATCAGCCCGGCCTGCCAGTCCGCCCACTGCCACCACCACGCCGCCGACCACACGCTCACACGCGCACGCAGACGCGGCCGCGTGCAGGAGCACACCAGCAGTCATTCAGGCCGAGCGAACACAACGGTGCATACGTAGACAGACGCACACCCGGACAATAATATGTAGATGCGTATACAAACACTTGAACAAGACCCACACAGGGCTTAAAACACATTGACAAATATGATCGCCCTTGAATGCAAAACACAACCATATTAACACAAATAGGTACACATTTGCATACAGACCCGTGCACAGTACCAGACAATTGTACACGTACACACACTCATGCGCTTGCGCGTGCGCACACACACAACAGACACACACACAGTGAAAATGTAAATTATATATAAAAGAAACAAAATGTCATTGCTTGGTCTAGTAAAAACACACATAAGTCCGCAGTCACATAAAGCCCAGAGCTAGGCTGGGCAGCGTGTGGACCTTCAGAGGAACAGACCAATTAGGCTAAAAAGGATCCCAGTAAAGACCAGGATAAATAAACACAAACGACCCTGTATATATAGTCAAACACACAAAAATAATACACACTCCAGACAGAAAGATAAACTATCTCATTTACGGGACGTGACAAGCCGTCAATTTAGTGGCGATTGTGGCTCTGAGCTGCGGGCCCCTTTGGTTCCGTTAGTTATTTTCATTATGTGCCGAGGAGGATGTGTATGAGATATATATATATATATATATCTATATATATATCTATATATATAGATATATATATATAATACAGTAATTTGTAGTACCCCTAGTACATTACATAATCCCAGAAACTTAAATAAATATTCTTATCATTACAATTAGTTGAAAGTATGTCTGTTGGTTTTGATGTCAATCACACAGCAGGTGTCAATCACACAGCAGGTTTCAAAGTACGACATCTGATCAACAAAAAGATTCCAATATGTGAATAACCTACAAACTAATGAAGGGTAATTCAGTCCTCTCATGTTTGGCAAGGCCATATTGATGACTGTTACCTCCAAGGAAGAGTTGACTTGTCAGAATATCCCTGGGATATTCTGACAAATGTAACCAAACCTTCTACCTGTGGATCACAGGTGCAAATATGCATTAAAAAGCTTTGTTATTTATATTTTTAGGTCATAAAAAAAAAGAATTAATATACCAAATTGAAGTTTGAATACCGACCTAACAAACTAATATTCAGGCTCAGCACCAATACAAATATATATTCATGTGTGTTTGTTTATAATTGTGACCTTCTATAGACAACTGTGCCAACGTGAAATGACCCACACTGGCTTCAACGTTTATTGGCTCCATCCCGACATTTGTACAACATTCTATAAGGGAATGTTGCCGTCCATTGCGGAGCTCTGGTCGTTAAAGCAGCGCTGGAGTACCCCAATGCACATTTCTCTTCTGAGGCAGACCTTGAAATGACCGTGGGAGTGCAAGGTTGAATAGCATTCAAAACGATCACACCTCCAAGCTAATAGTAGCAAACAAAACCACCGGCCTGTGTTAATAGGAGTCAAGCAGGGACCAGACCTATGTTCTACAGAAGGAAACTGAGAAAAGCTTCACTTTATGGTCAACCGCAGATATCGGCTATATTCCGCCTTACCCCTATTTAAAGTAACCTTTTGCAACTTCCACAACAAACCACACTGTTAAAAGACATGCAATCAAGGATGTAAAAAAGCATACTTTGCCAAGTCTTCTGTGCGCCATCAGGAGAGTTTGTGCCGCTTCAATATCGAGTGTGTGGGAAAGTCCTGAATGCTGGTGGCAAGAGTGGATCTGGGGCAAGGATATTGTATTTTTAAACGCAATGTTCCTCTGAAGGAAAACAGGACAGACTGTTCTTGAAAGGAGCCCTATTTTCAGTTGTTCAGTTATTCATAATGTTCATTTCTTACCCAACCATCAAGGCCTGTAGGGAATGTTATTTATTTGACTATTTGGCACAAATTACAGATTGTCACCACTCATGTTAACTGGCATTAAGACGATGCATGCGGGATATTGATCGTTCATTGATACTTAATGGCAGCATGTGAAACATGCCCAAAACTCAAACAGAATACCGTTGGCCAACAAACTCCACGTCTAAGTAAGAGCAAAGCTCAAATGAAGTAAGGAGCTTGCTGCTGGTGTAGATAAAGCCACTGAAAGGCTCTCGATGGTATCTCCTCCACTGAGCCGTGCTAAATTATATGTGGCGTTGCCAGCATTTCCGGATGGCCTGGGAACCTCCCAGATTCAGCCCTAATCTCTGATCTCCCTTCAAGCAAGAAATCCAATATGGGCTTTAAAAAAAAAAAAAGTTAAATAAAAACAACAGTTAACCCTTAACAAGGGTTTCCTAAATAAAGCAGGAAACTTTCAGACTGGGATTTGATTGCTGTCTGGTAGCCTATTTATAAATAAATTACATCAATTTATTATGATTTACTTCGCTCTTGGATGTATAGATGAATGCATATCTAGATCGATTTAGCTAAAGGGAACAGGAGAGCAGAATTTTAAGTAGAGACAGCGAGACAACCACTTTCAGAAATTCTGGGTAAAGAGTACTTTCACTGGAAATCTGAAAGTCCAACTCCAGTATCTGATCCGAGGTGATGTCAGGTCCTGGCCGGGCCAGCTGGGTTGCCAGGCCAACGCATTCCTGGGTTGGTTCGACTCTAGAGAGCAGTTGTGAAAGCGCCCGGCCCGACCACTGAACACATCCAGTGGATGCTGCATCAGCAGCACCAAGGAAAAGAAGCGCATTGTTCCAACCTTGTGTGAAAAGAGTCCAGCTCCCACATGGGGATAAGAGAGAAAGGTAAAATGAAAGCACAAGAAGCCAACCCAGCTCCTAACAGAGAGAATGGCTTAGGCCATGTTGTGGAAATAGACCAGGGCTTCCATCCAACCGGCCGCACGGCCCCGCACAGATCACCCAGGGGTCGCAGGTTCCTCGTGTGAAGATGGGGCGAGCGTCGCGTCCAGTTAGTGTCGGCCCACCCGCTGGGCTCGTTAGGGCCTGGTTCGGGCGGTTGTGTCAACAGAGGGGTTCTTTGAGGGAGGACAGGGCCCGGGCTCCTTGGGGCCAGGGTCAGGGCAGGTATGCTATCACACAGGAAGATCTGCCGATCAAAGGCTGCCGATGCACGGCAGCCGAGCGCCAACGAGACGATACCGCCCTGCTCGACAGGTGCAGAGCAAAGCAGCGATGGTGCACGCCCATGTGACGCACGCACACCCAAAAATCACAGACACACACACATCTTGGCGTGCTGCTGGGTGGATGCACCATAGCATTATAGCTCGACGGAGCGCTGGAAATTCATACTCTCCGGCGTGTCTGTGGTGGAGTACTGCTTCAGATTTATTACTCGACTTCCTTATAGTTATTTACACATAATTACAGTCACTCCACGAGGACCACACTAAGGATCTAATCAAAAAGCTAATAATAGAAGCAACGGAAAAAAACAAGGATGGGTCATACGCACGTGGATGCCAAGTGCCAACTCATGCGCAAACACACACACACACACACACACAGACACACACACAGACACACAAGGCAGAGCATACATTAGCCACTTAAGTCCTGCCCGTCGGCTGAACACACTGTCCAAATCATGACAGCATAAACAGACTTTATAGGGTGACTAAACACATGTAGACACACCCTTGCATCCAGCCAACTCAAATAAAAGGACGCCGTCTTACTCACATCTTAGCAACAACAAGTTCACATGCAGGCAGGTCTTCTGTCAGGAGCAATAACTGATGTTATCCTGATTACATCCAGTTGCAGACCTCCATATTATATTATAAGTATGAATTATAAACATGTATGATTGTGTACCAGTTCTTATAACTACTACTACTAATTTAATGCATTTTTTGTTCTCAGCCTCACATGAAAGGCACCGTAGTTAAAAAGCATCAGCTAAATTACCAAATGCAAATACAACTTTCTATTCCAAAATCACAACAAACCGCACAATGGCAGCTTTATTGCCCGGTTTCTTAATTTGACAGAGCAACTACCAATGTTGTCGGGTCATGCCACCCGACCACGGAGTCCGTCCGGCTGACCTGGGGGCTCCTGCTGGCCCTCACACCCCCCCCCCCACGGTCTCCAAAGCACCTCGCGGTGGACAGCCAACACCGTACCAACTGTGAGCGCCTGCTAGTGTTACCGCGTAACTCAGGCCTCATTAACAGCCTGCTGATGGACGAGTATGCAGGATTTGAGATGGTTAGCGGCATTCGGCCTGACAAAGGAAATACTGAGACTAGAATCGGGAGACAAAACATTGAGGCCAGCCAAAGAGATAAATCCTTCCACCAACATCCACAACCAAACAATTGATTCATATCAATATTTTATAAGCGATAGTTAGGGCCTGATAAGACACCAATGCACATGAGGTTATTTACTACAAATCGCTCAATAGACTGCTGACTGGGGCTGGAACTGATCCAAGTCAAATTCAAAGAAAGCCCCCATTCATGCCCAACCGCATTGATACTGTTTGACTTAATCTCTGTATCTCCTTTACATGTGAAAGCGTATCATCATCCTGGCAAATTGGTTTCAGATTTCAGAAAATGTAGAGTTACAGTTGTATGGTTCACACTGTGTTGTTAAACGTGGTGCACCAGAGCTAAATCAAATAAGTAAGAGCATCAGAGCTAATATAACCAAGCAGGCTGAACTCTTCTCTCTCCACAGCCAATGCATGACATGCTAAATACCTTCCTGAGCGGGGCATTCAGGTATGTCAAGTATTTCAAAAGGGTCTTTGACCAAACTGGTACCAGATTGGTTGCAATGCATTGACCTCATGTGAGTAAATCCTTTTGGTGTCTAGGTTTAAGACTGGAGAATTTCTGGAAGACACTGAATTATGGAAGACACTAAAATTACAGTGGAAAAGGGAAGCTGCCACTGCAACACAGCTCTCCAACAAGTGTCTAGAGTGTGTGTCTGTGTGATACTAGATTAATGGAAATGTGTGCTCTGATCTTGAACGGAAAGAAAACAAGGAAATGAAATGGTTGAGAAAGGATTGCAGAAGCAAATCCTTTGCTCGATCCCAAACATGTGTGTGGGAACACCCTTTCTTCTACCTCATCCATCATGCCACATGAGAACACTTCACTCTTTTAGCTGCCACGGGGAAATACATCTTCAGTCTCCAAACACGAGAGAGAAAGAGATTTGGGGGAGAGCAAGAGGGACTATGGGAAGAACAAATGTGAAAAAAGTTGGATATTTTGTTATAATAAAAGAGGAAAACTGAGAAGAAAACAGAAACGGAAATAGGGTGTAGAATATAATGCAATAAAGAAAGGAAGGAAAAGGGAGGCAGAAGAGTCGACGGGGGGTGAGACGGGGCAGGAGGTTAGGTATAGGAGAGGGGAAGGAGGGGGAGGTTCCATCCAAGGTGGCCACCAGACGAGGGAAGCAAACGAAAGACATGAAACAGTCATACATCCCTTGGGCCAAGCCCCCTGCAAAACCACCCTGCTTTCGAATAATAACAAAACCCCCAACTGGATGCCATACTCCAATGATGGCAGCAAGCAGCACACCCCTCCAGTTCCCCCCTGTGACTTGACCCAGGGACTGTTTAGTTGCATTGCCAGCACACCGCGTCGGAGCTCAACAGTATTTAATTTGCGGTCACACCAGCAGAGCCGCCCTGCTCCGACGGACTGCGGTTGTCCAGACTGTTGTGGTTATGCGTCTTTATATATGATTGAAAGTGTGTCCCTATGTGTGTGTGGGGGGGATGTGTGCGTGCGTATGTGGAGTTATGTGGAATTATGTCTCCTTTCAATGTCATAGTTTATTCTTTGCACACTTCAATAAGCTTTGATTACAGAAGCAATGAATTAAAACAAGACTTGGTTTAAAAAAAAACAACACTTGTGAGAAGGCTCAGCCCCAGTTTTTCCTTTGAGAAAAAAAAGAAGCCACTTCCAGGTATCATTATCTTCACTCATACACACATTCATTTCAATAATAAATAATCATTTAGAATAACCAGTAACGGTGTGGTCTCAGAATTTCTAGTTATTTTAGCTTATCTAGAAGTATTCTGGTGGAAATGTTAACTTCAATGAATGAATGAAGTGGTGCGCGTGTGAGGGTCTGGGACACGGACCTGCAGCAGCGTGCCATGGATGTGGTTCTGCTGGCTTTTGGTTCTCGGTTCTGAAGGGAGATCCTGCAGGAGGGTCTGGATGGTGGCAGGGATCTGGGTCACGAGCACGAACGGGACCAGGGCACGAGCTGCCATCTCCCGGGTCCAGTACACCGCAGAACGGCCACACCTGGGGTGAGCCAAGAAACACTGGTGTAAACATGTAGGCCAATAACACAGAGACATTTGTGTGTTAATGCAGAATCAATTCGCATAGTTATTAGTTATAATTTTTTCTTCTGCCAGGCAGGCACATACAGAGAATGATGGACAAACACACACAAGGCCATTCGGTATGCGCTGGAGATTACATATGATGGGTCACTCCGAGAGCAAGCTAAAATTAGTCTTGTTTACGAGCTGATAGTCTTTCCTTCCTAAGTGTCATACAGTATCGAAGCCACCAAGATGCAAGGACGGGCCGAGACTCGGAAGAATGAGTGAATGGGAGGCTGGGTGGTTGAAAGAGAGAGGTTAATAAAAGCTAGCTAGCGAGAGAGAGAGAGCTAGCACTTGTAAGATCATAACCAAAATGTCAGACGCATTTTCCTGGCAGATGCAGCTTAAAAAAAAGTTTGCAATAACCGAAGCAACAGGAGGCTGGGAAAGGGCCAGAAGAACAAGGACTTGGCTGGGTCTCCATTCAAGCTCAGAGAGCAGACCCCAGAACAGCAAGAAGGAACTCCAACAGCACGCATGCTGTGGGTTTCCTCTGCTTGGAGCCTTGGCTGCAAGGAGTCCAACTACTCACACAATGAGTAAAATATAATTTATTGTGATAAAAGAATCCAAAGAAAGGGAAAGACTGAGCGCATCGTGCGTGTCTTAACAATGTTAATCAAGGACGCTCCAGAAGGAGAAAGAGAGCAAGGAGATCATTTTCAACCATGAAGAATGTTTATTTACAAGGAGAGCCAGAGAGAGGGGGAACGGTTTGGATCGACAAGTCAACTGTCAACAAATGCTTCTCCATCTGCTGGGAGCAGGCCGCCTCACACCACACTCAAAAAAGACACGACAGACAGACAAATGCCTTGCATCAAACAGTCGGTAGAGTGTCCATATGCACTAGCATGTGCTCAGGCAAAGTATACCAGAACTCCTCCCCCCCCCCCCCGGGTAACACACACACACTCTCTCTCTCGCGCGCGCGCGCACGCACGCACGCACGCACGCACACACACACACACACACACACACACACACACACACACACACACACACACACACACACACACACACACACACACACACACACACACACACACACACACACACACACACACACACACACACACACACACACACACGTTTGCTCTCCCCCCCTCCCCCTACCACCACCATTTGGGACCCACATGTTAACTATCAGGGCTAATTTGTCCCATTAAAACTCTTTTGCGGAGGAAATGACAGTTTGGAAGGGTGTAATTTTAGAAACAGCGCTGTCCCCCAGGGTCAGGTGGCAGACTGTTGACTGGTAGTGTGGGGGGCTTCATATGGGCCTCATTTGGAGGACTATCCCCCCTACCCCGGGCTTGTTAAGCTAAAACGACGTTGAGTGTCGGCAAAACACACCCAGCAGAGAGCCACATAAGAGCAACGTAAGAGCAACGTTCTTCTAACACAGTGGACAGGAAAAGGCAGTGTACAAAATAAACAATTATTTTGAAAAAGAATGAACCGTTACTCTCAAGTCGTAGCAAACTATTGCTGGTATAAAATCATGTTATTCAGGAAGATGGACAAGGGAAAAGTACTGCCTAAATTCAAAATGATGAGCATAGCATCCACAAACCCAACGAGAGCTCTCTCCTAGAAAATGAGATGAAAGATATGTTTCAGTAAGTAAGTTACTGACTGTAACTTACATATAGTCACTTAATCACTGCCACAGGACACACAGAGAGAGAAAGAGATGGACTGAGAAAGAGGGAGAGTCAAAAAACGAGCCTCAACCAGATTTACAGATGTAGCGGGGGTGGACAAAAGGATGAGCCCCTTCCAAACATGACGAACATGTCTAGTCACCCTCCTCCTCCCTTCCTCTGCTTTCACCAACATCATCATCTTCATAATCCTCCGTGCCGGTGTGACGCAGACGCACGCTTGGCCCCGTCGAAGAACTTTACGAATCAAACACAGGTGTGTGCGCGTGCGGCTGATGATATTGTCATGCAGTCTCCAGATTGATGGCATGGAGACGGTCTCCCTGTACAGCAGAGCAGTGTTTCCTCCTGGTTTCCATGGCTCCCTCCCCTCACTCACTGCTGCCTTTATCAATGAATCATCACCATCATATATCTGGACACACTATCCTCTTTACCACACACAAGTAGAAGGAGAAGGAGAAGCAAGCAAAGTAGTGAAGAGGAAAAAGAGAGGATGGAAAAGGGTGAAAATTAGAGAACGGCGCCGCAGGAAAAGGATGAAAGTGGTCAAGATGATGGATGGCAGATAAGACACCTGGGCAGGCACTACAATATAGAAGAGGCCCATATGCTAACATGTGGAATCCATTTTGCAGGGGGGCGGGGGGGTTGCATTAGTGGCACATTCCTCCATTCACAGGAAGCAGCTGGCTCACTTGGGGCCAGAATCTGCAGATATTGCGAGACGGGAATAATGAATCAATAGATCACACTAATATATTGGAATTCTGAGTTAGGGTGTCTCTAAATGGGATGTATTTCTACATCAAGATAAAACCTAGTGTATTAGATAACTCCCATTAATCCTTGTCATCCCTTGACCCTCCTACAACACCAATATTTTTGATTGCTCTAGTGCACACAAAGTTAAAATTGAAATACTATTCACCAATATTGGCGTAAAGCGCACACACACACACACACACTAACATCAACTGGTAATAAAATACAGATGATGTTTATTGCTTATTACATTGCAACAATGGCCACACAGAGGAAAGCTTAACTTTTGGCTACACAAAATGCAAGAAGAAAAAAAGAGCGCAGAGTTTAGACCACAGCAGCGATGATGGATAACATCTCGTAAAAAAGAAAGGGTACTTTTAATTGAACCATATGTTGGTCTGTCTAACCAGCCTGGGAACTTTCGTCTTCCTGGAGGGGCAGGAGCAAGAGGAGGGCGATGGTGGAGAGGTGTAGCAGCAGCCACGGGTGTCCGTATGGCTCATGTTAGGCAAGAAGGCTGACAGATTTGTTTAAAGGGTCAAAGAGTTGGAAAGGCACATGCGCACCTTAGGTTGAACACCAGGCATTAGATGCTGCTTCACACACCCAGAATATAGACACAGAGCGAAGCGCAGATGTGCGCTCTCATAGACACAGTTGTATGCACGTGGATAGGAATCCTATTTCCTTTCTTTACCAGAAATACGTCCTACACACATACACACACGGAGAGTCTCTCTCTCTCTCTCTCTCTCTCTCTCTCTCTCTCTCTCTCTCTCTCTCTCTCTCTCTCTCTCTCTCCCCCTCTCCCTCTCTCTCTCTCATAACCATCAGAAGACAATAACCATGCATGAGGGCAGTCTCAACAACATGACGTTTTGTCAGTTTGTTGACCGAGGCCTTGGAGTCGGTGTGAATGAGATTTGATGGCTTCGTAGGTGAGGAATGGGAGGGGAGGGAGGGGAGAGGTGGGAAGCAGGACAGCGTAGCAAGAGAATAATAGTAGCGAGTTGCAGTGCCGGAACGCCTCTCAAAACAAAAGATATGGGGGAGGGAGTCGAGGGTGAGGTGGTCTGACCTTATCGACAAAACCCTGGTACACACGCTTTGTGGTACAATGTTTTGGTTAACTTCCTTGAAAATATAGGAGCAACACATTGGCCAAAGGTATTATAGTTGCTAATACAAATATGTAATGAAGAACATGTTCAGGATTAAATATTTGGGAAATAGTAATTTGGGAAAAATGATCAAAAAGTTAACTGCAGAAATATTTTCTTAAAAAGCTTTTACAATGTGCAACATTAAAAGTATTGCAGTTGTATAGAAGCGGTTAGCCACTAGTGGGTGCAATTACGGCGGTAATTATATATACACAACGTGTCAACCATACTAAATGATATTACTAACAAATGGATGTACCCCCGACACCCCACTCATAGTAGTGTGCTCCAGACAGTTTTTAATAGCCAGGGAACAAAATGCTTCATTCCTAGGAGCAAGTACAGGAAACACTTCTGCAAACTCTACTCGGCTCCGAACTCAAGTCATGCTCTCTTCAAGGCGAAGGGACCCAAACAGCAAGAGGGTACACTAACGCCACGTAGTGTGGGAGGACGTGTGGGTGGATGTGTGGAACTCCGTCAAGGCAGTGGTTGATGATTGTTTATGGCCGTGTTCGAGAGATGGATAAGCCTCTGGGACACTTTTAGTATAATGCCATTTTGTGCGGAGCATTTTGTGTGCAAAGATTTCATTGTAACGCTCATCTGAGGTATAAGCGTAATAAAAAGTAGCACAAAGTTGGCATTGGTAGTAACCATATGGATAACCCGTCCCCCCTCTTTCTTAGAACTGTCAAGACAGTCCTCGAATTCAAAATGAAACAGGGGTTCACTTAGACTTGTTTTTATTAGATTTTTGTACGTTTTTGTGTACTTATTCTTGATACTATTTTTAGACATACTACTATGCTCTATACGTTTAATACTCAAACACACACACTAATGTATCCTTTGTGCATTACTATCCATTATCATGATAATATTTTTTTGTGAGTGGCCATAGTGTGTGTAATCTTGTGTGGGCACTATGGGTGGTAGCTACACAACCTCCAGGGTCAGTTCCAGTCTCCTGCAGGTGCTTTTCGGGGAACACGTTCCAATAATATTTGTGTGTTGTTATCATCCCAGCAATTTAAAGAATGTGTGTGTATGTGGGGAGGGGGGGACACAGGTTCCAGCCCTGGTTTCCTTTATGGGTTAATGACAGTTGGCCATGAGAAGAAGCCTGTGAACTAACTGACACATAGGACAAAGAGGTGAAACAGCAATAACAAGACGGAAACGTCCGGATCATCAGGGTTCACGCGCGCACGCACGCGCGCACGCACGCGCGCACGCACGCGCGCGCACAGACCTTAGACGGGAATACACTAATGCACGCAGGCAGTGCTTAGGCTAAAGGTGTTTTGTCTTAGCCAGGGTGAAGCAGCTCTATTCTTAGATTGCAGTCCGAGTTGAGGGAATCCATTTGTTTGGCAACACATTCAGACGGCTGGACGAAACTGATCTGAAGATTTCCCGAAAGCACAGATTTGGTGCATTCTGGGTTTTGTATCTCCAAGTCTGGCCTTAATGTGACTAGACAAACTCATGACGTGTTTGATGAGCGGTGAGAACAATGAGCCAATACTGTGGGGAGAGGACACCATTGGATGTCAAGGCCTTGGTGTCCTTGAGCAGTCCGTTTCCTGGACCGAGGAAGGGGTAGGAAGTATTTGGGGCCTCTCTAAATGTTGGGGCTGGAGGGAGGCAGACACGCTAGAGTTTCGTCCTCTGTGTGGGTGTGCTCGTCTGAGCCGTGTGTATGGGCAGAGTGGCGGTCCGTGAGATAATATATCATTTCTATAGATATTGCCATACAATATCATATGGTATTATGGGCAGAGTGGCGGTCCGTGAGATAATATATAATTTCTATAGATATATCTCCATACAATATCTATAGCATATGGTATTATAGGTATGGGAAGGTTCTATGAGAGAAGTTATCCCATCACCCGAAACCCAGTCCAGCTCAACATAATGAAAAACTATGTGTGAGGATATACAGTACAGCAAATACATATGCATATAGGCCCTTCTGATAATCCAGAGAAAGTGGACTTTGAAACGTGTATTGACATTGCGTTATATATCTTTGAATGGACCGCGTTCAAACGTATGTTCATGTTTCGGACGTGCCGATAGCATGTAACCTTTAAACGGCATTCAGAAGGTGAGACGTGAAGGATTAGATCAAACGTGCATAAACCATGAGAGAAGATCCAAACCTCAAGAACAAGAACACCATGTCCGATCCACGTCACACCCAACATATGACTGTATAGATATATGAAAGCCTGTGGATGTAAGGCAGCCACCTGATAATGAAGGGCATGAAGGGGGCCAGTGCCATGGGGGAGGAGGAGCCGTCCATGGGAGAGGGGTACAGCCTGCCCAGCACCAGCAGCAGAAGGAACAGACTGGGGTGCAGCTTCACCACACCGCTGGCACTGGATACACACACAAGGAAAAAAATACAAATATATATATTATACATCAATGTAAGTATATAGACAAATGAGAACATTTTATTTTTTTATCCAAGGATTTTAAAAGATCCTGTGATTATCATCATCCTTTGGAGATAATAAAGTGAAATGAACTTGATAGAGTACACAACCCCACTGATTTCCTTTGCAGCGCAAAATTAAATGAATGCAACCTTAAAAACTCAAAATTTGTAATTTGATTGTGTTATTAAGTGTAATTCACTCACTTAGCATTGAATTGGCTTTGTGCTGCTTGGCTTGACAATAAGGGTCAAGCCAAGTAAAAGAACCAAACATCTGTCCAGTCTTTATAAACATATAAGCTTGTCATCGTGGTTTCAACACCTAAATGTTGCTATTGTAGTTTCCTGCATCCTGGCGGGCTTTTATGGCAACTTCAAATGTGAGATAAATGCAATAGGAGTCTTATGCAAACATAGTCCCATCAGAATCACTTTATTAGTGCAGTCTACAAATAACACGAGTCTGTGGTTTACACTTCACCAGACAAAGAGACACTGCCCTGAAATATTACAAACCCGATAAGGGAAAGTAATTTGTGTGTGTGCGCGCATGAGCCACATGCATAGACTCTCATCTGTTCCCACAATAAAATTACAGGCTTGAATCCTGACAGCGTGACACTGAATTTATATCCCTCTAAAACTGCCCACGCGCTGGTCCAGTCATCCCGGGACTGCAGAATGTTTTGAGTTTTCTTTTATAAATCTCCGTTCCTCTCCATGTCCCCTGACACCTGACTCACAGCACAAACTCGCACTGTCTCTGCCAGCGGTTTCATTTTGACACATGCGCCAGTGGGTGAATGGAAGAAAATGGATTTGAGCTAATCTGCCGCCGGAGAGAGAGGTTGTGTGTGTGCGCGTGTGTCAGTGTGTGCGTCCTACGGGAGCGTGACATGCTTCAGGGCGCGGCTGTAGTCATGGGGCCGGGTACGAACAGAGAAAAAAGGGAAGAGCCCCTGCTATAAACAACTTGTGCCATTAGTAACCCGATTGACACACACAAACTAACACACGCCTGATGGGCCCGATGTGGTAATGCAATAGTGGTCCGATTAGCCTGTCAAAGATGTTTAGTCTCCCCATTGAGTTGCACACAGCACGGGGTAGGATGTTGTGCCAGCAGCATCATCCCAGGGGAGGGCAGATGGAGATAGTGTGGGTGAGTATGCGTGTGTGATCTACAGCAAATGAGAACAACAGCAGCAATTACATAATATAGGAACCCATAAACTCCGTTTTTTTTTTTTTAATAATGGAATATAAAAGGAGGATTACAAACCCTCTCACTTGGTGCAGTAGATGTACAGGGTCGACTAACCTCTATAGGCACATCTTGCTTGTCACAAAGAGGTTGGGGGATGGATAGGGATTAAAAGAAGACCTCAAAATTCCAAACCAAACCCCAAAATCAAATGGTTGCGAATACAGAATACAGTTGAAGAAGCAGTATTTACTTCTCTCTTCATGACCATGCATAACAAGGTGACCGGAGTCAAGGTGACCTTTGATCTGGAGAGCCGCATCAACAGGAAGACGTAAAGGGGCAGTCAACTACTCCTTCCTAAGAGGACAGATGAGGCCTCCAGCTCTGGAAGCGGTGGTTCTGTTGTGCCTGTGTATAGTGTATGGCAGTGGCACCTGCAGCCCAGTGCTGATGCTATCGCCGTGGGAATTAGGGCCCATGATACTAATAATGGATTGCACGCTTTACAGTGAAGGGGGGACCTCACTAACCACCACCAGCAGCCCTGTACAACTGGCACGGTCAGTGACACTGTAGTTGAGCATTAGACACCAGACAGAGTAATGCGCAAATAATCAAACCACTCAATTAAGACAAGGGCAACAGGATGGTAAACCTCCTGATGATCTGTAGTAGGATGGACCCGATTTCAACCCGGCCCTAGGTCATAACCGCATCCAAACAACCCACATCGGACGCCAACGTCCGGCATTACTTGAAAACTAAAATACGTAAACAAACACGTCGTTTAACTCATGTCTACTCGGTCTTAAGTGTTTTTCTAAAACGGCATGTCTAGAAGCTTGACGGTTCAAGGCAACACTGCAGTTATGTGTTATTCCGGGTCCTTGGTTCCGTGGGAAAAGCGGGCTTATGTTCTGAACAAGGGGTTTGAGAGAATAAGGGGGGTGGATGAACTCTATTAATTGGATGGCCATTAAGATAAGAGGGGCTCCAGGGAGCAGTTACACAGACTCCACACATGGTGTTTTTTGGACAAGGGGTCGCAGTTCAAGGTGCAGATGAGGACAGCGAACCGCTGCAACGAGCCACTAGGCTAAACGAGACCAAAGGAAAACAAATGTTTCAATTCTGGATGTTTGTTTTTGGAAACACTTGACATAATTGCAATGGTAACAGTGAGGTTATGCCAATGTTACATTCAATAACAAAACGTCTTAAAACTATGAAGACATAAATGTCGGATACCCTTACTGGCATTCAAGATGGATGAGGAAGAAAAACACTACATCCATGGTTTTATTTAATCATACTCTGTTGTTTACTAGGTACACATTTTTGTACAACATGATTGTGCAAATAAGGTCAGAGGGTGCTCTGTGTAACCCTAACAATGGCATTCATACATTAAAAAAGCTTATCTGAAATGTACTTGTTTTAATGACAAATTATTTAAAAAATGACTGCCTTAAGTCATGTTTACAAGACGCTGCGACCGCACGATATCACTATTAAAAGATGTTCCCCAAAAATCTAAACAGAACTAGCTTGCAGTGGTTTTCATTGCACAAGGCAGTGGCAGGACACTTCATTAATGAAGAGTGCTGCTCGCTATCGTTGTCACATTTGGGAATGCCTACGCAGCGGCGCGGCTAAAAGACAAACGCTGCATTGTCTCCTCGCCATCTGCAACCGATCAGGTTTATTTGCTAAAAGAGGACTCAATCAAAGAATACGTTTCACGCCTTTGGGAAAAATACATTTCACATCTGAACAGTCCCTAGGAGGCCGGTGTGATGAAATCCAAGTGTCTTCTTAAAGGCCAAACAAAGACATCAAGTCTACGAGTCTTTGCTAATAGCATCCATTACCTCACTGACTCGCCAGTAAAATTCCAAACACAAATTGTAATCTTCAAAATCAATCCGGTAGGTCACGTATGAAGTGCAATAACAATCACGGGAAATGGAATACAGGAAAAGGGTCAAAAGTGTGCTTGTGTGTATGTGTGCTTGTGCGTGCGTGAGAGTTCACCTGTCAACTGTGACTGCAGCCTCCTGGAGCTGGCTGAGCAGGAAGGGATAGAGGGCAGGAAACCTTGTGAAGAACTCTCGGCCGGTCATCCTGAGACAAGCAGGGAGAGATAGAGTGGGTCGATTTACTTATATCATTTGGATTTGAGGAAAAAGCATTTATGATTGAAACATTTAAATAAATTCCACTGAGATCAATAAAGTCATCTGTTTCTGTTTCATACAAACTCTAAAAAGTTCCCATTCAGGACAATAGGTTGCTTAATCAATACATATTGAACACATGTGTGCGTATGGTTGCATGTGTGAGATTGTTTGCACATGCCATGCACAGAAGGGTGTGCTCATGAACTTGTGCGAATGCTTGAGGATTTACGCATGGCTGTCTTGTGAAATTAAATAAATCATAACATTGACGTCCCTCCCCTGAGTACCACGGCATGACCCTCCTCGGCCCAAGGGCCAATACAGTGTTATATTTAACCTCTCTTTCTAAATCTAGACTGGGCTGGGGTACGGGGACACACTAGACAAACCCATGACCAGAAGACTGCTGACATTGTACAACCCTGCCCGCATGCATGCCCATATTTATTATTTCTAAAAGTCATCGTTCACTCTTGGAATACAAAACTGAATTTCTATACCCAGATGAATAATAATGTTAACAAACAACTAAAAGATATGAACATGAAAGTGAAGCCCTTCCGTCAGCAGCTTGTGGCGCCTCCGTCAGCAGCGACGACTTTGAGGGACTACTTTAACCGCCATCAGTCTCTGTAAGGAGGCCTGAGCCACTCAGAACAGACGTCAGCCAACTTAGTGAGCAATGTTGGAAGGGTTTCTGGCATGGACTACCCACTTCACATCCTGACACAGCACGGGTGAAAGTCAGGACTTAAGACTATGCAAATCCAAAAACACAAAGCCTCCTGAGGAATAATTTGGTGGAAATGCTTGAATTCTTTGGGTTGTTGTCTTGTTCGAAGACTCAACAGCCCAGCTTTCGCTCCTTGACCGATGGCCGGATGTTCTGTTCAGGAATCTCCTGGAATCCCTAAGAACTCATGGTGCCTTTAAAATGTGATCAGGTCCCAGAAGGGGAGGCCTCAGACCACTTGACTGTTGGGATATTGCTTCTATTGGGGATGGGTAATGTTGAGTTTTCTTGGGACTCATCTGGACAGAGAAATTTGGCATTACTCGGCTTCATTACGTTGCACTTCCAGGCAGAGTGAAACGCTCTGCTTCAATGTGTGTCTCCACACATGGATGCATGGGGGTAGGGGCAAAGGCCCCTAATCCTCCTGGGACTATATCTTAACAAGAGCCTTCTTATTTTAACTGGGCCGACTTGCTATAGGGCTCCTTGGAGAGGATAAGTCAGAGGTCGTGTGGGAGTAGATTAGAACCTGCAGTTGAGCAAAGGGTCAGCGAGAAAAGGGTGGAGGTGGTTGTGAAGAAACCCTGTCCCATCACAAACCTGCTCCAAAACTGAAGAGCTTCACTCCATTAGCCACTCTCCTAACCAAATATTAGGAACTTAACAGCAATGTCCAATGGCTGCCTTGCTAAAGGGCACCCGAAGGGAAGGCAGTGGGTGCCGGGACTGCAGCAGGAAGGGGTGTCTCCAAGCCAGAGGCTTTGCTGGGAAGGCAGAGCTGCAGACCGCCGCTCCGTCAACATTGTTTTGAGATGTCTTTAATGCAACACCCTCCACTGCATCACAGGGCCGGGGACGGGAGAGCCCAGGAGCCAGGCTTTAATAGATAAATGATGCACAAGCAAGCATTATCCGGGGCTCTGCTAACCCCATGAATAACACACAGGGAGGGCTTGTGGTCTCGAAGCGGAAACACCCACAGGACTCCCACTCGCACAAATCCAGTTCCAAATAATAAGAATAATAAGCAGGCTTGCTGGTGTGTCCATGTTGTATTTGTGAGTATGTGTCAGCATGCACTATAGTTGCAGTTCATCCTTGGAGCAATAACACACACACACACACACACACGGAGACACACACACACGCTGACCAAACAGCTGCATATTGGAGTGGACAAGCTGTCGTATTGAATTTACTGCCGCAAGAGCACACATCCAAATGATCCCAGTAATAATACAGATCTAGTGGATCAAGCACACCATGGAAACACCTCAAACACAGACACATACTCAAACATCCCACACACACACAATTCCCACACGCAATCATGCACAGTTGAAGTACTACAGTGGCGTCATTGTGATGTATTGTCATCATTGTATGCATCGAACTATACAGTTTTTGTTAAGAAGCTTTAAATTTATGAAGGGCCACATTTCACTGGCATCGAATCTTTAAATTATTAGACATCGGCAATAGATTATTTAAAATAAAGCTTTTATTACTTGGCGGTTTTGATGTTGCAATCCGTGACGCCAAACATCAACCTGTGTGAATGTAGCATGAAAGTACAAATATTGCACATGTAACCCTTAGTCTGTAAAAAATAATGGGTAATTGCAGCTTGCTGGGGTGTTGGCGTGTGTGTGTGCTCTGCTATCTTTAGATGTGTGTGGTTATGTTTAGATAAGAGTGTGCGCGTGCGTATGTGTGTGTATATAACACCCACCCCCTCCACCCCATCCTCTCCATCACTCTACACCCATTACTGACATGATGACCTAAATGTCCTTTTCCCATAATGCATCTGTCGTTTTAAGTGGCCAGTGGCCGCAGCGGGGTGATTCAGGGAATGAGGCTCATTAGACATCAGTACAACTCTGCTGAGAGAAGCTGATCCACATGGGTATTCAGTTAAGACATGATTCCAACGTGCAGCTACACACTGCAAACTCTGGCACACACGCACAAACACGGGTCAAAAGTAAAGGAAAGTAATGTAATGGAGTACTATGTCAGTACTAGACAGACGAATGAACACACCCACACACACACACTCACTCACTCACTCACTGAGGGCCAGAGAGAAGGGAGATCAGAGGAGAATGAAAGCTATGCCAGACGGACAGAGCTCTGCTGTCAACCTGTTGAAAGGTCACATGTAGTCTCCTAAGTACGGCAAGCCAACAACTCTAAACGCGGTTCAAATAAACTCTATAGATATGTGCTATTCAATTCTCTTAAGGTATTTTAATGTAGTCAGACCGTTTGACTTTGCCAGTGAAAAGGGAGATGACACATTCAAAACAGTGGTCCGCGCTAAACAAGGTGAGAGGGCAATGGTGCTTTGACGTGACTCAGATTTCTTAAACTCCAGCAAGCCAGCCAGAGCTGCTTCAAAGATACACCGACAACAGTCCCTACCAGCCATCCTGAACAAGAGATGCTGTAATGCTGTAACAGCACCCCCTAGTGGCACATGTCATGTTTGCATGATTTTCAGTTCAAACCCATTTCAAGCTAACGCATCACTTTCAGTTTGGTTGCGTCTTCAATTACTTTAAATGACAAATAATTCACAATTTTAAAGTGTTTGGCAGGATTCGAAGCAAGCAGCCTGTTTTGTGAGATACATGCTAAAAACAACAGTCATCCTTTATCATCTGACACAATACTGGATGAGTAGTAACATACCTGTTCTTTTTTGAGTGCTCGTCCTTGCCTTTCTTCACTCCGAAGATCCTAGTGATCAAGGTGCTGAACAGCAGAGTGGAGGAGTTCCTTACCTGGGACAACAGCACGACGAGATGTCAAGACGGATGAAGACGGAAAGAAGAATTGCACAGGCAGAACAACTGCATTGCACAGGCAGAATCACACTAATTTAATGTTAAAAAAAGTAACAGAGTCAAAAGTTTGTTGATACATTTGGTAATGGATCATTTTGTGATTAATGCAGATAATAATTTTGGGAAATGGTCCAGTATTGAGCGAGATCGTTCGATATTAAGCGGCCAGTTAATGTTACCCTTAGGGGCAACAGCGGCCATACAATCGACATCCTCTAAAAATGCTTTTTTCTGACGACTTTAAGGAAAGGATCCCTACCGAGAAATAACTACGTATTTTCTTTACCTATCTCTTGATCGGTTGTATTATTTTGTCAAACCAAGTTCGCCCTGAAATATTGTGAGAGTTGAGTAGTTGCAGGAGGAGAACTGATGAAACTTGGAGCTATCGAAACGACTTGGGTGAAGGAGGGTTCAGATTGTAAGGAAAAGAGGGACATTTCCTGCAACAAATGAACTCTTCTGCAAGTGATTTTTTTGAGCCAGACTTGGTTAGACAAAATACCACACCAATCAACAGAAAGGTTGTCAGACACCTATACATCTGAGGATTTCTAGAGACAAACATTATTGGGGCGCTATGGATCCTACGGGTTACATTGCAGCCAATTTAAACTGACCCTCTCCCAGCCCAAACCCATCTTTTACTCCACAAAAAGAAAGATAAAAGCAGGAGCTCACAGCCCAAATTGGAGAGGTGAATCCCAGCACAGCCGCCTGCATGCCTTCAGACACGAAGGGGATGATGTTCTCTCCCAGCCGGGTGTCCCGGTACAAGGCCCGCAGGATGTTCAGCGCATGGACCTGCAATGACAATCATCATCACCAGAAACCAAAGCCACACACACGCACACGCACACGCACACACACACACACACACACACGCACACGCGCGTCTTGCGAAATGCCATTTCGAGGCAAGGGCTGATTCACAAAATAACTTCAAAGACCTATCCCCACAACTGTCAATCAACATGTATCATAACAATAAGGGAACACGGGAACACAACACATGCACCCAAAATATGACCTCACGTTGTATGTGTATGCACATTATAGCTGCAGAAGAAGAAGGGTCCAGATGAAAGGTCCGGATGAATGATGACCTTATGCACCTATGAACTGTCAACAGTATCATGGGGGCATGACCGCGGGCCGGAGGTGAGCCAGTACCTGTGACACGGTGGAGTTTTTGTCGTCCTGGTCCGCAGAGGGGGCGGCCAGAGAGGTCAGCTCCCTCATGGTCATCTTCAGCAGGCTGCAGCTAGACGCCTTGGGCTCCGACGACAGCAGCGCCTGGGGAGGTACCACGGGGGCCAGGGAGAGACCGCTCAACTACAGATAAACTGCAGAGCTAAAGCTTTGCAATCTGCTCCTTTAACAACATGATCCCTTGGACTGCAGCGCTGTTGCCCGTCTTAACAATCACAGGTTTTAGAGCGATCATCATGGGCAGGCAGAATCGAATGATCGATAAATGAAAGTCAGACGTGGCTTCCTTACACACACAATCAAAAACACAAACACACACACGTGAGTTTCTGGCTGTGTGATGCTGAACTACACGTCACTACAACCTTGTGGTGGTCTGACCTACGACCCGGTCTCTGTTGTATACTGTAATCAAAGCGCAGCAGAGGGGCTAGTGTTTTAGCCGTTCAACTGTGAAGCAGACAAGGGGAGAAGAGGAGGGCAGGGGGTGGAGTTGATCATGTGGAGCGTAACAGCTATGGGTCATCAAAAGGACACTGCTTGTGTGTGCAGGCCTCTCATACCTCTTTTATATAGGTGGGCATTATGTGAGCAAGAGCAATAGGTTTAAAAGCAAGAGGTTTCTCAGGGGTAAGATAGCAACACTGTAGAAATGATGTCGTGACACTATTCTCTAAAAGGTAACGACAGGAAACGACATACGTGACGTTGTTTAATATCTTCCATCCATGCTTTGGATGAGCAGTAAGCGTACTCTGCCTCAGTGCTGCGAAACACGAGGCAAAGCGGCATATGAACTGAAGGGCCGTGACTATGTTGGTTCACGCCTATCGCCTTCAGCTATAATTGAGCTTTAAAAACTGTGTGTGTGTGTGTGTGTGTGTGTGTGTGTGTGTGTGTGTGTGTGTGTGTGTGTGTGTGTGTGTGTGTGTGTGTGTGTGTGTGTGTGTGTGTGTGTGTGCGCGTGCGTGTGTGGCATCACAACAATGTTATGAGCCTATTTTGCATGTACACTAGCTTAGCGTGCACAGAGTCCGGACCTGAATGTAGAAGGGGATTCCTGCACTGCGTCGCGTCGCGCACAGTTTGGACGAGGGATCACTGGACTTGACCTCCTGCAACACCTCACGCAGCCAGCGGGACGGAAGCTTCTGCAGGGACTGACTCCCACTCCTAACACACACGACAGCGAGATAAATATATTGAACGTTAGCTGTTTTCTTTACGTCAATACTGGGGTTTATTAATATCCTGTGGGGGGTAGGTTGGGTTGGCCTCTTATCATTATTTTTCGAAATAGTTAAGCACTTTAGTGTCATGACAATGCAGTGTTATCGAAGGACAAGAAATTGTACTTCTTTATCTTCCAGTCCCACAACCTAGTATTATCTACAACATCTAGCCACAAATGATAAGTTGATGCTTCCTGTTGCTACTGTGACCCGAACCCTGTACAGACTGAACTACGATTCTGTTTACACAATGAACAAACAATCTAGTGTGCCGGGCAGGCTGTGTACAGTCAGCTGTCTACGTGCGTGTACACACACACACACATTTACAATTATACTGAAGTACAATAAATATTAATAGTAATTGTGGAAATAAGGTGAGACTCAGTATTTATTTATTAATTCTATAAATTAGAGCATTTAGCAGGGGCGCCATCCAGCTCATCGTGAGCAGTTTGGGTAAGGTGTTTCACCTCAGGGACACCTCTGTGTTGAGGTGCTCCTGAGCTGGGGATCATACTCGCAACCTCCCGGGTGCAAGTCAACCCACTCAATCTCCTGAGCTACTGCATCCACCCAGTACATCAATCCACTTGTGTTACAGCCTGGAGACCCAGAGTTCAGAGAAGGAATAGCAGTGATGGATGGAGAAAGAGATAAGAAGAGATAGAAAGACTGCGAGTAAGCATGCCCCGGCACCATGGAACAAACAGCGGAGTCCAGGAAGAAATAAAACAAAAATCCACCAGGGCATCAAAAGGCAGCGGTTAGACACCCCACAATCAACACCCCATAACCCAGCACATTAACTACATACTAGCCACACACTGTTCATTCCTGCCCACCCCTCCTCTGTCACCCCACCCAAACAAACTCAGAGCGGAACACACACACGCCTATTGCTCACATGCAAAGCCACCAGAATGTTGCCCTCATTACTCAACACCCTAAACATTCATGGAGAGACTTATTTTGTACCCGACCAAACAATAGATGTGTTTAAAGCGCGCTGCGTTCCCCGGGGCCGGCCCGAGTCCACAGCGATGCCTTGGCATTTAGTGGTTCATCCGGGGCAGACCATGTATTTATTCCCACAGGCCTCCATTGAGGAAAGAAATGCCATGAGGTACTACAAAGCAAAAGCCTGTAAATATTCTCCCAGGGATTTAATAGCGAAGCCGGGTTAACCTTGAAGGCTCTAGTTTTTAAATAGCTCTGATCTCATGTTTTTTGTTTACAAACCAAAAAGAAAGTTTGTTTTACTCAACTGGACTTCGAGGAGAAAAGATAAGACCCATTCGCCGTCGTCATTCCCAACACTCGGAAAAGGCAGTGAAACAATGATGATACAAAAGCTAGAAAGGTCCAACAACACAAAATGCCCGAGGTAAAGGAATCCCCACCCACCTGCAGAGCATCTCTGTGAGGCGAACAAAGCCCACGTAGGCCAGCTCAAAGGCCCCGCGGTGCCGCGACTGCAGGAGCTGCTGGCGGAAGTAGAGGCCCACACCCTCCACCTGGGAGACAGACACAGCCACGGGTTAGCTACTCCATCATAACATCATGTCAGGGTGGGGCAGTTTCAAACCTGTAGCCCGGGATTACAATTTGACTAGTATAATGCTATCAACATTAATATAGAACGATATTACAGTAGTGTCCATGCTATTTCCTGTACTTAAAAATACAGGAAATGAAACCCCACTGGTCTTTAGGTTCTTTACTTTTGTAAAGAACCTAAATTTAGTTGATTATTGCCAACTGAATGAATTTCACCGTTTGGTCAAATAAGGTTACTTTTATTGGCATTCTTACACCTCTGAGAGTAACCAAATACACTCCTATTCTAGCAGCTGCTTGTTAAAACTAACCACTCACCGTTGAAGCTGACCTATAGTTAAAGCTAACCACCCATTGCTTGCATGTTCTGATGCTACTTGGGGATGTTTTTTTTTACCCAGAATGCATGTGAACCTCTGCCGATGAGCTGAATGCAAGCTAAAGGGCAACCTTGTGCTCCTATTCTGGGTATCTCCAACGAGGGACCGGTCATGTCGACCGTGAGAGCCGCATGTTGGTAAGCAAGAGTGCTCAGAGAGGCGGGCCAAGGCATCCCATAATGACCACTGTGGCTAAAACCATGGGGTTAGTAATAGTGTTAGTAACATTATTCTAGCTACAAACACACAGTGAGCAGAGCCAGTGGATGTAGTGCAGGTGAGCCGCTGGGCGAGGCGGAAGCTTCACTCTGCTGCCCTGTCATTAGAGGGCCCTGTGGGCCCCCACCGCCAGCAGGCACGGCGGGGGCCCAGACGGTCACGGGTGGCACGGAGGGCACGGGGAGGGGGACCCAACCCCTTCTCTCCTCCAGTCTGTGTTTATGTATGAGGGAGGGGATGGGGGGGGGATGGAGAAAGATACACCTTCTGGATCCGGGGGCGAGACACATGGTCTACTCTTGGCACGGATTCAGAACCACGATACGAGGAGGGTTACATCATCCCTTCTCGCATACCATTACCACCCCCGCCGGCCCCCCCGTCCCCTCTCTCTGCTGCCAACTGCTCATGTGACGCACGACACAAACAGCTTCGCCCCGGGCTGAAACGACACCCCCCCCCTAAACACTTCCATCGAACGAGGCAAAAAGCGCAGGCAAGAAAAAAAAAAGTCACGGGACTCGACCTCAACCGCTGCGCTGCTCGCTAACCCCACGCTCGTAAAAGAAGTGGCTCAAACTGGATGGGAGGATGGAGGAGTGACGAGGACCTGAGGGGGACCGCAGCACCAAATTGGCCCCCATGACTGGTCGCGTCAGCAGGGCCGGAACAGACTGCCAGGGCCCAGCGTGACCTCACCGAGCGCAGCGGCGGCGGCGGGCGCCTCGGGGTTATAACGGGAGCGGCCGGCCGCTGTGAGAGGCATGCGGGCTCGCTCGGACCAAAACCACCCCACTGTGGCGGGCTGAATCGGCCCTGGACCCGGCAGGAATTATTTTAAAGTTTGTTTTAAGAAGTTAAGCAGGGCTTCCTCTGCAGAGCCGGGCAGAGTGTGTATCTAAGGGCGGTGCACTCTATTTAGAAATCAACTTCCTGTTTGTAGCGCAGCCGTTTCCAAGAAGAGCAGAGCAGAGCAGAGAGAGAGAGAGAGAGAGAGAGAGAGAGAGAGAGAGAGAGAGAGAGAGAGAGAGAGAGAGAGAGAGAGAGAGAGAGAGAGAGAGAGAGAGAGAGAGAGAGAGAGAGAGAGGAGAGAGAGAGAGAGAGAGAGAGAGAGAGAGAGAGAGAGAGAGAGAGAGAGAGAGAGAGAGAGAGAGAGAGAGAGAGAGAGAGAGAGAGAGAGAGAGAGAGAGAGAGAGAGAGAGAGAGAGAGGCTGTATTGAGATCCCCACAACAATTACGTGACCGGCTCGGGGGGCCATGACAGACAGCCAAAGAAAAAAGGTGAATCAATGTAATTATCTTCTTACTATCCGGATTGTACAGGGGTTTAAACAATATTGTTGACTCAATCGCATCTGACAATTTGACATGGAATCAAATGCAACCCTGAACAATGTTAACTCTTGACCGCAGAACGCCAATAAAAAACATACCAAAGAGTGAAACCAGAGTCTGGCAATACACATGCGTGTGTTCGTCTGTGCGTGTGTGTGTCAGAACGTCTTGGAATGGGGAGGTTTGTAAACCTTAACTTTTTAAACCATCCCATTCGGCACAACATGCATTTTGGGCAGAGAGACGGGATGATACTATTGTCAAGGGAAACTTTGAGCCATACTTGGGCCCCGCCAACGCCCTCATCTTGGTCCAGTTGTGTGTCATTCCCGGTCAGAGGAACGAATCAAAAACATATCGGCCATCTTAAATGCTTTACTGTCCAAAGGCAAGGAAGGGCGCGACAGGACATCAGGAGTCGGTCCTGGGAGGATCTAAAGGTATGCCGTGCACTCAGAGTCTTTTAGGTTCTGACGTACTCATTTCTATCGAGTTCCTTCTTTGGTTGACAAACACAGTTTACATAGTTAATCTGTGATTCTTTTTCCATGAGGCAACCACTTGACAGTGTGTGTGTTTGGGTTCGTGAGCAGTGTGTGTGTGTGTGTGTGTGCGAGAGGCTATTTTACAACAAAGAGAGCAGCAAGAGTAGGAGCGTTTTCAAGATGTCATGACACTGCCCTGTCCCCGCTGCGTTCAGGCCAAGGGTCACTCACAAGTGAAGAATATAAAATTAAACACCATCACTTAAGTCAACAATGGCAAAGTTGCCATGGGCACCACCCAGTGGCTGGAAACATCTGTGGCGTTGCCGTGACAACTAGCTCCAACACAGGACATTTGCAAAGGATTGTGTGAAGGCAAAAGGAAAGCGCTGTGGAAAGACACTCTCTCGCGCGTGTGTGTGTGTGTGTCATCACTGTGGTGGGGCAAATTGACTTTGGTCGCCTTAAACCCAGGCCAGAGCTATTTTCCAGAAACTGGATATTAGACAACCCCCATCCGTGCACAAATGATGGGAGCACATAATGATCAAGACGAAAGCAAACCACACAATTCTCCACTTGGAGCAGCTGACTGGAGCTGCAGCCGCTTCTCTCTGACCTTTCCACACACACACACACACACACACACACACACACACACACACACACACACACACACACACACACACACACACACACACACACACACACACACACACACACACACACACTCACACACGTGTGTGTGACCCCCCAGTGACTGGCATCACGTGATAATATATAGCATTTAAATAATTTAAACTTCAGGGAGATATTTTGTTTATTTATTTATAAAGAATTTCAGTTTACTTTATAACAAATAGAGCTGAGAACTCCATGCTCTTTTTGTTTGAAGATAATGTTCCTATTTTATGTTACTCAATTTAATAAATGCTTTTGAGTTTGTGTTATTAATAATAGTGTACAGTACATTGGTTCCAAATATCGGTTATCGGTCTCCTTGATTAATAATAATAGGTATCAGCATCAGCCCAGAAAAACACATATAGGTCGACCCCCAGTGCTGTAGGTTCATGAGTCATTGGTCCACTTAAGAAGCCTAATGCTGGTTACCATCAATGACAGGCTGTACTCGCGTTGCTGCGCTCTCTGGTGTCATTAAGCGGGGGCCAAGGCATGATGATTTCTGGCCAGTCGTGGGAACATCATGTTATACCTAGACTACAAGACCATGCCTTTATTACTGAAGGTGTGTGGTTTCAGGGCAATACTGCAGATTGGAAGGATTTCAAAGTCCAAAGTCATGCTGAATGAATTAATGATATGACTGATTTAGAACTACACATGCGTCAACTGTTTTGAATGTTGTTTACAAGGCTGAGATTACAACATACAATTTAGGAATAACTTTACCCATGTTGACTCACGCCAGAAAACATTCACCATTTTTAGCTCAAGTCACATGTCACAATGTCGCCGCCATATTGTCTTGACAGGCCAGAGTTAACTGAAAGGCCAGTTGCGGTTGAAGAATCTTGATTTTTGCCATCAACACAGTGCTTTGCACTTCAAATGGATTCTTTGGATTCTCTCCATTGTGAAGGCCAATTTCCACCAGAACTGGCATGGAAGCTGCACGGCAGCCAAGCGGCTGTTTTCCGTACTGCAATCCCCACTGGAAGCGGTACGGATTAGCCTGGCTATTGCCAGACCAAGCTCAATCGTAGATTGCATGTTGGTCTGGGGAAGCTGTTGTCATTTACTTCAGCACAAAAGGCGTAATCAATGGGCCTAGTTCAAAAGACTCTGTACACAATTGACTGCTTGCCGTTGCTTCCCTTTCGTCATTGTGTTAAACCAGCCAATAGCGCTCGAGGGTGAAAAGCCAGCTTGGTGATTGACTCCCGCAAAAACTTATCGGAAGCAGAAAGAAATGTATTTCTCTTCTCGAGACTCTTCTGCAGGGCGAACTAAAATCGCCGGCAGAATGGGCAGGGCTACCCAGCCTAGGTACAGATAAGTTCCGTCTGATGGATCAAGACGTGCATAATTATAATTATAGGCCTATACGAATTGAATAGACGAGGCATCAATGCAGACTTTCATTTCTTCTTTGCCACTGATTAGCTATTGATACCATAGATAGACTGTATAAGATTACAATACCCTGTGAATTGCATAGGGGTCGATGTGAGCGCATGAATATTCCTGAGCAAATGCAAACTGATTGGCTGTAGAAGTGTTCTGAGACACAGCTGCGAACCGGCAAGTTTCAAAAATAGAAGAGGCACGAATCGTGTGTGGCTTGGGGACGGTGCCGGTGCCGCGACCGTATCCAGTGGAATAGCCTACATTGACTATAATGTTTTCTATTATTTTCAGCGACCGTTTTACTGCCGTGGTGCTTCCATGCCGGTTCCGGTGGAAATTGGCCTTGAAAGACCAGAACGACGATTCATTCAAAAAGTTGACTTTGAATCTGTTAGAATTTGTTTTTGCATTACAGTAGGAAATGTAAAGTTAAATGTGATACATATTTAGATTACTGTATTAGTTTGGTCATGGTCAACATAATGTATAATTAAGCAATAGATCACGCCAGGCTGTGGTATGTGCTCATTATACCACTGTTAAGGGGCGTTGTCCGGTCCCGACGCGCAGCGCAGATGACTGAAGTGATCTATTGCTTCTATACAACGGTTACTGTTATGGCGAAACAAAAGTCATAGACACACTACATTTAAAAAGAAACCAAGAAAGTCAAAATAGCCGTTTTTTTTTAAAGAATACAAAAAAGTAGTCCCTCCTGGCTGCCGCTATGCATCGACGGTCGCTATGCAACACACTTTAGCGTCCCTCCGAGAGAAGGCTCCGATAGAGCGGTTCGCCAGCAATTCATCCTATGGAGCAGTTCACTCGCCGTGTGCCTAAGCTTTCGATAGTCTCTCCATCGCCTTGCTCACTCCCGGAGTAACAACATTTACACCCTCTCCATCATCATAGGTGACCTTGGGTGTTTTGAAAGGCGCCTCTAAATTAAATGTATTATTATCCAACATATGTTTTACTTTGTAACTGTTTCTACTTCCAGGCGCGGAGTGATATGCAAACTTTCACAAAATGATCGGGCGTCATAGCAGTTATGTATACGCTCATTATACAACAGTTGGGAACCAATCAGATCGCTGAATTTAGGTCCCCCGTTGTATAATGTTCAATAAAGGTCAGTTGGGTTAATTGAACCATACCTGAGGTCAGGGTTCTGGTATGGCTCTACGGAAGCGCTGCTTGGTCTAACTGTATTGGGCAATTGGGTACGGTTTGAGGCAGGACAATAGTTATTTGTAACGACTTAACACAAAGCCTATCATTAACGTTTTTTGTACTAAGTTGTGAAGGACATTGGTAATTTTCGTGCAGCATTGTTGACGAAACAGCACACACACACCTTACTTCCACGGTAGACACGTTTGAGTGTAGATATTTAGTAGAACAGCATAAAAACATACAAACACAACATACCCCCTACACAGTCACTTACCGCTTATGTCTGGTTCCCCTTGTTATTATGGACTAACATGCTGAAGCACTCAGACAACTATTCCTGTGTTTTTGTCAATCTGTGTGTATGTGTGTGTGTGTGTGTGTGTGTGTTTTCCGGCTCGTGGTGGAAGTGATTTGGAAAGAATGCAGTGGGCAGGGAGGAGGGACACTGCGTCTAGTTAAAACCCCAGCGGGAGCAGCTTTAAATGATGGTGCGCTGCTAACGAGGACGGATGCTAAACGAGGAGGATCCCAGCGGGCCGTCCGACACCCTCCGTCTCTTCAGGCTCGAAAGACGTCAGCTGTTTACACACGCAGGTCCTCACCTTGTAGTGAAGCCTTATACGAGAGTGTGTGGGACATAAACATCCGTCTACAGTTGAGCGGAGCATGTGTTTTTCAGACCTGGATTTTGCTTACAGATGTGTCTATTGGGCTGGGAACAAGTGCAGCCGTGCAGAGCTTTGCCATTGCCAGGCCATTTAGGCTCTCCAGTGACCACTTGAGATAACAATTCTATTACTCATTGCCATTTAAAGTCAGTCAACACACGCAATGTTTACAAAGCAGGAACAAGGCCGGCAAACATCATGGCGCCCAGGATGCAAACTGGCTAGCTCCACGCAATGGACAGTGATCCAGCAATGTTGTGCAAGCGTTCCTCCCCTTAAAAAACGAGGAAGGAGTCAACTTGCGCAATAAGCAAATAAAGGTAACCAATGTTGAATCGGTTAAGCAGGGTTGAACAGTGGTTTCCTTGACGATGTAGGCATGATCATGTAGGTGACAAATGCGTCATGCAGGGACACAAATGTGTTCACACTACGGTGGGGATATGGTCTCATATCCACCACCTCTGAATGTGGCTCTGGTGAACAACAAGAAGTTCACACCTGTATTTATGGCTCTGCTCACCTGGGACACATTTCAATGGCTAATATGAATGTGGTCTTTGTGTACAAGACCTTTATTCGGGGACAACGGTGCCAAAACAATGCCAGTGCCAAAAAAACAAGCCTTTTTGGCTATATATGCTAGTGCCAAAGCATTTGTGTCCAATTGGTTCATTTGTACAGTCAACGATTTCATATTGTATCGACTTCAAGATGACTGTTATTCAAATTTTGTGTGGCTTTACAATAGTTTATCTTGGTGCTGTTAACCCCAAAGAAACGTTGTCAAATGAAATCCCAAAAGTTATTGTAAATGTTTGATAATGTTGGCACTTTACATTTGACAAGGACATCATCAATTGTCATATGTTTGGTACCACTGGCCCTTCCTAGACTAGAAAATTCTGTATTTTGCCCAACCAGCTAAATAATCCAATCCAAACCACACAAACACACACACACACACGCAGACAATACCAAAGCCTGTTTTGAAAGTGCAAAGAGCAGAGCAGAACATGGGGGTCAGCACTAAAGCAATCGCTGCAAGGGGATGTACGGTCCTGAGGTGCCACGATCAAGTCGAAGCTTCAGTTGAGGAAATGGTAGCCAATGTCTAAATGGGAAGTGCCCAACACGGCATGATTGGAAGTAGGACTTAGTCTCATACTAAAGAAGCTGTGTGTCTTTTGCAACTTTTAGACTACATTAAAGCTCTGCCGTAACTGAGTCGTACAAGGACTGAGGGGTGGATCCGAAAGCCACTGAAGTCCATGCAGTAATCTGACGTTATATTGTCGTTTGTGTGTTATTAAAATAAAAAAATTAAATGATAAGTTGATAAAAATGCTATTCTAAAGCAGTGTTCTCACCCTGCTCCAAATCATGCAGGGAAAGAAGCACACTGTGGAGTTTCCTTTTTGGAGAATATGAGTAAATAAGACGTCTCACCAGAGAGAGTGTCGGAACAGAATTTGGGGTATGGTCTATGGTCTATGGGGCATACGAGTCGTGTTGAACTGCAGGTGTTGGCATGAGTGTCCGACCTGCTCCTCAGTGACCAATCCGGTGTGTGCCTCATCCACATGGTTGTATTGCAAGGGAAGGCTCTGGCACAGCTCTCCCAGCATCATGGCCACCTCCTTCATGCTGCGCCAGCAACACACCAGGACCATCTGGGCTGTCACCCGGTATCCCTCACCGCCGTCACACACACCTGGGACACACACACACACTCACACTGTATTGATGTGTTCTCAACCATGTGGTACCTTGTTAAAGTGCAGTGTGTTAAACCGAGAGGATTTTTCCATGCATTACAATGCATTACTCCTTTCCTTAAACAGCCTCACTCAAAGGCTGACCTCATCAGGACATTATGGGTACTGTACTGCTTTACACTAATTGATTCATTTATCCTCAACATGTGTTTTGTCAGATAAATAACAGTGCACAGAGTATGCCATGGTTATTGAGCTGCTGTGTATCATCACTTAATGTGATGTAAAACAGAGTACTTCTCTGTCTTATAGCGATAAATCCATATTTAAAAAAACCTCAATGTTTTACAATTAGCTTGTATGAAAAAAGGATGAGGCCGAGTCTGTATAGAGGTGAAGGCCAGAGAGGCGTGGTGATCTTGGGCTGACCTTTGGTCTCCTTTGTTTTGTCGTGCTGGTCGGGGTCATCCCCGGCCTGTGGTTCCAGCTCTCGGGCGCTGGTGAAGAAGTCGTTGGTGTCCCTGGGCTGGATCTCTTGAAGGATACGTTGGAGCCCTGCTGATGCATCTGCGCACACACTAAACTTTAATTACCCTTTCAAATGTAAAAGAACATCCTAATAGGGGATGGCAAGTGGGAAGAAGCTGTACTTCTTTGCCACATTGGGCAGTTTATCTTTTAACAAACTGATGATAGAAGAATTGTATTCCTAACACAAACACACGTTCGATGTTCAATATGGGATTTCTGTGGCTAAGACACAAAAACAGATATCATCAATATGGAGCTAGATATTCAGAGAGCTTTAATCTTTAAAGGCGTCTGGTCTGCTAGAGCCACCTGAGTCCGTATCCATGGGGATGAGTCCCTCGGGGGACGAACTCTGGACGACCGGGGACACGATATCAGACATCCTGTAGCACACAGCGATCAGCTTCGACACCACACTCCTCCACTGCTCCGTCAGGGTGAGACTCCTGGACGCGCGCGCGCACACACACACACACACACACACACACACACACACACACACACACACACACACACACACACACACACACACACACACACACACACACACACACACACACACACAGATCACACAGATCACACACAGATACATTCAACCCAAGCAAGATTAAAAAGGGGCTGGAGGTAAGATTTGAGGGTCGTAGAGAGTGAAATTAACAACCCCAAAAAAACGTAGGTTTATTTATTAAATACACAAACACAAAGTACGGTAAGTAAGAATGGGATTATTAAAGATTATTCAGACAGTAGGGTGCCGGTTGGAGGGAAGAGCTCCCTGCATGGGTGCGTGTGACCCTCACCCCAGGGGGAGGCGCTGCAGCACAGCGGTGATGCAGTGGGCCCGGCCGTAGAGGGGCCGGGAGGCCGCGGCCTGCAGGAGGGACGACTCTGCCGACACCACCTCCTGCTGCAGCCGCTGCAGCAGCAGCAGCACCACTGCAGAGACACGTGGACAATGCTCAGATCCACTAGTCATACATGGCTTTAATAAAATACATGAAGTCACACAAAACTCACACGCTACGTAAAGTCCAGTCAAACAAATATGTAGCCCTGGCTATGCTTGTGAAGAGCATGTCTGTGGGACACAATTCAATGCCTATAATATATAAACTTGGTATATTTATGGACATCATAGGATTACAAATACGGTGTTGGGCCACATTTGGTTTGAAACATAAATGTCACCATTCGATACACCATAAAATAGTATAGCATCTATCCAATTCGCAAATAGTGACAAAACAGTGAAAGCACAATATCAAACAGTGCAGGGTAAAAACATAATATTACAAATAGCCGATCACAAATGCATGTATGTTGGCTTAAGGCAAGTCATAAAAAAATCAAATTCAAGATCAGTGAGTAGAGGGCTGAGCAGTGTGCGAAATACGGGGGGTTCCAGGGGGGCTTGACTCCTCCGATTTACCCATGAGACCCCCTGAAAGCCTCAAAAGCCAAATTTGAGGGGGGTCTCAATTTTTGCCCAAAGAAATATTATTTAAAAATGATTAAAAATTAATATTTCATTGACACTAATAGTCACTTAAATATTTTTAAGCTCAACGTGTCCAGTATTCAGAATTCAAAAATATATTAACAAATATGTTATTATTTGCCAAGGGGAGCCAGCCAGTCCTGTGTGTGTATGCAAATTAGCCATGTTCGCCAAACAGAAGAAAGACGTAATGTTGACAAGTCATACTAAAAACAGCTAGCAAGCGAAAGCTAAACCAGAGTGTATCACTCACACACTTTGGGTCTATTCTAACTTAAGGTAGGAGGCTATTTTTTAAATCTTTGCAGTGATTGAATTGTGATGAGAACTGATTGTTGTGCATAAGATGAGTGTGTGCGACTGTCTGGGTGCATGTTCTTTCGGCTTCGGAATACTGCATGGTTATGGAGGCATTGTGGTTGGTTGTGGTCTTAGTGAAGCAGCCTAGCCTTGGAGCTGGATAAGTTGGAGTGATTGTTTACGTGCGTGCGAGAGCGAGAGAGAGAGAGAGAGAGAGCGTGAGAGAGAGAGCGCACCTGCCGTAATGATGTTTGGCTTGTTGTGTAAAATGTTGTTATCATCCGCCGTGGTTGGACAAATGTACTTTGTGTATGTGTTCAATGATGTATCTGTCTGATCGTAATTGCTGTAGATGGATGGTTAAACAATGTCACACGATCGTTCATACTGCAGGCTCTCATTTGCAAGTGCACTTATTGCGTGCCAGTCTCCGATAGGCTGTACCTGACATTTATGGAGTTGTTGATTGCTCTTCTAAGTACGCCAGATTGGTGCCAATTACTGTCGTGTTTTCATTCTAATGCACAAATTTGCCTCTCCTTGTTATAAAAAAACGGGCATGCAAACAACTTTAGCCAATGCAGCCCTCTATGTCAGTACTGACATAGGAGGCTGCATTGGCTAAAGTGTTGCTTTACGAATAGGCTACTATAGCATATTGGATTATCAAAAATTGTCTTGTTCGGGTGTGTGTTGTCATGTAGGCTATACACTGTTTGCTGGCATTCCATGAAATATTGTAATGTTATAGGCCCACTGCATATTAAGACAATTTAGATCGGAATTGCGCAACAATCGGTAATGGGAACCCCCGAATATTGAGGGGTATTTCACACACTGGGTGGGCTGCTTTTAACAGACTTTAGAAATTGGTTTTGGAAGAGCTGACAGAGCTGCACCTCCTCACAGCCTCAGGCAGGGTGTTCCACTGGTTAGTGGCCTTCAGAGAACCAGCTGACAAGCCTAAATAAAGTGTGTGAAATGGTATGTATAAATGGTATAGTCACATTAGAACCTATTGAGGAACTAATATAATTTACTAAGCTAGTTAACACAAAGTCACATAGTGGAGGAGGGTCCAAACCATGTAAAATGTTGCAATTCAGATATAAAGTAGAGAATCCTACCGGCGAGGCTGTTGTGCTCCAGCATGAGGGCCTCAGAAGCCTGGGATGCAGGTTGCAGGGGCAGCTGGAAGGGGAGGCCCTGTGCCTTGGAATAGGCCAGAAGGGCCGCCGGCAGGGTGGGCTGGTGCACAAGAAGGTCTAGGAGGTGGGCCGCGGTGACGCTGTCGTAGGGCTTGGTGCTGGTGCTGAGCTCCAGGGCAGCGCAGAGCACATGACTCAGCCTCTCCGGGTCCTAGAATCAAGAGTTTACCTTGTGTGTTTACATGTTAGTCTAAATTATGTGCATCCAAAGAAGGGATGCAGGCTAACAATACCAGGTCTCACAAATGGGTCTTTGCAGAGAAAAGTTGCATCGGTGAAGCTAATCTAAAACAAAGAAAATTTATGTTGACTATATGATATTTTTTTCAAAACAATACCTACATTTTTTAAATCAATGAGGACAAGTAAATATTACTGTAGGCTGACCTGCAGTCCCACAGTTGACGGCGGGAGTTGCCGTAGCAACACAGAAGCAAGCTGTTTGACCTCCAGGAAATTGCTGGCCACACAGTAGAGCACATTTTGAGCATGAGCAAAAGTTACTTTGCTGCCAATGGCGAAGACATCAGGTTCTTAGTGAGAGAGGGAGGGATAAATAATAAAATGAAAGGCACAAGAACAATGTATATGGTTCAAATACTTTTTCAAATCACACAAAATATCATATTTACTGCTTGTCAGGCAAGGGAAAATACATCACTCACGTTTCATAGGATAAGATTTATCATTATAGTCTCCAAAAAATAGATCATGGTTCTGTTTCAACTAACCAATATGTAAAATATCAAGTAATACACATTTGAACAGAACATAGGGAGGAAGAAAGAGGTGGCGAGAAGCGTACCGGTGCTGAAGGAGAACAGCTGGCCGAGCAGGACCAGCAGATGGAGCGCAGTCAGGCAGGAGGGGAAGGACGCTCCTGAAACCAGCACCTCCAGCAGGGTCTCACACATCCAGCAGAGGAACTCCTGGGGCCACACAACCACGCACAACCGTCAGGGACCGTGTGACGCCTGTTCACTTTGGAGCTCATGAGTTTGAGAAACACAGAATACCTTGTAGGTCGCCAGTGTGAGCGTGTCTCTGTCTCTCTGCTCCTGGTTTCTCTCCTGGGTCATTCTCTTCTGAAGCAACGTGCTGCTGTCCTTCACCCTACACAGCAACTGTGTGACGGATGAAAGGGAGTGATATTTGAAGGGACTTTCCACGTTGAAATTATATGTGAACTTCACTGAATATGACATCCATATCATGTCATATCATTTCAAGAATTTAAAATTGACCTTACCCTTTTTAGCAGGCTCACGGTCAGTTGTCGGACCCCCGGTGGTTGGCAGTTGACGTTCGGGGGGAGGAAGTGACGTAACAGCTCCATCTCCTGTGGACTCACCCCCTCTGTTCTACGATGGGTCTCACAGAGCAGGCCCAGAGCATCCATCCTCACCTTGGACAGTCAGACGGAGGTCAGGCCATGGTTACAAACAAACACACAGGGGTCAAATATTGACGGTAACGCAAATGGTTCTCAGTCACACAAACGTACCTGGTCGTGTTTGTGTACCAGGGCTTGCCGCAGCAAGGAGAGTGGTACCAGTCCCCCGAATAGACCCTCTTCCAATGATGGGGCCACGCCCTGTGCCCTTGCTGCCCGCAAGCAGGTCATCAGGGCCCCCACAGCGCCCCTGCTGCCTGGAGGACCTGAGGACATTAAACACATGACGCTCAACTGTACTACTGCTGCAATACATGCACTGCTCTGAGAAAAGGAAGTGTGTGTGAGAAGAGCGCGTGCCTACCAGCGCAGCGGGGTCCCATGCTCTGCAGGGCTTGCACCATGTGGGTCAGACTGGAGGGACTGCACCGCAGCAGCTTGGGCAGGAAGTAGTCCAGGATGTAGGTGGTCTGGTCCAGCCTGGCACGGCACAGCACCTGCAGCAGGGGGGTCACCCAGGTCTGGTGCCAGAGCTCCATCCAGCCCCCTGGACCCCCACCGCCCGCCTCCTCTTCCTCCGCCAGCTGGCCTTTGTGGCTGACAAACAGCCTCTCCAGGAGGTCGCTGGCGTAGGGAGCCATGTTCTGGTCTCCCATCAGCCCCAGGAGCTGCGAGGGAAGCTGGGGCTGCATGGCCAGCAGGTGGCGGGCCCCGAGGAGCTCCACCAGGCAGCCCAGGGAGCCGTACTTCCCCCTCATGTGCCACTCCAGCCCCAGCAGGCCATGGGTCAGCGTGGTGATGTAGGGGTCCGGTTGGGCCAGGTCCAGGGCGCTGGCGTGCCGGTGGGCGACGATGAGGTCCTTGAACAGTGCACGGCTCTGGTGGCGGACGCCGTCCAGAGGGTGCTCCCAGTGGGAGTAGACGCGCTCGAGGAGGGCTTCGTGGAGGGCTGAGCCCCCCTGGAGGGACTGGTAGAGGGTCGGGGAGGGGGAAGGCCGCTCCACCTGCAGGCAGTCCAGGGCAGCGCTGCTCCAGAGGGTTAGGACTCGGGCCACCAGCATGGCTGTACTGGACTCCTTAATGCTTGACAAGGAGAGAGCAGAAAGAGGGATGGCAACCACATACAGGCACGGACATCATGAATAAATATGCATGATGTTTTGTTTTTCAATATCATACATTAAATAAATATCAATAGTGTTTCCACCCATCTACATATTTTTTAAATATTAATTAATTAATTAATTAATTAATTAATCAATTAATCAATTAATAATTTTCATTAGGGCTATCCCTTAATAGTCGCCTAACCATTAGTTACGAAGGTCACAACAAGCCCTGATTTAACTCATAGCTGCATCCTGTCAGCTTAACATTCGTGTAGCTATGCCTTGAAGGTTTACCCTCTCTGAAACCGCTATTAAAATGCATCCACACGCATTGAACGCAAAAGAAAACAATAAAAAATATATACTTTTTTCAATGTATGTATTTTTACCTCCATCAAGCTCTATTGCAATTGTTTTTTTGCAGTTATACGGGGTATGGATACAAATATACATAGCCTAACTGAAACCTGGTTAAGCTGGATACGTGACACTTTTCAAAACTCTTTGCTTTTACCACTGCGGGCTCAGGCAGAGCTCTGCCTGAGCCCGCAATGACAGGAGGAGGCAGCATACCTGGTGTCCAGCAGCAGCAGGGTGTGAGGGACCAGCAGGAGAAGCTCCTCCCAGCGGGGGCCCAGGGTCGCCCGCCTCCAGTTCAACATGGCCAGGGCCCCATGGCACAGGTAGAGGGAGATGCCAAGGGGGCGGCCCTCTGCAGACAGCCCTGCAAGGCATGGCCTCAGCCAGCAGGGGGCAGCGTCTGTACCCTTGCCTGAGCCACGGAGCAACATGCACACCTGGAGACACACACACACACACACACACACACACACACACACACACACACACACACACACACACACACACACACACACACACACACACACACACACACACACACACACACACACACACACACACACACAACAGGGGCGAATTTATAACGGATACAATTAGATGGTGTAATGCACTTTATTTTGTGAGGTTTAAGTGGTAACCTTATGTAAAATCCCTGATTGATCCTGTATAATAAAATAGTCACAGAGGAAATTAGTTAAAGGCCTTTCTCACCACAGTGGCCAAATCTTCTCCAGGGCCCATGGCAGACCTCAGCAGGAGGACAGACGCCATGCCTGCTGTGCTCTGAACCGTCTGGATAAACTCCTCTGCAGAATGACATCACAGGATAGAGGACCGGGGGGTGGGAAGAAGGAAAGAAATATAATAAAAACAATCTTTTCTGGCAGGAAAGTATTTATTTGATCAATGTAGGCCATCTGCATGAAGCAGTGTTGTTGTCTATAGCTAATAAAGTATTAGGTTAATCGGTTCAAGTCCATCAGACAAACAAAGACCAGAGCAATAGCAGCTCTTTTTTCCGTGAGCCAAATGTTGCTTTCAATATAAGCATAGTAGTGCAGAAACATTACTAAAATCAATCAATTTACCTACAGCCGCTTTAATATATAGGGTCAAGAACGTCAATTTGTGTTTATTTTCCTGAGGCCCCCTTACCGTTGGTAAGGATGTCGACATAGCGGTCCAACAGGGAGCCCAGAGAGCTCTGTAGGCTGCAGGAACCCTCCACCGCCTGTAGGGCTGCACTGGTGGCATCCTGAGACCTCTGCAGCACCAGCATGGAGGTCTTCACTGCAGTCAGGCACAAATGCATCAGCTGTGCCTGAGCAATGTGACGGCCTATTAGTCCACTGGGTAGACAGGTAGAAAAAGATATAACAGATCATGGCCAAATCATTCATTCTTTCATTATTCTATACATGCTGAATAGATGTATAGTGTCTTGCTATTCTATGTCTTGATAATATCATTGACTAACTATTCTAACTCACAAATTGTGCAACTAATCAACTCATGACGCATAACTAGTTCAACGAATTTAAACACTTAAAGATATTTTAGGTGTTTTAATGTAGACGTATTTTGATGATGACGTCCAAGATAAAATGATGATCTCCGTACCTGTTCTGTTGGATGAATCCACTCAAAGCCTTCTCAAGAAAATGCATAACTACACAAAAGGGAGAATGAGAAGACAAATCAGTTGGAGGCGATCTCTCTCGAGTTTGAATGCTATACATTCCTGAAATGAACTTGACATTGAAATACTGACCTTCAGGCAGCAGTCTCTGTATGCATCTCTCGCCTGGGAACACAAGAAAAGAGAAAACATATATAAACTGCCTGTGGTTGTCAGTCTGCTACAATTAAAATCATCTGACAGACACACTGACCAAGAGGAAACCCGTCCAGGCAGGCAGCAATTGTGTCCGTGATGTGAGGGTGCCGGTCTGAATCCGGGGTGAGAAGGCACTCAGACAAGCAGGCAGAGAGACAATCCACGGTCGCCTCCTGCAGCCACGATGCCACAGAGTTCAGGGCACTGGAGGGAGGGAGGACCAAGGGGGAGTCAGTGGGGGTTCCCTGGGCTCATTTATTTATTACTGTGGTTGCTAAGCATGCCTGCCTATTGTATATCATATAATGACTATTGTTATTTTGTATCTCTCTTTATTAGTGTGCGCGATGGTGCTGTGACCACAGGGGGCACTATAATTCAAGATCAACACTAAACGACCACGCCCCCCGCCCCGTTTGCCAAACTTTTCCGAAAGTTGGTATTTGACATGCTGAACATTTTTAGCTCAAGGACACATAAGGTCTGTCTGGATAGATTTCTCTGAATCATAAACGTTTTCGACCTTGGAAAATTCTTGAAAAAGTAGTGCTAAATGCAAATGACCGAAAAAAGTGTAAAAATACTCCTTGGAAGGTCCTGATCCAGAAAAGATGGCTAAAAACTGCGCAATTATTATGCAAATAATATATTTAGTTCACACTTAAATGCTAATGCGTCGAGTGAGCCAAGCTGCTATTTGAAATCTGCAATACAGTCACCGTGCAGGTCAACAACATAACAATTACAACACAGGTATAAAAACGAACATTACATTATCTTAGGAAACACTAACGATACGGCAGCATTACAAATCATCAGTAAATGCAATGTATACATTTGAATAGAAGGAGATGGTACACACATGACATTCTGGTGTTCTTTCAAAGTTTCTCAAACCTTTCTTAAAGTTTTGTATTATGTATTCAATATACTTATTGGTGAGGCCAAACTACCGTGTGGAGGACATTGAGATGGGAAACAGGGAAGTTTGTGAGTACCTGGCGCAGACTCTGCGGAGAGGGTTTTTGGCCTGAAGGGAAACAAAGACAAGCGCCAGAGTGTGGAGGCTGGGCCGAATGAGGGACACATCAACCTTTTCTTCTTTCAGCTCCTCCAGGTGAGCTCCTGCCTGTCAACACACACACACACACACACACACACACACACACACACACACACACACACACACACACACACACACACACACACACACACACACACACACACACACACAGTAAAGGTAAGCTTTCCTACTCATAGTTGAAAAGCTCACACACCAAAATGTAAAGGTTCAGCATATCCTAGTGAAGACCAAGGGATTTGAAGAGTTACCTTGATATTTTCCGATGTTAACCAGTAAACGGTGATGCTGTACCTTATGGCAGAGAATTGTCTTTCTCGTATATGATATGAATTTTGCATTAAAACTGTAAAAATACATACTTGTGCCCTCCACTTTCTAGACGTGTTTGTCTGTGGTGCCACTGATTGCACCTACTGACCGATAAGTGCAATCAGATAGTTATATCAGTGCCTGTAACTATAGGCGCAGATGCATGTTTATACCATCTACCCTCAACTGAGGTTTTTTTTTATATGGGCATGACAGTGGATGCAATAAACTTGACTTTGCTACATCTGCTACTAATATTTTACAGACACCACCAATTGCATATGATATGGTCTTTAGGATGGAGTTATAGCCCATTGATTGGTGAGATAAGGTAGACCCTACGATAGGGAACTACTACTTACCTTTTTCACTAGCTGGATCTGCTGAACTGGCTCAGTCATTTCTAGAAAGGCCTGGAGCGTCACAGCTATCTGCCGGACCTCTTCATCACTAACACTGCCATCTAAACACAGAGAAGCTACAATCCCCAACACACACACAAACACACACACATAAACAACAAAAACATGTTATTTTCAAAAGATAGAAGTCTGACCTCACAGAATTGTGCACCTGAATGGATACCTGCTAATGGTACTGCCTCAGGGCTGGTCTGGCCACTGGGTTGACCGGACTGTCTGGGATATCTGTTAGGGGTTCCGCTATACAAACTCTAGTACTATGGTCTTGTTTTGAACATACATAATACGCATGAATGAAGTCTTGTCAGAGTTTTCATGCAGTGATAGCCAACAGAAAAGCAAATACTGTCCTGTGTGACCGTGGCCGGTTTATGTCCGGTCTGGGTCAAAAAGTCCCAGAGCAGGTGGTCAATGGTGACTCTTCTTGTGGCCAAAAACTTTTTTATTTCTGAGTATGTTTTTATGGTTGGGGTTAGGATGAGCCACTGGGGAATGGCTGTTAATAGTTATCAGTTAATAGTTATGAAGCTTCTTTAATTCAAGGACAGAAATTAATTAATGTCTTCAGCGTGTGGTGGCAACCCCAAACAAATGTGCCGCCAGCGCCCCAATATCCCTCCAATCTCACTCCAAGGTTTTCTGGGAGCCATGGAAAAGAACAAACGTGGAGAAGGCTCAGGTAGTTGAAAGCAATAGAAAACTCTTCCTTCAGGCAGATGCTGCCAGATTTGCCAAACTGATTAATATGATTGCTGAAAACCTTCAGCAAAGTGGGCCACTGTTTCTGAATGAACTTTCTGTGCACTATGCGAGTCCACAGAAAACATGTGCAGACGTCTGTGGAAGACTGGTGTGGGCCGATTTATTGTCCAGCCCTGTATTGAATGTTTTAAGGAGGTCTGACCTTTGAGCTTTTGAACAGCATCCTTGTCCAGAACCAGCGCCTCTATGGCCGTCTTCTTCTTCTTCGTGACCATTATTCCCCCTGTGCAGTGAGGAAGCCAGGACATAACAGTTCATCTGACGCACCTCGGCATGTTTCCTTCTATTTGTTGATTCCAATTTGTCTGTGTGTTCTGTCTGTATAACAAACTACACCCACTGCAGTGTCACATAATCATAAAGACATATACACATGCTGCATGCCTCCGTGTCTCTTAGGTCTACTGTAACTTCGGTAACGGAATACACAATTTTATGTGCCAGGGCATGGGTAATAGACTATAACCTTCACTAGTGTATTCCAGTGCCTGTGCCCTGGTACATAGAAAGACAAGACCCATTATTGTTATGAGCGACAACTGTGTTTTTCTTGCGACGGCACCTCCGTGAAAAGTGTCTCTAGTTACTCTTTTCTGTTGTTAGCTTGTGTTGCTACATAATAACTAAACACAGCATGACAGGACAAGTCAAACCACATTATGCTCAACGGACACTCACCAAGTTTAGGGTGACCTAACAAATGGCAAGGGTTTATTCATACATTAAATGAAGAGCATACACATTCTGTTGCTCTTTGCTCAGCTTCGAGCCATGGTACACGTGTGGTACGTCAGTTCCGCAACCACTACCGGTCCCGCCCTAAAGAGCAACGGATTGGTGGACTTCCGCGGAGAAAAAGCGCTCAGATCTCCAATTGGAGGAATCAACATTTCAGTCAACGTCGCGTCCTCGCGGCAGTAAATCGGCATTTCAATTCACGTGACCGTCCTAGAGACCTTTCCATTGGTCGCAGACTCCAGAAGCCACGCCTCGAATCCTCTCTGCTCAAACTTTTGCTCGAGAGCAGAAAGAGACATTTACGGGACTGGAAAATTCGTTGTTTTAGTCATCAATTGAAAGTATGCCTTTGGAATAATTGCGAGGTGTTTTTTTGGAGTGGACATGGCGTAAAGCTCTGTGTTGTTTCTCGTTAACTTCATAGTTGAGGTAAGTGAGGACAGCAACTCATAGTGATGCTTCTTTTTATATTAATTACTCTTTTTTTAATGATACTTATCATTAGCATTAGCTCTTATTTCATAAGCATATTTCTATTACATAGTCAGTTGTTTTCTTGTGTCCTAAAATGTATATAGTTTGATGATAACAGATCAGTTTGGATAACTTACTCGCTGTTAAAAAATATATAAATTAACGTATTGTTTAAGTTTGTGTTTTTAATTCCAGCACAGTTAGACACGAAGGTGCACGTATTTGTCGTCATGCTGAAAAAATATATGAAATGGCTAATAGTTGTCCCTTCAGTGGTCCGCTGAATGATCCACAGGGAACACAAGGAGTCAGTCATATCAACACTTGCCCTCTGTATTCCGACTTTACCGACAGGATGTCGACGACCAAAAGAGTCGAAATATTTGAGTCAGAGGAAAGTGAAGGACAAGTGAGCAGACTGGAAAAGCGAAAAGGGGGATAACGGTGCATCCAGAGAGAAAGAGGGAGAGAGACTTCATGGTTGTAGTTTCCGTCAGCGCTCCCCGTTCACCACATTACTTCATCATTACTCTGGAATGATGGAGGTGGGGCGGAGCGGAATGCGCGATAAGCGATGCCGAGTAGGCCTTAGGTTTTCCCTCAAATCTGGGCATTCAACCGCTGTCACACATACGACTACGCACGGAGTTTGTCCGATTTACTGAGCATCTAAGCGATTATGGGAGCTTTTAAGAGGCCCCCACTGTTGGAAATTTAGAGATAAGCAGCGATAACTACCAACAGGAAGTCCCTGGTGCTTGTGGTGAACGAGTGTGAAAAGAGGGGTTATCACAACACTTACTGGAATGGTCTTATCCAATATGAAAAATAAATTCCTGATTTAGGTCTTATTTTAGGCTGAGTACAGAGAAAACTAAAGAAGAGACGTGACACGTTTGTTGAGTGGAGACCATTGAAGTACCATTTCAGAATATTATGCCAATATGTCATTTCCAGCACCATGTCATACTCAAGTAATTTCCTTGCTGACGACAGTATGGTGTTTAGTTTCAGATTGCTGTCTTCTGGAGACATCCAGTAAGCGGGTCACAGACGGAAGCGCTTGCCCTCTTCGCAATAAATCCATGCCTATGATAAAAGAGAATAAATAGTTTTCCCCTTTTCCTCTTGACCTACATGCCCATGTGTCTACGGATCTTATTTCATCTCTCTCCCTTGACTTTCTATCACTCTATTGTTCCTTCTCTATATTTTGTTTGTATTCTAGCCCTATTTCTGTCCTTCCCACACATTTCTTTGTGTTGGTCTGTCAACTTGAGGTCTCATTGTTACACGGATTATATCGCAGTGGCTGCGAGACTCATTAAATCTCTCTCTCTCTCTCTCTCTCTCTCTCTCTCTCTCTCTCTCTCTCTCTCTCTCTCTCTCTCCCTCTCTCTCTCTCTCTCTCTCTCTCTCTCTCTCTCTCTCTCTCTCTCTCTCTCTCTCTCTCTCTCTCTCTCTCTCTCTCTCTGTGTCTCTCTCTCTCTCTCTCTCTCTCTCTCTCTCTCTCTCTCTCTCTCTCTCTCTCTCTCTCTCTCTCTCTCTCTCTCTCTCTCTCTCTCTCTCTCTTTCTCTCTCTGTCTCTCTCTCTCTCTCTCTGACATACACACACAAACTCTCCTTTCTCTCTCACACACACACACACACTCTTGTTTCTCTCACACACACTTTCTCTGTTCCCTCTTTCTCACACACTCACACACTCTAACATGTAACAGTGATGTAGGTGCTGGTCGGACACTGCCCAACCGCTATCCACCCATGCTAGCTCATCCACCCACTCCCAGAAATACCTCAGGTACTGACTTTGTGGGCTAGCTGTAAAACAACAGCCTGAATGCTGACCTGCCTGTCGGTCTGCCACTGCAAATAATCATCTTTCCACTATACCCACAACAATGTGAATAGTGTTTATTATTCAGGAGTATCTCTCATTTGACGCAGAAGGCCAATGCCACCTCTCCTCATCCCAATGGCAGTTCAGTAAAAGCTGGGATGGGGTGCTTTTGCCAACCAGCGCCACCACTCCCGGGCATCTTCTCAGAATAAGAATTTTGTCTGATTTTGTTTCTCTCTCTTTCACACTCTCTCTCTCTCTCTCACACTCTCTTTCTCACCCTCACTCTCTCTCACCTTTCTGTCTCTCTCTCTTTCACACTCTCACTCTCACCTTTCTGTCTCTCTCTCTTTCGCACTCTCACTCTCTCTCTCTCTCTCTCTCTCTCTCTCTCTCTCTCTCTCTCTCTCTCTCAATCTCTCTCCTTTTTGTCTCTCTCTCAAACACACTCTCTCTCTCTCTTTTCATTCTCTTTCTCTCGCTCTCTCTCTCCCCTTCTCTTTCTCTCTCTCTCTCTGTGAGACAGGAGTGGCTCAAAATGGCAGAGGGTGAGGAGGCCATGAGCCAGGAGGACTGGAAGGAAAAGTGTCTGGTCCTGGAGGCGTTGCTCATGAAGTTCCGGGTGCAGATCATCAAAATAAGAGAACTCACTGGAGACAAGGTTGGTCCATCCCTGTAAATATCCACCCCTCACCCCACAAACACTCGGAAGACACATTTGAAGTCAGAGGTCTGCATTCATACCAGGGGGTCTCTTAACAATGGCAGACAGGAGAATGTCAGCTAAGGGTAAGAGGTCACCTAGTTATCTAGAACCCCTTTCACACATGCAGTCTTGTCTGGTCATTCAATGTTCAGGAACAATTCCTGAACATTGAATGGGAGCAGGGGTCGATATCCAGGGACATCTGCACCGGCAATTTGCATGCTGAAGACCTAGTTATATATTTTCAGATGACCTGTACAGGTATTTAGTTAATGAAAGCAGTAACATTGCCGGGAGAGGCACGTAAAGGGTTACGTCCGTCTGACGTGAGGCGCTTTGATGTGGAGCGAGCAAAACCAATAACAAGACTCAGTTTTTTCTCACTTTCAAGTGGTGCGAGCAAAACCAGTCGCAAGACTCCGTTTAGGACATCATAAGCAAATGCATTTCTGGTGATTCAAGGCTAATATTCGTACAGCTTATTTTGTTTGCAATTAAGTTATATTTTTCCAGAATGCCTAGAAAGCGGACAGATCCTACATAAGGGAGCTCCTCTCAGTCCGCTCTCTCTGCAGTACATAAGCGTTTGATTACCGTCATCTGCTGGACCGTCTCTTGGCCCGTCTATTCTGGCATTGCTATGCCATGTGTGAAAGGGCACGAGACAGAAAGGTTCCAGAACATACCTGCATGTCTGAATAGTAAAAACCAATAGCAAGGCCTTCAATTTATCCCATTCATTCACCAAGGACTGTTGCAAAGATGCTTAAGTAACACCACTGCTCAACAGACATTGGGGAAGTGTCAAGTCACAAAATGTTCATGAAAGTGTAGATGTGTGTAAGTAAGTGTGTGTGTGAATGACTGTGAACGATTATATAGTCATTCTACACACATTACAGTTAACGGCCGCTTTAAGAAGATGCATTTGAAAAATATTAAAATATTTATATATTAATATATATTGTTTTAAAATCACACACACCCTACAGAACACACAAACATATATTCTTAAAAACTTATAGTACAGAGACCTGTCCAGTGTGCCTAGTCCGTCTTTGCAGGCCCCAGAGTCTGGCCTGGCCCCCATTCCCGTCCGGTGCCCTAGTTCTGTGGTCTCTCTCCGGGGACCCTGATTAGAAAGGCAATGTAAACAACCCGCTGACCACAGGGCTGCAGTCAGTGTGCACTGCACCATGAGATCAGCCCAACTCTAGTCAATTACAGGGCAGGAGTTACCCAGCTGGATGGCCCTACAAACTCCCAGGCTGAAAACGTGGAGAACTGCCTGCCCTTTTTGTGTGGGTGGCATATACCTTATTACTGGTACAATTTTATATTATTGCTCGTAAAAAATTATTGCTACCCTATCTTTGATTTCGGTAATCCTGCTTTATCATACTTGTGTTTCCCATACTTGGGTTAAATGTCAGACTTCTGTATTTGTGCTCAGAACAGAACTCTGACCTCATGCAAGATGACCTTTCAATACTATGATCTCATCATGCTAGCATTGTTGTTTCTGTGTTCAGTGACTCCCACTGCTGTTCTAGATGGATGGATGTTAAAATACCCCACAAGCAGCATGATTCTTTATCAGAAATGCAGAGTTGTTTCTGGAAAGATATCAAGGTAGTTCTTCACTATGTATGGAGGGTGGCATGGATGGATACACATGTGTCCATTAAGGTCCAAGGTTCATCACTGTGACCAAGGAGAAAGTATGAAGAGAAGCTTCCAGGGAGAGGAAATTAATACTTTGGTAAACAACACACATTTATCACAGGAAGTGAGCTAGTGACTCGAGGCCAGTCAACTAAGACCATCCATGGAAAGAAAAGAAAAAGGAATTAGGACTTTTCAACCAGTGCCAACACTAACTTGCATAAGCATTTTCCATGTGAAGCATAAACTGCTGAGTGAACGAAAACATTTTGATTAAAAGTTAATTGAAAGCACTCACTCTGATAGAAGTGTTAAAAAAGTATAGATTAGTTAAAATACCTATTTAACCCCCCCCCCCCACACACACACACACACACACACACACACACACACACACACACACACACACACACACACACACACACACACACACACACACACACACACACACACACACACACACACACACACACTGCTCACCTTACATTTTGTCTGTTCTGAGACACCGATTTGGATTGATGATGGTTGTTTGTTCTATATCTGTATGGCAGTTTTTATCTGAAACAATTGGAGAGTATGTATTACGAATATGTAGTGTGTATTAGAGGGCTTAATACTGAACAAGAAAAAATACACATTTAACTTTTAGATCTTAGGGATTAAATCTTAGGGAAGTTCTCATGTGTTTAAATTCAACTTTATACTGATTCCAAAGTCCCTATGTGGTAATTCAATAAAGATATACCACGTATACAATTTAGCCGAGAGTTTTTGCACTCAGTTATACTTCAGCTATACCGCTGGACTGGCCCAGCAGCAACAGAGAGAGGCTTTGTGAGCTGGCTATTGATGGAGGGATGAGGAGAGAGGGAAAGAGAGGAGAAAAAAAGAGAGACAGGGTGAGGTGAGAGGAAAAGTGCGTAGAAAGGGACACAGAAAAAGTAAGAGAAAAAGAGTGACAGCAAGAGAGAGGCAGAGAAGAAGAGAGAGGCAGAAAGAGAGAGAGAGAGAGAGAGAGAGAGAGAGAGAGAGAGAGAGAGAGAGAGAGAGAGAGAGAGAGAGAGAGAGAGAGAGAGAGAGAGAGAGAGAGAGAGAGAGAAGGGAGGAAGAGAGAGGGAGGAGAGAGAGGGAGGGATGGAGTAAGGCAGGAGACCAGCCACAGTGAGCCAGTTGTGGAATTTGAGGAATGGAAGTCTGACTGGAGTTGTGATCTGAAAGTAGATCCGCCACGCTGATCAAGTCATGCTTGTGGCTCCGAGACCATAGGGTGTGTATGAGTGTAGGTGTACGTGTGTGCTTGTGTGTGTGTGTGTGTGTGTGTGTGTGTGTGTGTGTGTGTGTGTGTGTGTGTGTGTGTGTGTGTGTGTGTGTGTGTGTGTGTGTGTGTGTGTGTGTGTGTGTGTGTGTGTGTGTGTGTGTCTAAAGGTGTGTGTGTGTGTGTCTAAAGGTAGCTACAGGGATCAGATATGGCAAGGTTTATATAATGTAGTTAGAAGAAGCAGGCAGTGTGCAATATACCAAACCAGATTGCATGCCGATATAACAGCCTTTTTAAGAGAACAATGTCTTTAAGCTGAAAATGGGGTGCTACTTGCGTTGGTACACACTAAGAAAAACAGTTTTAATTAACAAATCAATTCAATTTCACAAATAAATAAGGACAAAAAGTATCACTCAAGCTTCTTTATCTTGTTTATGGAAATGACATCATGATGGCCATGAACTACTCTGACACAGCAGG
>NC_079426.1:15481113-15491113 GCF_026213295.1 Gadus chalcogrammus | reverse complement strand
TTTTGCACAAATTCTTGTGTGTTTGGATTGGCTTGATGTTGTTTGCATTTGCCTCAGGTTTTTTCAGTTTGTAGCCAAGAATAAGTTGTTGTTGATTTATGAACTCTCTTCTGGAGTATATCTTTAATCTATTGGCTCTGCCGAGACATGCTGCAGTCCATAATCACAAGAGAGCTGGGGGGTTCTGTCTGGTCCAGGTATGTCAAGTTAAGGACAGCAGGATGATGAACTGTTGATGTTATAACTATGGGATGTGTGTGATTTTCCACTTTGTAGATTCAGCAGCTGGAGATGCAGGTCATCGATGCAGAGAAGCGAGCCTTCAATGCCCAGCAGCAGGTATACAAAGGAAGCGTGCGTGTGTGTGTGTGTGTGTGTGTGTGTGTGTGTGTGTGTGTGTGTGTGTGTGTGTGTGTGTGTGTGTGTGTGTGTGTGTGTGTGTGTGTGTGTGTGTGTGTGTGTGTGTGTGTGTGTGTGTGTGTGTGCGTGTTTGTGTGTGCATGAGTTTCAGAGAGAATTAGACGTTAAGGCTTTCTATAATTTCCTGTCAAAGCATTGCTTTGAATGAAAATCAATGCATGGGTAAACAAATGGACTATTTGATGAAAGGGCCCCCAAATGAATTAAGTAAATCCTGAGGAATAACAAGTCAAGTTTATTTAACGAATCAACCAGTGAAGGTGCATATGTGTCTGTGTATTCACATGCCTTGTATTCACCCCCCTCTCTCTCTCATGCTCTGTGTTGAAGATGCAGTGGGTGGGGGAGAAGCTGCAGGCGCCCGACGGCCAGGCGGGGGGCTCTGAGGTGCGTCTGCTCGGCCGTTGCCAGGAGCTGCAGGCCCTGCTGCAGGAGAAGGGGGAGGCCGTGGTCCTGCTGGAGCAGCAGCTGGAGGAGCAGGTATGGGGCCTGAAGACCTGTTGTGAAGGGCCCCCGAGAGAGCCATGCTGATACCGGATTGGCTGTGGAATTGAGGCCCGATCCCTTATTTTTACCTTTTCGATTGCGCCTTGCTTTGCTACTTGCCCCTTGTAACTCCGTTACGAGGGGCAAGTAGCCTGGTAGTTACAAGCCACGGAGTTACAAGGGAGAGTTGTTGAACTCTTCCTCTGTGAAATGGGAGAGCCCTTCGAGACCTTTCTACATCAGCAGTAGTCGTTGATGGGTGTTTACGTAAACACATGACAAGTTTGGTGCCGGACATTTAGAACTTCACAATGCTCTCTTCAGCTATGGTGATTTCTGTAAGGTGGGCTGTAGGCATAATTTGTGGTTGTCAGCAACAGATTATCAAATATTTGAAGTTAGCGAGTAAAGAAAGCGATTCAGTATTCAGCATTTTTTGCTGTCAACAGAAACAAATCCGGCTTCAGGACTCCAAAACGGTGGAGGAAAAGGCGGCCAAGATCAAGGAATGGGTGATGCTGAAGCTATCTGATGTAAATATACCATTTACAATGTTATTATGATGATTTGTACATTTCCTTGCATGCATTGTCTAAGTCGGAATCAAATCCATCATCATCAATAAAAAGGGTCAATGGCTTTGCATGTTGAGGTGCAGTTTAAAGAGGCCTGTGTCTTTGACTCTGTGTGCAGTTTGAGATGGAGAACGCTGCATTGAGAGAGAGTAACAGACAGCAGGAAGCTCAGATCCAGGAGCTACAGAAACAAGTGCTGGGTAAGGAGGATTATTATATATGAAATCCTCATTTCATATTGAACTTTCACAATAAAAGTCTCAAGGACACATGGTCAACTGGTCAAAATAAATGACGCTCTTAATTACCTTAATCTAAATTAGGTGATGGATACAACCCAATAGATAATGTTTTTGCCAAAGTTTGTTTGCTTTTGTTATGTTGTGTGCGTGGGTGTGTAGTGAGCGTTCTGGCGCCAATTGGCTGCCGTGCATCACCCAACTGGGTGCTACATATTGGTGTTGGTTAGTGAGGTCCCCCCTTCACTTTAGGCGTCTTTGAGTGTTATTAATTATTATTATTTTTCATGTTTAACCTCTGTTTTCCTTTAATTCCTAGTCTGTTTTACATAGTTTTGAATGATGACTATATGCTCTGTTAGGTGACCTTGGGTGTCTTGAAAGGCGCCTCTAAATTAAATGTATTATTATTATTATTATTATATGGAGAAAGACTATTGCTGTCAGACAATGAGGCTTACCATAAGGAAGCACTTATTGATGCAATACTCTTACAAATTACAAATCAGAACACAGCCCATGTGGACTTGCTTTGCACCCATACATTGTGCCGTCATTGACCAATCAAACTTGAGTATTCAAAAAAGCCATGTGATAAAAATCACTAAAACATTGAAGAGTTTTGCCCGTTCCATAAACAGAGAAATCCGATCGTTGAGTTATTCATCCAAAATAGGGTTTATCATATTACTTGTGGAAAACACATGGAAATAATTGCCATAAACTTTCCAGTTGGAGGACTGAACTGTGAGTGTCTGTGTGTTTACTGTTGGGCTTCCCTCTGGTCCAGCCCTGGAACAGAAACGTGGGCTATCAGCGGGGGTGGGGCCCCGGCCAGGGGAGGCCCAGCGCCTCAGCAGCCTGACCTTCGGCTGCTTCCAGGTGCGGGGGAAGAGCCCTCAGGTCCTGACCGGACCAGAACCGTCCCAGAGAACCGTCAGCGCCCAGCCCCTGAGAGAGGCCAAGTGGGGGGGAGGCAACAGCGGTGAGAACTATAGCGCAACATCGCTCATTATACCGCTCCGACACAATTATGGTACTAAGAAAGTATCACACAGGGGTCCTAGCCACAGGGATCACACGTCCCCCCTCCTTCCAAGAAATGAAAATGCCTTTATTAGTGTTTGTTCCTGATTGTTTTCTTTGCCAGCGAGGAGCCACAACAACAACAACACCGCCCTCTCAGAGATGGACGGAGAGGAGACCGGCGACGAGACCGGCGAGGAGGCCCCCGGGGTGGACTCTGGCCCCGCTCCTGACGGCCAGCCGGGCGGAGCTAGCGACGGGGCCGGGTCATGCCCAGGCGTGGGCGTGGCCCCCGGCGCGCTGCAGCTCAGCCGCCCCGCCAGCGAGTACTACCTGACGGCCTCCGACGACAGCAGCTCCCTGTTCGACGAAGACATGCAGCGCGTGGAGCGGCCGCGCTTCAGCCTGCACGAGGCGCCGTGCGGCGGGGGGCCGGCGGCGGGGGACAGGGAGGACGGCGCCCGCACGGCGTCCTCCAAGCCGGACGACCTCACCTCCGAGGAGCTCAACCAGCGCTTCCAGTCCCAGCGGCTGGACTCGTCCTTCTCCTCCTCGCCCGCTGATCCTCTGAGCGGCGCCACACCGGCCCCTACCCCGAAGCGCCCTAACCCGCCTCGGGACCCCCGGGACACCCCCGCCTCCCCCAAACAGCCCCGGCTGCGCACCCCGGCGCAGGGCTTCGGGGTGCTGAGCGTGGCCCAGGCCAAGAAGCACCTGAGCCAGCCGCCCGTCTACAGCGAGAGCACCCACGGGCGCACGCGCAACGCGCTCAGCCTGCTGCGCCCGCTGCGGCCCCAGGAGACCGACCTCGACGGGGACCAGGAGCCGAGGCGGGAGGTCGTCATGGAGACGGGCCCGCAGGAGGTCCCTGGCTCTCCGGTAGCGCCAGCGCCCCAAAGCCCGGGCGACACAGGGAGCAAGGAGGCGGGGGAGAGTCTGGAGCCGTACAGCGCGGCACCAGGCAGCAAACCCCCGACCCCCCCGCTGCACAGGTTCCCATCATGGGTAGGAAGCACACTGTTTGACCTCTGGAGGTCAAGTTTTATTAAGTATAACTTATAACTATACATTGAAATGTTTGTGGTGAGACACAGCTTGCGTATTCGAATATATACACATTCAAATGAGATAAGGTATGTGAAAGTGAATAAATAATTGCACAAATCCCATTTTAGACCATAACAGCAAGTGTATAGCCCAAACCAAGTAAGTCTTTAGTAGGGCTGCACGATATGGGCAAAATATGATATCCCGATATTTTTTGGCTGAATGGCGATATACGATATATATCTCGATATCTTCTATAGAGTGGGTTAGAGTTTTTTTTTGTAAGTCAAAAGCCACATGTGAGATGTTGCAAGCACTTTTATTAAAACATAGGTCAGTATGACTGCAACATATGATTTTGTATCGTTATTTTCAACAGAATTGAATGAACATATTAAAAAAAAAAGGGACTTTTTTCACCTTCTTCACAAAATAATCACCTATGCATAACAATATAAAGCTGTAGGTTACACACATTAGCTACCATTAAGAGCATTGGCTTCGTCGCATTGTCCTGCGTACTACGGTGAAGGTTTCAGTGCGCCGTAACTTTAATCCCCCGCCCCCTCCCTTCTCCGTTCCATTTGGGAGCATGTTTGGTTTCATTTTGCTTGTTTCGTATATTTTAATTAATTAAGAGCGTCACCAGAGGGCGCCCCCAACACATTTGCCGAGCGCCGGCCCTTGTTTCGGGGCAGAAGAAACTGTCGCGGCCGGTGATGCAGCAGCACAGCCACGGAGTTTTACGCATTCCTCATACTGCACTTTGTACCGCTGCTGTAAATGGTGGAACAGATTTGTCGTGCTTCCACTTTTAGTCGCAACGGTTTTGCTACACTCTCTACAGATGACCTGCAGCTGCTGCTCATCTGTTTTTTTTAAACCCGAACTATTTCCACATTATGGAGCCGTTGTTTCTCCTCTTTGAAACAATTTCGTCTCCCGCCGCCGTCTCGTCTTCTTTACGGGTATCATCCATGCTTGTTGTGTTGTGAGGGGGCGGCGGGGGTGGGAATGAGGCGTCTTTGCACACGGCACGTTCGGAATGACAGAGTGGGAGGGGGAGGGGTCGCGCTCACAGTCTCCAAGGCAAGCGCTGTAGACGCTTGAGGGGGAAACTGACCATTTGAACGCATATCGATATAAACGATATTGTCAAATCTTGTATCCCCTTGGAAATTATATCGATATATCGTACATAGCCGATATATCCTGCAGCCCTAGTCTTTAGTAGTGCTGAGATGAAGTGCTCTCTAGATTATACAGCATCTAGATGGCTTGCTGATAGGTTGTTATCCATAGGTAGCGCCGGCTATACCTGACTAATAATGTCCATGGGCATTGGGCAGGGAAGAAGATATGGACTATCAGTCCTCCAGAATAATGTATTAATTTAAATACAGCTAACTTGTTATGCAGTTAAAATGTGTGTGTTTACTTCCTACAGGAGAGTCGTATCTATGCCGTGGCCAAGTCAGGAATCAGACTTTCAGAGACGTCCTGTACAGACCCTGCTGGCAAAGGCAAGTTGGAGGGTAATGGGAATCTGTTGCTTAATTATTAAGTGTGGTCTATTGGCTGTGTGGCACGTACCTCTGAAGTGGCTGAAGTGTTGTTTTACATTTCAGACCCTTCCCTGCAGTCCTCATATCCTGCCTTTGTGTTCTACACCTCCCTCATCTATAACAACATGACCACACCTGTTTACACCACGCTGAAGGGGGTATGCATTGCAGACACAAAATAACGATGGACAAAAAGTCCATCGTTAACGACAAAAAGTTGTTGTTTTCTTCGAGAAAAGATACTTGAATATCAGCTTTTTAAGCTATGTCTTGATTTTCTGATGTTATATTGTGATCAAGATCACCAAGAACCAGCAGTAGTAAAAATAAAACTGTATCTTGGATGATGTTGTTATTTTCAGTGAAATTAAGGATTGTGTGTGTGTGTGTGTGTGTGTGTGTGTGTGTGTGTGTGTGTGTGTGTGTGTGTGTGTGTGTGTGTGTGTGTGTGTGTGTGTGTATGTGTGTTGTGTGTGTGTGTGTGTGTGTGTGTGTGTGTGTGTGTGTGTGTGTGTGTGTGTGTGTGTGTGTGTGACTGCAGAAGGCCACCCTGCTGAGCGGCAGTGCGTTCTGCGAGGAGGAGTCCAGCTCGGAGGAGGAGTCCAGCTCCGGGGAGGAGGAGGGGTCTCTCTGCAGCTCGCGGACCTCAGGGTCCAGCTCCCGCAAGGACAGCAGCCCCGGGAGCCCGCGCTCCCTGAAGAGAGGTACAACAACACACACACACACACACACATACACACACACACACACACACACACACACACACACACACACACACACACACACACACACACACACACACACACACACACACACACACACACAAGCCTTATTGGTGTGTGTGTATTTATAGACCCATACACGAATGCCTAAATTGCCGTAATACATTTTCTGGTAAAGGTGGCAGATTCTGATGCTCACGCAGGGAAATGTTACAATTCAAATTTCCAGAAATAACGTATTACCTTGGAGTCTATTTGCAGTTTAATATATATATATATATTAACCCCACGCACGTGTTTACCGTGGATGCGTAAAATTTGTGTTTTACAATGCAAAGCTTGTGCCGTTAATGTTGCATTGTCCACACATAATGTTATGCCGGAACTTAAGCAGCCATTTTACAACGTCTTGCAGCGTGGAGCGTATGCAGGGAAAGTGAAGAACGGATTGAATGTGCCGTTGATTACCCGCACAGGCTGCTTGTGTTGAAGGGGTTTATGTGTGCTACAAGTTCTCCTATGAATGAAGCTCAATGGGGCGTGTGTGTGCCATTCGTTGCTGTTTGGAGATTCCTTTTATTTATTATCGTTTGAGAGTTAAATAAATATGATAAATATACTTATCGATCTTAACTTTCTATACTTAATAAACTAATATATTCAATATATACTAATATTTTTCACATATATTTTTGACAAGAAATTGTTCTTGTGGTTTTTCCTCCAAGCTGTGTCCATGTCCTCCGTGACGTCGGAGAGCGACTACGCCATCCCCCCTGACGCCTACACCACCGACACCGACTGCTCTGAACCCGAACAGAAGCTCCCCAAGACTTGCTCCTCGGCCAGCGACAACGGGAAGACCGTAAGGACAGAGTGATGGCTGTCCTCGGGATCAAAAACAGCAGACCAAACATTCAGAAGGATCACATTTGTGATCAGGGTGGTCTCCTGGTTAAGAGAACAAAAGTTAGATCGCTTAGAATTTTGTTAGATGACAAAATAGTGAAGAATAAATAGCTTCAAGGCTTAAGGCATTCATTATTTTATCACTTTTATCACCTTTTCAGAGTCATGCTATGTTCTCGCTGTAGTCTGATATCCTCAGGCTGTGCCAAACGTTTTGAAGTTACTGTTAATACAATATTCCAACATGGTCTCACAGGAATCCGTGAAATGACTACGGTCGGACGCTTAACTCGATATCCGTGTGTGAGCCACGGAATAACAGTGTCATTTACTTGCATTGGAGCAAATTCCGTGGCCACATCACGGACAATTGAAGTGATTCCGTCAGAACACCTCGGATTTTGAGTTAAGCCCCCGCTGTGGTCAAATGTGGCACACACACAGATTGAAACGGGACCACACACACAGATTGAAACGGGAATCTGTGTGTGTGCCACGGAATATCATTGTCATTTACTTGCATTGGAGCAACTTCCGTGGACACAACAAGGACAATTTAAGTGTTTCAGTGAGACCACCCCGGGTTTTGAGTTAAGCCCCCGTGGTCGACTCGCTCGTTGAAACGGGGATCCGTGTGTGAGCCACGGAACATCAGCGTCATTAACTTGCATTGGAGCGAATTCCATGGCCACATCACGGAAATCGGCGTGTTTCCGTGATGTGTCCACGGATTTCGAGTTATTCGTCCGTAGTCATTTCACGGATTCCTGTGAGACCAGGTTGCAATATTCTGGCATCTTGTGGTGTTTTATTGCTAAACTGTGACGGTTAATCCTTCAGGAGCCCATGGAGAAGTCTGGCTATCTGCTGAAGATGGTGAAGACCTGGAAGAAGACCTGGAAGAGACGCTGGTTTGTCCTTAAAGATGGAGAGCTGCTGTACTATAAGTCGCCGGTGGGTCCAACACAACACACGGTGTTATACTGTTGATCACAACACACAGTGTTATACTGTTGATCACAACGCACAGTATTATACTGTTGATCACAACGCACAGTATTATACTGTTGATCACAACACACAGTGTTATACTGTTGATCACAACACACAGTGTTATACTGTAGATCACAACACACAGTGTTATACTGTTGATCACAACACACAGTGTTATACTGTAGATCACAACACACAGTGTTATACTGTTGATCAGTGGGTCCCACACAACACACAGAGTTGTTCATATTGTTGAATACATCCAACTGGATCCTTTAGGGATTACAAGTTATAAATGATTACACCAAGCTTCTTAGATATACATTTCATAATCTTATTAGCAAATGTTTATTTAAGATCGATTTAAAAGTTTCTTTCACAATAAATATAAAATGTGGTCATTTGAGGTACAAGGTATAAACCATTTAGATGTAATTGTTGCCATATGCTTTCAAACAATTGGTTAATGCAAGGTTTTGTCAGCTCTCCCACTCGGCTTTGATTCTAGCGAATATTTTCTGAAATGCTTCTTAAAAACACCTGTTAAAGTTCTTAATGATGACTTTCCCGTGGGGCGGCAAGGGCTTTAAATGGGTTTAATTCAGGCTAACGGCTCATTCTTGAAACATGTGCAGAATCTTAAAATAACCTCTCAACCAACAACACCTTGTGATTGGTTTCTCCAGAGCGATGTCATCCATAGACCTCAGGGTCAGATAGAGGTCAACGCTACCAGTAGCATCTCCCGCGGCGATGGGAAGCAAGTGCTACAGGTACACCAGCCCCCTTGCTAAATGTCACCTGTGTGAAGATCTGTACTGTTGGTTGCATGTCTGAGGCCATTGCCTATAATTTTAAATGAAAATCGAATCTTATGGTGTGTATTGTTTGTTTATGACTCTATCTCTCTATAGCCCTCTTTACGTTTGAAATAGTACTTATAGCCAAAATTGTTTGTAATTATATGTTCGGATCTCAGACTATGTGCAAAATTCCTACACAAAATCTTCTTTGCAGACAATGTTATTATTCATTTATAATTCGCAGAACCTTTTATCTGAAGCGAATAAGAGTGAATATAGATCCATGATACTCAGGAGCAGGTCTGGGGTTGGGTGTCTTGCTCAGTAATGCCTATGGTAACCCCTCAAGTACAATCCCCCCAATTACCAAACAACTCAACTAATGAACCCAATCACCTCTTATCCTGTTCTGTGCCTCCACATCCTGGTCCATTAAACCCTCCAACTCTTCCCCACTGCCCTACAGGTGGTGACAGGGAGGCGTGTGTGCTACCTGAAGGCCGACTCGCCCAACCTGCTGGAGGAGTGGCTGAGGGTGCTGCAGAGCGTGCTGAGGCTGAAGGCCGCCAGCCCCCTCTTCACCCAGCCCGACGTCCGGCCCAGCATGAAGGGGCTGCTCCTCAAGGTGATCCCCCCCCCCGGGGAGCCCTCCATACCGCTCACACTGGGAACCTGCTTCAGGAGCAGGGTCGATTATACATGGGGGACTCCGTAGTTCAGCTTTAGGCTCTCATGTAAAGTTTGTGTTTTTTCTTCCCACTGGAGAGTCGTAGCCATGCTAAGGTTGTATATATTTTGCACCCAAAACCTTACATTATACAGAGAAGTATCTACTGCATTGCAGCTGTGTCAGTATTTCATAGTTTTGGGAAAGGAAGCTTTGGGATCCCATTCTTAGTTGTAGGACATGAGTCCAACGGGTCGCCGGGGGGTAAACAACAGCTTGTGTGTTGTCTCTGTGGCAGGTGAAGCACGGCTACTCCAAGCGGGTGTGGTGCGCCCTGATCGGTAAAACGCTGTACTACTTCCGCAGTCAAGAGGACAAGGTGGGTTACAAAAGAGTCCTTTTTTGTATTCAAACTTCAAAAATGTACTGGTCAAATGTAGTGCTGGAGAGTTGACGCACTGTGTGTGGCCGACAGTTCCCCCTGGGCCAGATCAAGCTGTGGGAGTCTCAGGTGGACGAGGTGGACGCGTCCCGGGACTCGGACGAGA
>NC_079426.1:15418613-15478613 GCF_026213295.1 Gadus chalcogrammus | reverse complement strand
TGGACTGTGATCTACTCATTTTAATTTAATTATATGTATATTATCTATATCTATATATATATATATATATAGTTATATATATATATATATATAGTTATATATATATATCATATATTATAGTCTAATAAATAAAATAAGCGTGCTTTGTTTTTGGTCAAATGTTCACATTTGCAGTTGTGCCAATTTGTTTGTTCCCAGCCTCAATCGGCAGTTGTTTGATAAATGCACCTCCAATGTAAGCGCCGCTCTCCGTTCCAGGACGGAGGTGGGCAAGTACGCCATCTACTGCCAGCGCTCTCTGGAGAGGACGCAGCAGAAGGGAGAGCGGCAGGCCCGGCCGTCCCGCATGGAGATCCTGTCCATCCTGCTCAGGAACCCCTACCACCACTCCTTGCCCTTCAGCGTCCCCGTGCACTTCCTCAACAGTGCCTACCAGGTACCGGACCCCCCCACACACACACACACACACACACACACACACACACACACACACACACACACACACACACACACACACACACGCCTCGCAGAACATACACACAAACAGCACTGCTTTCCCAGGATCAAACTCAAACGCCAGAGCAAAGAGCTTTGTTCTTACCTTGACATATTTATCTTCTTGAGAAGATTAGTAGTTGTGGATATTCATATGTATTGACTATACGTCCCACTAACTTAAAACTCTGAACATATTTAACTGTATGCTTTGTTTGTTGGTCTTCGTCACATCATCAATATTACCATTACCCAGCCCTGGTTTCCTCTGTATGTTCTGAAGACGTGAGCTAACAGACATTGAATATTCTGGTGGATGATTAACTAACACTTGCAGGAAGTTTAAAAATAGCACACTTTAATAAAGAACCAGATGGAGCGACACGAGAGAATCGTACACTGTGCGACTTCATTAAGTATACACAGTATAATAACTACAACTATAGCTGTATGCTACAAAAACACTTTTTATGAGGTACCCCTGAGAAACTACACTGTGTTCCAACACCTCCTCATGGTGTGTCAACACAGTGCAGTGATTCACTGGTCAGCTTGGTCTGTCTCCCCAGGTTGTCAGCTGCGACGCCTCCACCACAGTGGAGGAGTTCCAGTGTCGGCTGAACCAGGACTCGGGCGTGAGGAAAACGGCCCAATCTGGGTTCAGTCTGTACACAGACGACCCCACCGGACGGGACCTGGAGCACTGCCTGCAAGGAGGCATCAAGGTTCGAAGCTCTTTTTAATCTGGTCTTAATCGAATCCCTGATATGTCTTACTGGCTGCAATTTGTTTCTCCAACCACAATTCAGGTATGTTGGACCAAGCCAGTTGTGGATATTTTAAGAGGTATCACATGCTTGTGATTGTATTCGGTCAAAGACTTGCGTCAGTGAGTGAGTCTGCTTGTCACAGAGTAGAGGAGAATAATAGAATATTCAGTACTGTACAATTTCCTGGCTGCCTTTGTGTCAAGAGACAGGGGGGCTGATCAAAGGGCAACAGTGGTACCAACCAGGGGCGAAGTCAGGAATTCAGGGCCCCATGAAAGGAAACTTGTATGGGCCCCTAGATATTTTAATTATTTTTTTTTTTTTAAGTATATTCAAATATATACATTTCACTTCATGGAAATAAAGATTGCAGTAATCAACCTTGTTGCAGATCATTTGCAATCACACCACTGTAATCAGTAGATCGGAAGCTTCGATATATTGAATGTCTATATGATTACAACCCTTCAGGATTGAGGGGAAAAGAGTCTTCTTCCTCATCGAATTTCTGTCGCTCTACATACGTCATCTGGTATAATTGATACGATTGGCTATAAGCTACGTACAGACTCATATGATAGACATTCGTAGCACACAATAAATGGCTCCGGGCAATCGTAAACCACGCCTCAAATACGAGAAAATGAATGTGTGGTTCCCAGACCTCTTCTCAATGTAGATTGAGATGAGGTCTGGCGTTAGCCAGGCTAGCCACTGCTACCAGCACAGGGGCAGTTTCAGCACACAGCTAGATACCAGCACTTTGGTCAACTACTGTTGTTTTAAAATGTGCTATATAAATAAACTTGACTTGACTTGACTTGACTAGATGAGGTTGCTCTTAATAGCGCTGCCGTTAAAACCTTGTACTTCTTCTCACAATGAGGACTCCTGTCGCCCCGGGTCTTCTGCAGGTCTGTGACATCATCTCTAAGTGGGAACAGGCCTCCAAGGAGCAGCACACGGGCAAGTCTGAGAACACCAGGACAGTACGCCTCACCTACAAGAACAGGTAGAGAGAGGCTCTCTCTTTCTCTCTTGCTGCCCGCTATCTCTATATCGCTCGCTATCTCTATATCGCTCGCTATCTCACTTGTTATCTCACTCGCTTTCTCTCTCGCTCGCTATCTCACTCGTAAGACACGTAAACAACTCTCTCTCAAAGTCACTCTCTCACGACCTCTCTCTCTGTCTCCAGGCTGTACTTCTCTCCGCAGGTGAGAGGGGAGTCGGAGAGGGAGAGGCTGCTGCTGGCCTATCAGACCAACGAGTCCATCCTCGCGGGACACTTTCCTGTCAACAAGGAGTTATCCCTGGAGATGGCTGCCTTACTGGCTCAGGTGGACACAGGACCCAAAAACAGTCCCCATTTATCGGGTTTCAAGGAACACAGTAGACCCGATAGATAATTTGATATGCCAATTTCGTTTTGAATAAAACTTGTTCTTGGCCCTCATACCACATAATATTAACGTAATTATGGCATTGCTTCACGTATAAATGTGGGTCATATTAATGCAGAGGGCACCTATTTAATGGTGAATCCATAATTTGGTCCTAATGTGATCCCTACACAGAATGATATAGAATAAACTAGCTGGAAATGCAATTTCCATCATTTAAAACTATTCTGAGAAAGCTGGTTGGTTTTGTTACCTGGTCAAAACCAGTGTGCATGAAGGGTTTAAGAGTGAAGACTAAGCAGCTTTGAGGACCCCACATCATTAATTGCTCTCTCTGGGTTAAAGGTGGAGTTTGGGGATTTTGAGCGTCCGTTCTCTGCGGCTGGGTCAGCCCAAACCAAGTCAGTCCAGACCCTCAAACAGGTCCTGGAGAGGTTCTACCCAAAGCACTACCGCAAGACCACCTCCGAGGAGCAACTCAGGTGCACACGCGCAGGCACACACACACGCAAGCGCACACACACACACGGAACTGCACAAAACCACGCAGGCTCACAAACATATGCAGGCGCACAACCACACACACACACACACACACACGCAGGTGCATACACACAGAAACGTGCACACACACACAAATGCAAACATGCACACAAACTCTCCCTTACGTACACACACGCGCTGGCATTAGTTGAGATAAACTCTCATAATGTCGATTATGATCTAATTACATTTAATACAATTTAATAACAAAGGAACCAAAAAACATGCCCAATTTGTGATCGTAATTGAATCCAAGCTAGAAAAGGTTGTGGATCAGCAAAAATCAGACTTCTTTTGTTATTTCAGACAGCTGCTTCAGCGCCTCTCTGTCCGTTGGGCATCTCTCAGGGGTCGAAGTTCACCCGAGTGCGTCCGGATCTACCTGACCGTAGCCAGGAAGTGGCCTTTTTTCGGAGCAAAACTATTTGAGGCAGAGGTAAGCTGTGTGTGTGTGTGTGTGTGTGTGTGTGTGTGTGTGTGTGTGTGTGTGTGTGTGTGTGTGTGTGTGTGTGTGTGTGTGTGTGTGTGTGTGTGTGTGTGTGTGTGTGTGTGTGCGCGCGTGTGTACTAATGGCAATACATTGTATTATCTGCGTAGTCATAAGAACTTTACTGTACTGTAAACTAAACTTTAAAAATCATGGCTTCATGAGTAATAAGTCATATCAGTCAATTATATTTCTACAATACAACTACATGTCACCTCATGTGTATTATCTAATATGTTCAAGCCAACTTTTCTTGTGAGCGACTTACTGCGAGCATGCTGTCATGCAAATGCTAACGTGACTAATTAGCGAGCATGCCGAGTTTCAAGTCCCTGGGCCACTTTGAAGCAGACTTACAAATTATCAAACTATGGGGCTGATTGTCTTTGTTTGATTGCAAGTTATGGCGCTCCCTGTGTCTGAAGAGGTCCTTAACTTTTTGGAAGCCTGCTTACGCGCGCGTTTCTATACGTGTACCAACTTTGACAGCCCTGAGTTGTTGGCCTTGGGAATGGCTGAAGTCAACCTTTTTTCACCATTGACTGCCATTATACTAAATAGCTCTCTGAGCACCTGCATCAGAGATTATTTGAAATTGACCCTGTGAAATCATTTAACTATCCAAACAAAACTTTTCAAGTAAGGGGGTTGTCCTTGATGTGCAAACCACATTTTAAGCCTCTGGAGTTCTCTGAAGCGGACTATATATTTGCATAAATGGACCAGAACTCATCGACCATTTATAACATAATCAAAACCAGAAAAAATACCATGAGGTCGACCAGGAGCAAGGAGTATTTGAACCAAATTGTGGTCTGCAAAATCTATCTCACACCTTATGGGTCCCATTGGCAAAAGGATTCAGGATGTCAAATAAGGCCGTAGATACCAAGTTTCCAATTTTTTTATAAATCGGGGCTCGGTACATTACGGTATGGGTTTGACAATTAGTTATAGCACCCCCTGTGGTCATAGTGGGATACAACTTTTTGGAAACGTCTATACTTTACGCCGTCTACCCACTACCCACTACTTTACGCCGTCAACTGATGGCAGAAGGCGTGGCTGACGGATGGGGGAGTAGTCTTTGCAGAGGCATACGTCAGCCAAGCCCGAGCATACGCGATCTGATTGGATGACGGATCCGTCGCTGCCTGAAAAGTTGAACATTTTTCAACTTTCTTGACGGAGCCGACGGATCCAACGGAACGGATGGATCCACAATGCATTGCGTCTTTGCCCCATTCAAAGTCAATGGGATCCGTCCGTTGACGGATGCAGTGGGCAAGAGGGGTTAGACCTACATGCTAATTCAATTATACATTTCCTCAGGTGTTCAGTTTATAAGTCGTTGTTCTTAGCGTTTTTGCCACGACATTCACTTTCCATGTTAAATTGTAATATAATAAATATTCATAAAATAAAATTATGCAAAATTGTAAAGGTTTTATAGAATAGCGCAATGTATTAGTCACACGATAACAAAAGTGTGGTTTGCTTTTACAACCACACTAATTATATGTCCTTTCCCGTTGTACCTTCTAAGTCCGTCACAGCCTCTCCAGAGCAGGGTGCACGTGTGTGGCTTGCCGTGCATGAGGACGGCATCAGCGTCCTGGAGCACAACTCTATGGTAAGACCCCCATTCCACCAGGAGCTCCAAACAAAGGGGCCCCTGACCATTCCATTGTTCTGGAGAGCAAAGCAGAGAGCTGGATCGCATGAAGGACGTAAAGGACCTAGCTTCAATCATAGATTACACTTTATCCCACTTTATGTAGGTAGGTTGTGTAGGAGTTAATAAAAAAAAAAAGTGTAGGCGACCATCAGCCACGCATCTTAATGTTACGATTATCTTTCAATATTAATACAATGCTGCTTTCTCATCTTTCATTTACAGCGAAAGCTATCTCTCATTTGAGAAGTATTTTTCTTTTTCTAAACCCCTCATCTCAAAACTCCTCAAGAAAAGACTGTTTGATAAGTGTGTTTCCCCCGTTGTGCCCGGAGCAGAAGCCGCTGGTGTCCTTACCCTATAAGAACCTGGGGACCTTTGGAGGCTGTAACCAGGACCTCATGCTGGTGGTGGGCCAGGGTGCCGGCCAAAACACCTCCAAAGACAAGCCCACAGAGAAGCATCTCTTTGCCATGCCCACCTCCAAGGTCAGTGAGTGAACAAGAAACAGAATATATAACACATTTAGTACTATCATTATAATGTCGTTATTGAGACCCTGTAATCCTGAGAGATTTATGGTGAGATGGTTGAGAGGTCCTCTGGGAGCATGAGGGGGTTTAGGTATTTTGCTCAAGGATGGTTACAGGGTGATAGTTTTGAAATAAATTATAAATAAAAAGTTCTATTTTGTGCATAGCTTTTAATGTAAAGTAACCCTAAAGTAAAATATAACAATGAGTACCTTCAAGGAGAAGATCAATTTAAAGAAGTTAAGTGTTTAAGTAGATGTAGTCAATTAGGTGAACATTAAATATCAAAGTAAATATTTTCTTTGGCATGTAAGAAGAAATGATAATTCACACAATATTTAAAAAACTTGCATAAATTACAAATAGAGTCTGTTGGTGTGTAATAAAAGTGGTTAACTAAAGCACTGGAATCAAAGTACTGAAGCAGAAACACACACAAACATATGTGCACGCACGCACACACAAACACACACTGAGAGCTATTTTCTTTTTGATTGACAGATCAGGGAGATGACCCTTCTCATCTCCAGCTACGTCAACAGTGCCCATCAGCTGAAGGCCGCTGCCCACCACCTGTCCGCTCCTGCCTTATTGGTCGCTCAGCCTGTCACTCTCAAGAGCAAGGAACTGAGGAGCAAATCACCGCAGGCCAAGGGCAGAACAAGCAAGGCCCCTACCCTGTTATGAGCAGTGGGGTATAGACATGACACCAAAGCCTCTGGCCCGGACCTCCGTGATGATGAAGGGCCCCAACCTCTTCGTCTAGGGTTTAATTATATTTAAATGTATAACATGAGAAGGCTTTGCGGAGCAATAAAAAAAATTGGGTCGGTTAAAAGAATAACTGCTCCATATACCTGTTATTATGGCTTACCATGGTACAACAGTGAAGGACAATGTTTTTTTTGGGTTAGGGTTAGGGTTAGGGTTAGGGTTAATGCTCTCTTTCTCTTTCTCTCACTCCTTCTTTCTTTATACCACTCCCCATCTATCTCTATCTTGTTGTTGTTTTTAAAAAGAAAAAAGGTTAACTGTTAAGAAGCTGTTTCGTTTTTCTTAATACAAACATTCCTTAGCCTGGGAAGCGAACGAATTTGAGAGCTGATGTTTAATTGCTCTGGCAGTTGGTCATTCCCCCCTCCCATTCACAAAGATTTACAGCCCTACTTGCACATGTCGGGCCAATCACAACAGTGTATCTAATAGGGGGCGGGTTTGAAACAATGACTGTACAGAGCAGTTCCGTTTTTGTAACCTTCCAAGAGGATGGATGTGGAACGAAAAGTGGAACCCGCTAACATGATAGTTAAACCGGTATATTTTCTCTGAACGAAAAAAAACGTCTTCAGATATATCCAATTGCATCCAGAGGCATTTTCGTCTGCTCCCATTGATGCTCCCCTTAAAATAAGAAAATGAACTGAAACACGCAAAATGGAGGTAATGCTTTGAGACAGGCATCATAAAGTTGTGTGTTGGAAGCAAAGGATTTATTATGAATTTGATGTATCTAATGTACTTAACAGAATGTCATTCAAAAATAAGTAATAAATGACTTAAAATAGACAAGGAAGAAATGAAACCAGTCATAAGATATAAGGTGAGTCAGCTGTCTGGACCGTAAATCCGTTCAGGTTTCTAGTGGGTGTTTTAGTCAGGACCTCAAATGATTGGTTCCATAGCCTAGTCATTTCATGTGTAAAATTATCAGATTGCCTCAGAATGGAGGCATTTACTGATAGCTATGTTCAAAGTATGCAGACATTTATGGAGAATTTGTGCAGGTCTCATTACATGTGAGACAGGTGACCCCTGTGGGCGATGTGTTGGCTGGGCTTGGGAAGGACTTGCTCAAGGGGAAAGGTGATGGACCTTGTATCCCTGGTTACTCAGTAACTTGCGGTGTTTAAACCTTATTCAGAGGCATAATGTCCACTGCTTGTACAGTTTTTATGAAAGGGCAGTTATACTAAAGTAATAGGGATGATTTAACAATACTGCACATCAGGAAGGGAAGGAGAGAAGGTGATGAGAATGTTTTTATTCTTCTTATTCTTCATTTATTTATTTAGTTTTAAAGAGTGATGTGAGGGACTTTAAATGGTTAAGGTTTGAAAGATAAAGGGGTTTTCTTGTACTCAAAGGGATTTGGTTTTCTTGCTCTTTCCTGGCCGGTAAATGCTACATGAAGGAATTTAGAGGACCTAACAAACTATGACATCGCAGGAGCATACATCTAAACCCTCAAAGTTGGTTTAGAAATAACTTAATGTTGTTTTGACATGTGCATTGAACTATTTCCATCGTCATTTTCCCTCCAAAGAAATTGTATTTTGCCTGAACTATTTATTCTATCAAATGCAATATGTTGGTACATATTTTGACATTTGAGTAAATATCTGTGCCAAACGTGTTTACTTTGTTGACTGTATCCTCTGTATTTCACAAGCGGCACCACACCCTTTCTTTTACAGACACACGTAAAAAAAACTATGCAGCGGTTCTCACCAAAGGGCACTATTAGGAGAAATGCTCGCTGCAGAACCAAATGGGTGGAGCTTGACTAAAGGCTAGATTCCACCGGAGGCGTACGCGCCGCGGGACGGCTGCGCCGCGGTCACGCTGCTGATCGCTTCGACTATAATCAATGAGACCATTTCCACCGGGCGCGCCGCGGAACGTTTCACACCGGGATCCCACCGGACGCGTACGCGCCGCGGAACGGCTGCGCCGCGGAACGGCTGCGTCCTCTGCCCTGTGTCCATTCCTACCGGGCGCGTAACGGCAGCGTAGCGCTGCCTTGCGAGCCAGCCGTATTCACGCGAGATCACGAGATCACGCGATAATCCTAAACCTAATGTACTCACCTTCCACTCCCAAAACTATTGCAATTAAATGCCACGCTTTGTCCTTTCTGACATTTTCCTTATAAAAAGGATGATTTGGTACATAAATGACTTCATGTTGCTGAACTTCGACAATGAGTCTCTAGTCGTCAATGTTGCCGACCCTCTGAGCAGACCCACCGGTCATGACGTAATAATGTTGATGTGAAGTTACATGAGCTGAGTATTGTGTTTTATTTTGAAAATGTACCGGATGCTCTATGGCTTTTACTTTTCACTTCCTGCCCGGCTCGACCTGCTCTGTCGAAATTGACGCGGTTTAGCAGCGGCTCGCGGCAAAAATAGAATTGGACGGAAAGATAGCGCCGCGGCGCGGCACGCCGCTCCTGGGACGCTGCTGAAACGTTCCGCGGCGCGCCCGGTGGAAATGGTCTCATTGATTATAGTCGAAGCGATCAGCAGCGTGACCGCGGCGCAGCCGTCCCGCGGCGCGTACGCCTCCGGTGGAATCTAGCCTTCAGCAGCGTCCCAGGAGCGGCGTGCCGCGCCGCGGCGCTATCTTTCCGTCCAATTCTATTTTTGCCGCGAGCCGCTGCTAAACCGCGTCAATTTCGACAGAGCAGGTCGAGCCGGGCAGGAAGTGAAAAGTAAAAGCCATAGAGCATCCGGTAAATTTTCAAAATAAAACACAATACTCAGCTCATGTAACTTCACATCAACATTATTACGTCATGACCGGTGGGTCTGCTCAGAGGGTCGGCAACATTGACGACGAGAGACTCATTGTCGAAGTTCAGCAACATGAAGTCATTTATGTACCAAATCATCCTTTTTATAAGGAAAATGTCAGAAAGGACAAAGCGTGGCATTTAATTGCAATAGTTTTGGGAGTAGAAGGTGAGTACATTAGGTTTAGGATTATCGCGTGATCTCGCGTGAATACGGCTGGCTCGCAAGGCAGCGCTACGCTGCCGTTACGCGCCCGGTAGGAATGGACGCAGGGCAGAGGACGCAGCCGTTCCGCGGCGCGTACGCGTCCGGTGGGATCCCGGTGTTAGTCCAGCTCCACCTGGCCGTCTGGACCGAGTTTATCTGATTGGGTTTTATACTGGCCAATCAAGCAGGTTGAGGGTTACGGTTAAAGGTTATGCTGCTATCCATTTTGATGGTAGGCTGGTACGAACGACCAGCTTCATCGAGAACGTGACGTATTTCCCTTGCTCCAGCCTTCCAGTTTGCTATTTGTGTCCGACGAGTTTAAGAAGAAAACTATTTTGGAAAAAATAAATAATCCAGTGTATAATGGTTGCCAGCCTTTACAGAAACATTAACATTGCAAGCCTTTTACATTGCAATAATATTTTGCCATTTTCGCCAATTTTTATTTCAACAAGTGCTGTCGTGTTTCTGTCGAGCCACGAGGGGTAGTAGCGGGCTAGTCGTCATTAGCAACATAGCCTCTTTGGCAAACCAGCTTGAAAACACAACTTTACATTGAATTTCACGCAAAGCAAGACCATAAATTGGTGACCGGATTAAAGCAGCAATGAAATCAAGTGTGTAAGAGGATTTAAAATCGACATTACAACCCCCAACGTGGTACAAATACAAAGAAAATACAGCTCAATCCCCATTGACTATGGGCGCAGCCATCTTGTTTGCTAGTTGTACAGATCTGCTCGCTCTACTTTGAAAGCGACGAGATACTACGACCGAAAGGGGGCGTGCCTCAGTGAAATGCCGCAAGAAAGCTGGGAGATTGGCGACTTTACCACTTCGTACATCCAAATGGATAGCATGGTGCGTTCGAGTATTCTCTGCGAGCCGACTCGGATCTCGGATCGGACGCCACGCCCACACTAAAATCGTTTTATTATGTTTTGAGCGTAGGTCGTCGGAGAAAAACATGGACGCCACCCGGAAAGCTATTGTTGCGGTAGCATTGGCCGACTACTACTACTATTTTCATCTATATTATTTCAGGACTACGAAATAATATAAATGAAACGGTGCGTTTTCACCGTACGAAAACGCAGCCATTTGAACTTCTAAAATGTTCACTTCATTTCATGTTTCAATGTATCTTCGGCATATGTAAGTTATTACAGCAATACGAGTGATTGAAATTGCGATTTAAACCACCAAAGCGGTCCAAACACAATGAAAACAGTTCACTACATGTCACACTGGGCGCATCCATCTTCAATTCTATCTCGGAAGCCTCGCTCGGTCACCGCTGAGTTCAAACGAGATGGCGAGATCGACTTCCGAGGAAAAGGGGCGTGTTTGTGCGTGTCGCTAGGCAACGTCCTCGGAGCTCCGAGACGGATGGATATTAAAACGCACCAAGTATTATGTTTATGTTTAGGATAGAATTGTGGGGTTAAGGTTCGGGGAAAGGGTTTGGTTGAGCAAATCGGGTTTTTCCCGATTGGCTGGCATTGACCAGGCAGGGACACACACCGCGGATTGTTTGAGTTTGTTTCGTTGTCTCTAGTTCCGTCACACAGGGGTGATTTCCGTCATGCCAGAGGCTTTACACGCCGATAAAGGCTTGTCCGGGGCTGCAGTTACTTATCCGCTACGCTACCTCGTGTTGCTTGTGAGTGAGTTGAGTTGGGTTGGGGATTCTGGACCTGAGCCAGGAGTGCGGCCAGACCTAGAGGTGGAGGGGCTCTGCAGTAGACAGCCGCTCCCCTTATCAATAAAATAAACCTGATGGCAATATATTATCCATTCCTCCAAGTACTATTGTAGCGTTTTATTGGTGTACTGTGAACTGTATGTCAATTATCCAGATAAGATCCGACTCCGCCTACCATTCAGTGTCGGTTAACCTTCCTGTCGTGTTCGGGTCAAATCTGACCGATTTCATTTTCGATCAGTCCTAAATATTGTGTTTTACATTTATTTGTCCAGCGGGCTTATGATATCTTCCACTAGGCATTTGAACATATACAATTAATGATGACTTCTTTCATAGAATTTTGAGTTGTTTAGTCAACTTTGTAACACCTGTGGTGTTCCCGGTCAAAAATGACCGCCATAGGAAATGAATGGGTGACCCTAGATTGTGTACATCCATCAGATAGTACACAACCACAAATCACACGCACACACTTCCACGCACACACACACCTACATGCAGACGCACACACATACACGCACACACACACACACACTCCACCCAACGTGAACCCCTTTCAGACTGAACAATTAGGTGTCCTCTCTTTCCCGTGCTTATGTGCCGATTCCCCTACGTGAACCACACCTTCCAGACTAAACGTATAACACCTGTTCCACATTTCAAAGTTACCAATTAGGTTTTTGATATGGGAACCCGGCTCTTTCCCGGGCTTATGTGTCCATCCCCCCACGTGAACGAGACACTTTTGATACAAAATGTATGATATCTTTTCACAGATCCCCTATATATATCTTGCTTATTTTACTCTGAACACAATGAGTCGGCGCCCGATCAGACGATTTGAGGCTCTTGACCTTTTTTTTCAAACTGACGATGAGGAGATTGAAGTTGAACCAGAAATAGAGGAGGATGTCTCAGAAATAGAAGACAATGATCCTGATTTCGATCCAGACCATCATGACACCGAACAGTCAATAGACTGGCGATGACAAACCTGGAAGGGGGGCGTGTGTTTGCGGACACATGGAAGGCATTGGACCAGGTAGACCTCCAAGCCTACATGGGTCTGTTGATTCTAGCAGGAGAAAATCTGTCCAACCATGAGGCTACAAAAAGTCTGTGGGATGGAGAGTCAGGGAAGCCTATATTCCTGTCAACTATGTCCCTGCAGCAGTTTCATGTCCTCTCAAGAGTTTTCAGATTTGATGACAGAGCTACACAACCTTTCCGCTGGCAAGACGACAAACTGGTTGCCATTAGGAACGTTTGGGACAGGTGGGTGGAGCGCCTTCCACTGATGTACAATCCAGGCTCTGAGGTGACAGTGGACGAGTGCCTGCATATAATGTATATGTGGTGTGGACAGCGATCGACCCAGCCTGGAATCAGGGGAAATGTTTCAGGAGGAGAATCTTCCTGGCAGAGTTTGGGAAAGCTTTAGTGACTCGGACTCCTCTAAATCAACGGCGCCAGCGCCTTCCCCGCACACCAGCCTCTGGCAGTCTGGTGAGGAGTCTGCAAGCCCACCGCCACTGCCCTGGCCCCTCTCCCCCCAAAACAGGGGCAGAAACAGAAGCGATGCGAGCTCTGTGCCCCTAGAGACAATAAGACATGTCTTACATGTTTCAAATGTGATACCTACGTTTGCAAGGCACACTGCGACCTGATTGCAAAATGCCACTCCTGCGCACACCCACACCCACACACACCCACACCCACACCCACACACACACACACACACACACACACACAATGTGTTCATGTTGATGTTCTGACCTTCTGTGAATTTGGTCTCTGTTTTGATTTTTCTGTCTTTTTTTAAATATTAATGTTCATTTTGGAATAGAATTTTGAATTTCTGTGTCTATTCACTGCAGTAATTAATGTAAACCAGTAGTCTGAGACATTGTTTACAGGTTAAAGGGGAGTTAAATAAAAGTTGGTGATGATCAATGGTTTTTGTGTTAATGTAAGGGCAGTTAAAACAGGCCGGTCAAACTTGACCGGGTACACCATAGTAAGGGGGGAGAAACGAAAACGACACAAAGGTTATGATGTAAGCACCGGTACCTGAGGACATCTGACACCTGGGCTTGTCTGAACTAGTTAAGAGCACTGCCTTTGTCCGTCTCCATAGCGATGGAAAAAAATAGAGCAGGGTAGAATGATTCCCAGTAGCAGTAGCACTATATAAACATTTATACATCATTTGGTCAATTCATCTTGCTTAATTTGTTTGCGTTGGTAAATACCTCTCAAGCCTCAGTGATATTCATCTTTGTGTAAATAATTATCTGGAGTTCACTTCAGTGGCAACGCATTTTCTTTGTGAGAACTGCCATGTTGTGACAGTGAGACGGTTAATACTAGGCGTGTTTGTGAGAGACAGAACCCGACGAACAGGTTTAACCTGTCAGTTTCAGAAGGACGGTGTGGGGGACAGACCTGTGGGGTGCTAGGTTTCGTCAGCCATCTTGATTCAACTGGAATCCCTTCAGCCCATTTGGTACAAGAGCACTTCATTTCCAAACAAAGCTGAACTGGGCAGGACCACCAACATACTGAAAGACCCCAGCCATCCAGGCTACGGACTATTCTCTCTGCTCCGCTCAGGGAGCAGATACCGCTCACTGGCGGCAAAGACTGAGAGACTCAGGAAGAGTTTATACCCCCAAGCTGTCGGGTATCTAAATGGTACTGATTAAGCCCTTTATAGCAACTGCACTTATTTTAAGTAACCCTTTTATTCCTATGTGCAATAACCCTGACATCTTGGATATACTTAGTTTTGTTTGTTATGTGACTATTTAGCATGGGGCCGACTGAGAACATTTCACTGCAATGTATTGTGTTTGACGGATAAAATCTGAATCGGTGGGCGAATACCGTTTCCGAGAAACGGCACGAAGAGAAAAACTAGACCAAACGCAGGAAGTCTGCCACAACCAAAGCTCACATGATAACTTATAGGCCTACCACTATTTGATGACCTTAAAAAGTGAGATGTAGAAACTCTAAATGTTTGACTTGAAGTCAATGGAACTGCTTGAGCAGGTTTATAATTTAGCTTTGAGAAAATTCAAAGTCCCCACACTGAGTAAATAAATGTAAGAAAATGTGGCCAACTGAAACCTTAACGTTGCGTAAAGTAGTTACATTTTGAGACCATCAAACTGGTGATTGGGAAGGATGTTCAATCTGAATCCTTAGCCATGCCCTCATTCCATCTAAAGCAAGATTTCCTAACGAAGCTACTGCACCAACTTCATACGTTAACAACCAACTCAAAAATGTTAAAAATCATCTTTTATTAAAACAAAACCTGTACACGCAATGACATGTGAAACATTGTCAACTAAAAATAAAAAGGGACTTGTGCTAGGAAAAATTAATCAGCAAAGGTTTGGGCATATGTAATGACAACACAATCCGCACGAATTTACAGTTCATAAATAAAATGCAATGCTAAAAAAAGTATCGCCAGAACACAAAAATAGGCATGTTGATTGTACAATCTCCATTCCACAGTATTAAAAAGTTAAAAAGGTACCATCCCATGACAAACAAAGCGAATCTAACAGAAGCTTTCCATTCTTCAATCCCACCTCACATGGCTTCCAACTCCCTGGGCTGCAACACAAAAGGCAGACGCCATTAGTATAAAACACACCAATATGAATGCTCGGCAAAGGCCTGGGCATACGAGGCACAACATCATTTTCCATTCAAATGTAATATTTGCATAGAAATCAAAAATAAAAACACACCTGAGCCTTGGAGTATTTCTGCTGTTCTCGCCTCCTGGCAAAGAACTATAACAAAATACACGGAAAAAATGTACATCAAAACGGGCACCAACACACGCACACAAATTACATTTAGGGCTACGCATCACACTCACCACAACCAGCAGGCCGGCGATCACGGCCAGCACCACCACCACAATGACGGCGATGATGCCACCGGTAAGGGCCTTCATGGTGAAGGTGGGGGGCTCCTCGTCCACGTAGTACACCAGGATGTCCTCCATCTCCAGCTTCTGCTTGCCAACCATGGGCTCAAACTTCTCCTGGCTCTTGAACAAGGGCAGCACCTTCACCTGTCGGGAGAAGAGAGTTAGCGAGGCTGGGTGATTTATTCTAGAGCCCATAATGAGTAGCAGCGCTATATTCTTTAGTTCTTTGTACAACCTTCTGATGCTTGGGCCACAATAAACATTATTTGCATCTTAATGAGGTCGTACACCATTATATTTTTTCTCACAAGGGGACATCTTTGTCAATATGATGAGTGAACCAAGCAGCAGCGAGGCTAAAGCCAACAGGTAAGTTGCAGAATCCCCAATTAACATACGTCTTTCTCCATGTAGTAGGCTATGAGGGACAGGTCAGTGGTGCGGTCTCCCTTTGGCTTTTTCACATCCACAATAATACGGCGCCCATCAGCGTCATACTGCAGGTAACACATAAAGGCAACAGCAATGTTAAGAGCTTTTCAAAGAGGACATCCATCCAAAAAAAAAAACACACCTTCAGTGGAGCGCTTCTTACCTGGACATCTGTCACCATTTTCTTATCAAAGTTGTCGTAGCGCTTGTGGATGGCATCGGCGATGGCACTGCATTAGGGACATGGATTAATCAATGCAGTGAAGCCAATAGGGACATCAGTCACAACATAAAATACGAATCTGACTCATTGGAAAAGCAGCTGCTTACCCTTTCAATGCAGTCGCGTCAATTCCATCTTTCACCTCCTTGTGTTTCAGCTCCAGGCGCACCCAGCTAAGAAAAAGAGCATGTTAGGGCTACTATTGACACAAACAGAATTCCTTCCAGACCCCGCCCTTCCCCAGGTTGTAAATGCTTTACCAATCCAAACCTAGCTACACCACAGGTCTAGCAGGGAAGCATCACTACTTACAAAGTCTCCACCAGCTTCTCGCATTTCAGAGTTTTGTCCCCTTTGTCTGTACGACGAACCCCGGCACTGTTGACGCACCAACACTCCTCTGTGTTGTTGCACTGCCTGGCCTTGAACCGACCATCGCTCTCACACTCGGGGTCGTAGATGCCGTCGTTGTCTACGAAGGCGGTCTCATCTGGCTTGCCGCCAATAGTACGGGTTGAGAGGTTATGGTTGGCTCTGTACATCTCAGCATCCATCAGATAACACTTGGGGATCACTGAGGAGTAGAAAGACACACCAAAACGTTTAAACCACCTTGAAGAGTGACAAATGACAAAGTATATGCCACGATACAATCCTAATACGCACTGGAATTATGGAACTTTTACTCAATAATGAAACCTACATTTTTTGCAGTCCAAAAGCTGCTTCACATTGTCATCTTTCATCACGGTACACTCGCAGGGGGTTCCGTCGCAGGTGGCCCATTTCAGAGTAGCGCATGGGGCGCCTGTGGAGACGATGAAAACTGATCTTGAGAATCACGTAATTGTGGTAGTATAGGTGTAAGGCCATTTTAATACATGAACAGTGAACTACAGCGTATAACAACCCCAATGGTTCAGGTAGGCCTACAACCAAAGCTGGCAAGTCAACTGGGCGTTGGTTACCAAAACCAGCGAGCACCTCTCCGCCCAACCCCCACTTCCGCACCCTGAGACCGAAACTCCAGCAGCCTGGTGACTTATTACCTTTCATTTTAACCTTCCCAACATCACGGCGACAGTGGTTATTCAGATAAATAAGAGCGTATACGTTTATACACTTATCATGCAATAAGAATTATAAAGTAAATTGTAACCTGCGTCAACCTTTAACATTTATTATAACATACGACTAGGCCTACACTTTTAGAAGGGTAGGCTATTGACCGATGAAATTGCAGAGAATGGTTTAAATTACTTACACGACTGGGCAGAGGCAGCTGCTGCGAGGCCGACAAAAACGAGAACCATCAACATCTTCATGGTTGAAATGAAAATATTAATCCCAGTCGGGTTTTGCGTCAGTCTCCTTCAACACCGACTCAACAACTAAGTAAAAACACGAAGCACTGAATCGTTTACCGCCCCACAGGTGTGGACTCGTCAAACCTGTTCACAGGTGAACCGTAATCCCAGGGGGAGAGCAATATACGAGCCAAACTAAAGTTGGTCGAGTTTATCCCGGCCTTTGCGACGAGCTGAGCTGTTTACCTAGTAAACAGAGTGTTACTTGTTGCAGGAATCCAAGGAGTAGTGGATTTATAAGCGCACCAGTCTCATTACGTCAGGCAACTTTGAGTATCATAGGGGCGGGGGAAGCGGCGCACCTATTTTCCGCTGTGACCATATTCGGTGTGAGGCATTTCAAGTGATGTTTTCCCAGGCGAATCGAAGATCGAGCCGATCATCATCATCGATGTAAATCAATCCTACTTAAAATAAAGAGACGTTTTTTTTTAATCGCAGTGATTCAAAACGTGGCTCATTAATTGTTAACAGTACGCTCAATCGTCAAATTAAACGCAATGAAAGTAGGCTCAAATGTGCAGGCTATTTTGTTACAATTAATGTAAATGGGACACTAGACGATATTTTTGTTTTTGCTTTTTATATCATACATTTAAACGAACGGTACATCACGAGTTAAATAAAAACATGAAATAACAAAGATTCCTCTTCCACGTGAGTGTGACGTCATCAACGCACCTGAGAAACTCAGCCGACTGAAACTTGTCCTGCAGAGATACTGGCGCCATTGCCGTTGCTGCGAGTCAGGTTCTTTCAAAACACACGAATGAGTTATGAGTTAGTTAGTCACTGTTATTGATGACAACATAGGAATTAGGCTACCTGTCGGGGATGTGTCTGCCCTGACAATGACTGAAAATAGTAGGCCTAGTAACAAAATATTTTATAACCTAAATATGGATCCACAGCGGATGATGAACCCATAAGTAGGCCTAGTACTCCCTCATAACTAAAGCCTCATAATCAAACTTTCTGTCAGTCAGTCTTTGGAGCCTAACATTTTTTCTAAAGTGTTCCTAAGTGATTTTACGCGTCATACTTATTGACAGAAAGTTGATTATCCATGAAAAACATGGATTTTTGTGAATCCAAAGACATGTTCAAAGCGCTATCAAAAGAGTTGATAGAATATTGATACGTGTTTCTCCATTAAATATATTCAGATGAGGGTTATACTTGCATGATTAGGGCACTCATTTATCTGCAAACAATTACTATCTGCTAGCCTAAATAGTTTTTCACACTACTCCTTAATGTGTCCTTCTTGAAACAGAAACCATCACATTTGACTTTTGGTTTTATATTTTGGCATTCATTCACACATTAAAAAAACTTGTTTTAACCATACAGAAACATTAATCTTTTAAAGAAACCTGCCTATTTGCCCCTTAACAAATAGCATAAGCCAATTCAATTGAATAAGATCAAGTTTACATGTAGTCTACTGCCACACAAATACAACTGTAACACATTTAAACAAAAGTAGACAGCAGTTAATCATTCGTGACATGTTTCACTGTGTGTCCGACATTTTTACCTTCTCATTAACGTTCAGCCTGCGTTAAGCGTAAACAACACATTGGAGGTCTACGTGGTGGAGTTAAGCTTTGTAGTCATTTATTAATGAAGTATCTGTGCAAATATAATGAATGGACAAAGCAGGTTTGAGATATATAAGTAGGCTACATCAGAATAAGATTGTTTGTCTGTTATGTATAACAGTCAGAATACGCTGCTATTATCTTTAAGAAATTGATCCTGAAAATTGTTTTAAAATTCCTGAACCAGTATGGCTCATGCTGTAAGGTAGTCATGCAGATGTCAGAACAAACAACTTGTGTTTTATGTAGGTGGGAATTTCCACTGACACAATACTAGTCGTGGCTTTTTCATGGGATTAGAAAAGATTAATAAAAAATCATTTAAAAATCCCACCATGTTTTCATACCATTTTATTTGAATATCTTGGATATTAGTAGTGATGATGATGGCACAATTAATATTGATGGTCTAATTTATTTGAATCAAAGTGTCATCTATCTATCTACCGTGTGCGTGTGTGTGTGTGTGTGTGTGTGTGTGTGTGTGTGTGTGTGTGTGTGTGTGTGTGTGTGTGTGTGTGTGTGTGTGTGTGTGTGTGTGTGTGTGTGTGTGTGTGTGTGTGTGTGTTTTCATCATTGTGTTAAAGATGATATATGATACATAACTCATGAGATTATGGGTGTTTCTTCTTCTCAGCGGTTTAACATGTAAGGGAGTAGCACGGGCAGTATCCCATTGTCCCATAATCTCCCCTGGGGTTTGGGTGGTAGGTTCAGGGGAAAGGGTGGGACAGGACAGTTAGAGGAGGTGGTGGCCGTGACAGAGCAGAGAGAGTAAAGAGAGTCAGGCACCCAAGGGGGAGAGTAACGATAGGGGAACAGCGTGAATCACTTAACAGAGGATTGGTTGCGTTACGGCCTCCCATCTAGCCCCAATGAGAGCCTCCTAGTGCACCAAGAGACAGGGGAAATATGCGGTAAGTGAAAAACAGAAATGGTATTGAATTTATTCAAATCATCCAGGTCGTCATCCTCAATGGCTGTTCCTGCTCTAGCGTAATCTATGCTATTTTGTATATTTGTTACATTTCGCTGAATGTCGAAAATTCTACTTGATTAATCCCTAATGGATAGTATATTTGTGCATGCATCTTTTAGATTAAGTAATCCTTTGGTTTCTATGCTTGCAAAATATATAAAACATATCATATTTTATGATGATATTTCATTTGAAGCCTATATGTGATTTTGATTTCTCATTTGCCTTACTTTGTGAACCTTTTGTGCAGCTTTTTGTTAAAGCTTTGGATTATGTAGGGCCAATACTTGTATAATTAAATCCATTTGGTTGATCTCCAAATACATACATTGCCTCATATCTTACTACTAGGTGGGCATTCATGAACAGAATGGTAGAAATGCAGAAAACAATTACATTTCCTATGCGGGATGTCTGTTGAAGCTACAAGCCTACAATGTCCATTGCACACTCTTCCTTACAAAACACAGACAATAGGCCTGTAAGGCCTAGCGGGAGAAGTAGCATTTAGACGGTAACCAAATCAGAAACAAGGGTATTATAGTTGTCATATTGACCTTTTTGATAAATCTTTTATCCATTGTTATTTCCTTAGTAGCAATGCGCCAATGAGGCCAGGAGCAGGGATATCAGCAGATCCTTTTTCAGGATTAATTCTTTGTGTCTCTGGCTGGGTATATCCTTACAAAGTCTTCACTCATTGGGGGGACTGTATTGTGAATGGCTCTTAAAGTGTTTGTTAGAAATGATCTGAAGTCTTTTGGGTGATTTTATGTTTTTTTGCATTAGATTGAGTAAGAGAGAATAATGTTCTCACGTTCTGCAGATCTGATATGCTGTAGATTGTCAAATATAATGTAACTTATTACGAGCCCTTTAGGTGTGGTTACTGACCATTTAGGGCAAGTGCAACACTAGACTCTAAAGCCATTGTTATGTGTCGAAGTAGGTTACAGAGACAGCTAATAATGCAAAAAGGGTAACTTAACTCACACTCTTGAAATAGCTAGTTTTACGTATATAGATCCAGCCGCAACCTGTCCATCCTTCGAGCCTATCTATCCTTACAAGCCCCCTTGCTGTAGGTATTCATTGCACCTCTCTTTATGAACAGGTTTCCACTGCTGTGGTTGATTTGTCTGTTTGTAAGGCTGAAATACTGCTACACAGGTGAGTTTCTTTTTGCATGAGTGATTGCAAATGTTTATTTTCCCATAATCTGACTTTAACACAGATGTGTGCTACCAAAATGTCATTGCAGAAACGTATAAATTAGACCAGTGTCTAGTTATTCCTTTATTCTCTCTCTCCCTCTCTCTGTAGCTGACCCAATAGACTGTGAGACGGCGGGCTGGAAGTGCCACCCCCGTGCCGAGTGTCTGCAAGTCAACGCCAACGTCACCTGTGTGTGCCGTGATGGCTACCAAGGAAACGGGCAAGAATGTGAAGATATCGATGAGTGTCTCAGTGGCCTAAGCGACTGCCACCCCAACGCACTCTGTAATAACACCCTTGGCAGCTACAGCTGTGCATGCCGGCCTGGGTACATTGGGAATGGCTTCCTCTGTCAGGATATCAACGAGTGCCAAAGGGAGAATGGAAGGTGCCATTCCAACGCCACGTGCATCAACTACGAGGGTGGGAGTGGTTGCCAATGCAAAACGGGCTTCAGTGGCAATGGCTTTAAGTGCACCGATAACGACGAGTGCTCTCGCCAGCGGATTTGCCACTGGAACGCAACCTGCACTAACAACCCGGGTTCTTACGTGTGTACTTGTAATGCTGGTTATAAAGGCAACGGGAACTACCTATGTCTGGACATTGATGAGTGTTCACAGACGCCTGTTGTGTGCTCATCCTCGTCAGGTTACAGAGGCTGCAAGAACTTGCCCGGCACCTACCAATGTACATGTAGCACTGGTTACCAGAACAACGGGAACTACTGCCAGGACATTGACGAGTGTGCCGCTACAAGGTGCAGCCAGTACGCGGATTGCAGGAACACCTTAGGATCGTACAGGTGCACATGTCATCCCGGCTTTGAGGGCAATGGACTATCATGCGTGGACGTCAATGAGTGCAATGGCTTCCACAACTGTCACTCCAGCGCAGTCTGTATCAACGTCGTTGGCAGGTACGAATGCTCTTGCTTGCCAGGTTTCCTTGGAGATGGCCAGAATTGCCAGGATGTTGACGAGTGCATAACGGTCGGGATCTGTCCCGCCGGTGCCGTGTGTGTCAACAACCCAGGTTCATACGACTGCAACTGCGGTCGCGGCTACCTCTACAACAACTCAATGTGTCAAGACGAGGACGAGTGTGCATCAGGACTCTGCAGTCCCTATGCCAGCTGCACCAATTTCCCGGCCTCCTTCAACTGCCAGTGTAAGCCCGGGTTCAACGGCGACGGCCTCAGCTGCGTTGATGAGGACGAGTGCTCGATGGCCCGGCAGTGCCACGCCAATGCCGTTTGCATCAACCGGCCTGGCTCTTACAACTGCAGCTGCGAAGTGGGGTACTCCGGAGACGGTGTCCTTCGCTGCACAGACGTCAACGAGTGTCTGGTGGACAACGGGGGCTGTAGGAACCTGGCGACCTGTGTCAACGCCCAGGGCTCCTTCTTTTGTCGCTGCTCCAACGGCTTCATCCTGGTCAACAAGACTCTGTGTCAGGACGTCGACGAGTGTGAGGAGAACAGCGTTGCATGCAGTGCTAACGAGTGGTGTGTCAACACTGCAGGGTCTTACGAGTGCCGGTGCCTGGCCGGGTTCTACCGCCCGGGTGGCCAGGTGGGCTGCGCCGACGTGGACGAGTGCAGGAACAAGCCGTGCCACGCCAACGCCACCTGCCTCAACGCAGAGGGCTCCTATGAGTGCACCTGCAACGGCGGTTTCTCAGGGAACGGCACACATTGTAAGGACGTAAACGAGTGTCTGGCGGAGGGCAGGTGCCACCAGCGGGCGCTGTGCATCAACACGGAAGGGGGTTTCTCCTGTGTCTGTCAGCAAGGGTTCGTGGGCGACGGCTTCTACTGTGAGGACGTGAATGAATGCCTCTTCAACGCCACCTGTCCACCCATCTCCACCTGCATCAACTCCCCCGGGGCCTACGTCTGCTCGTGTCTGAACGGCAGCGTGGCAATCGATAGCCTCTGTTTACTACCCAGTTCCCAGTGCGACCCCGCCTGCCATCCGCATGGCCTGTGTCACTCTTCGCCGTCCGGCTACCAGTGTGTCTGTGATCTTGGGTACATGGGCGATGGTCTGACTTGCTCGGACATAGATGAGTGCCAGGAAAATGTCTGTCCCCGAAATGAGACGGAATGTGTAAATATCCCAGGATCCTTTGCCTGTATCTGCAGGACTGGATTTATACTGAACGAGACAAATTGTGTTGGTAAGATGATGTTTTATTATGTCAAACTTAAAGAAGCATAACATTGATGATATTTGTATTATATACATTTTGTAACTAATGGCCACATACATTACCACTACCACATTCATGCATGCAAAAATTCTCTTTGTGGACGGTATTCTTATTTTTATACTAGTTCTAACCTTCACTGTTATTCATCAATGCTTATACATAGTCAATGTGAAATAAAAACAAAACTGTTCATTTAAACATCCATAGCAGAAATATACAGGGTCTCATGCAGGAAATATACTCTTTAAACAATTCATAAACTGTGTCATTTTATCTGTTTTGTTCTTACATGTGTGCTGGATGCTCAATCGTAGTTGATATGGAGGAACACATAAAACGTCCGGAAGGTGTCAATGATGTATTATCATAAAGCATGTGTGTATCTAATTAGTCACATGTGTGCTTAAGAAAGTCGCATGCACTCTTTCAGTAAATTGCACTAACTTACTGCAAATATTACAACATGTGCGCTTTTAAAAACAATACATCCATGTCACCCCCATATTAAATATTATTATCCTAAAGTGCTTGTGTGCTTTGGTAGAGCATGGTCGACTAACAGCTTGTCAAAAGCTTATAAAAGGTGCTTTATAAAATAATACATCCATGTCACCTGCCAGGCACTGTAGTTTGTGTTAATTTTTCATTAAAGATCCAATTTTCAAATCAACAGTACCATAGAGCCTTCATCAGTTGAACATAGGTAAGACACATCTGAAATAAGGCATGAAAACAAACAACTAGCTATGGGTAACCTGCTTAGTGACCTCGTCAAAGAAGTCAAAATATTTCAAACATTTCAACACAAACTACACAGCACGCTTGGCAGTAGCTCACGAGGTAAAACGGGTTGACTTGTTGCCAGAATGATCCTAGTTCGATCCCTGGAGTGTCGCTTTGGACGGCTAAATGTTGAAACGTATTCAACACATGATTTGACAATGACCATTATTTTGCTCCCTCTTGCTTTCTCCCCCTCTCCCTTCCCAACTCACGCTGTTCTCCAACCCCTTTTTCTCTACATAGACGTGAACGAGTGTGAGTCCCCGGTTCGTCGCTGTAGTGAATTTTCCAGTTGTGAGAACACCATTGGAAGCCATCTGTGCCGCTGCCTCAGTGGCTTTGCCGGCGACGGAATCACCTGCTTGGGTACTTACCCACACTACTAACACCCTACACATGCATAAACACTGCCCACCATACCCCCCAATTACAAACATCCTTCAAACATCTGAGGTTATTCTTGTGTTGTTTCGATTTCAACTTGTGTATGTGAATTAACTGTAACAAACTTTCAATAAAAACTAAAGTAAAATCTAAATGAATAAATAGATAACTGTATTTACAATTATCTTCTGAGCACACTCATTGGGACTGCTTCCCCTGACCCTATCCCATTTTGGGTGACTTATAGACGTGGATGAGTGCCAAGGGGACAGCGGGGGCTGCCATCCCGCCGCCAGCTGCGCTAACACACCTGGTTCCTTCCGCTGCACCTGCCAGCCCGGCACCGAAGGCTCTGGCTTTGAGTGCCGCGATGTGGACGAGTGCTCCCAGAATGCCACGCTGCCCCACAACTGCAGTGTCCACGGCGTCTGCGGCAACACGGACGGGTCCTACCGCTGCTGGTGCCAAGATGGTTACCACGGAGACGGCTTCGACTGTGTAGACACGGATGAATGCCGGTCTGGTGTTAGTGTGTGCAACAGTAACATGACGTGCCACAACACCCTGGGTTCCTACACGTGCACCTGTGTCCTGGGGCTGGCGTACGAGCAGGGCACGTGTGTGAGCCTCAACGAATGTCGGAACGCCAGCCGATCATGCCACCTGAACGCCAGGTGCTACGCTGACCACAGCTCCTTCTACTGCCGCTGCCGCGAAGGCTACTTTGGCGACGGGACCGACTGTCAGGACGTGGACGAGTGTGACAAGGGATTGGCTGAGAGCCCATGGGACGCCTGTCCACCGTCTTCCTCCTGCATCAACAGCAACGGTTCCTACGTCTGCGAGTGCTGGGACGGCTTCCGCAGAGCTGGAAAGCTTTGTCAGGATATGGACGAGTGTGCCAGTGGCAACTTCAGTTGCCCATACAACAGCACCTGCCATAACGTGGATGGGGGATACCACTGCCCCTGTGTGCCAGGCTTCTCCCTCGTCAACGACTCTCTGTGTTTGGACGTGGACGAGTGCTCTCTCGGCCTGGACGACTGCCCCCATGTGTCCGACTGCTTCAACACTGTGGGGTCTTTTTTCTGCGATTGCTGGCCTGGTTACCATGGGAATGGCACGGGCGCATGGTGCATGGATATCGACGAGTGCCTGGGCAACTCCACTTGCCCCGAGCACAGCACGTGCAACAACACAGATGGGGACTTCCTGTGCACCTGTGACTCTGGATTCTCAGCCATCGACCACCTGTGCGTGGATGTCGATGAATGCAACACGACGGAGCAGGCTCAGCCCTGTGCCAATGGTGTGTGCATGAACACCCTCGGCTCATACTATTGCGAATGCACAAAAGGCTACTGGAGCAACGAGACAGAGTGTGTGGATGTGGATGAATGTTCAGATCTCCTCGACCCCTCCGTAGACTGCCAGCCCTTTGCCACGTGCGTCAACGCCCCCGGGTCCTACGCCTGCCTTTGTGATGAAGGGTTCACTCTCATCTTGACCAATAGCACCAGCTGGATCAATAGCACCATAAGGACCAATGAGACCATCTTGATCAATTTAACCCCCTCAACCAAGGGCTCCACCTTGACCAGTGAGACCCACTGGACCCCCCGGACTGAGTGTCAGGATATCAACGAGTGTGCGGGCGACCCCTGCCCTCAGTACGCCACGTGTCAGAACGTTGAAGGGTCGTTTCTGTGTCTGTGCGCTGAAGGGTTCTTGCCGGACTCACTCTCGTATCTGTCCTCTAACAGCTCTGATAACGGGTCCACCGTGTTCATGCTCCATGGCTGTGAAGACATAGATGAGTGTGCCAACCACAGTGCCTGTCGTCCAGATCAGGCGTGCTCCAACTTGCCCGGAGGGTACGTCTGCTCTTGCAGATTGGGCTATCGTGAGGAGAAGGGAGCTTGTGTTGATGCTGATGAATGTGGAAGTGTGCATCCCTGTCATCCCTGGGCACGCTGCTGGAACACAGAAGGCTCCTTCTCGTGCCACTGCCTGCCGGGCCACAGGGGCAACGGTACCTGGTGTGAAGATGTGGATGAATGTGTGGCCTTGAGCCGGCCGTGCCACCCTATGGCCCGCTGCCGCAACACGCTGGGCTCCTTCTGGTGCCAGTGCGAACCAGGCTTCGCGGCTCTGGGGACGTTGTGCATAGACCTGGACGAGTGCCTGCAGACGAACGGGCCGTGTCAACCCGGAGCGACCTGCTCCAACCTCGTCGGGGGGTTTGACTGCCAGTGCAAACGGGGCTGGGACCCCACAGCGGACATGGTCAATGGGAGGCGAGGGTGTCTGGATCAGGACGAGTGCACAAGGCCCGCCGCCTGCTCTGGCACAGCTCTGTGCACCAACCTGCCGGGGTCTTTCCGGTGCTCGTGCCCCTCAAACGACACAGAGTGTGGACACATGGCTCTGGAGGGTGGGCTACATTTCCTGGCGTCGACTTCACTTACCTGCTAGCTTCACTGCAAACACAACTCGTCAGTTAATCTTGGGCCTCCCAGATTGTTTTTTGGGCAAACATTTACATGACTCATCCCTGTCTAATCAATCCTTATTGTATTGATTAACTTCTTCTGAGGTTACCTTGGATACAAATATGTTTGTTGCCTTTACCTTGGATACAAATATGTTTGTTGCCTTTCCATGGGAGCCAGAGACTGTTTAACCTAATTTGCCACAATCCCCCACAGAGAGCGAGCTGTTCCCGTTTGGATCTGAGGTTGGAGACGACCATGTGGAGGTCAGCTCAGAAGACGGGAACTCCCCCTTCATCACTCCCCCCCTGGGCCTTCCCTTCATGGGAAAACTGTACAACAGGGTTTTTGTAAGTATAAAATACTATTCAATAAACAGTAACATAGATAATGTAGAAGCTTACAACAACAATTGAATGGCAATGTGCACTGGGTGTTTCATTGTCCTTTGAACCATTAAAGGTGGCTGGCTAGAAGGGAACATGGTGGCCAAAGGGGCTATATTATTAATACATAATATCAGTATATTACAGAAAGTTCCTGTCTCTGTACTGTCCAATAATTACTATATTGGGGTGCATATTAGTGTCATAACCTTAACAGCAGTAAGAACTGATGCTGACAACCTCAAACAACAGTGTACTGTTTCCTTCTTGGGCCCATTTTCTGTCTTTCTCTGTCTGTTTCTCTCTATATATCTGACTGTTTCTCTCTGTCTGTCTGTCTCTGTCTCTCTCTCTCTCTCTCTCTCTCTCTCTCTCTCTCTCTCTCTCTCTCTCTCTCTCTCTCTCTCTCTCTCTCTTCTCTCTCTCTCCTCTCTCTCTCTACTCTCTCTCTCTCTCTCTCTCTCTCTCTCTCTCTCTCTCTCTCTCTCTCTCTCTCTCTCTCTCTCTCTCTCTCTCTCTCTCTCTCTCTCTCTCACTCTCACTCTGTCTTCCTCTGGACATGCACTAGTTTTCAGACAACGGCCTTGTCCAGTTCCAGTCCGTCTCCCAGAATGAACAGCGCCTGCTACCTGTCCCATTTCCTGCGGGTTTCCGTGGCAACGAGGGCCTGGCCCTGTTGGCGGTGTTCTGGGACGATGCTGACCTCACGCTCGGGCAGGGGCGGCTGCTCTACAAGGTGAGCGAGCAGCATCCCGGGATGGCTTAAAGGAGCCTCAAGGAGCCAGTATGAATCCAAACAACAACAACATGCAAGAGGAGGATATGTCTGTGTGTGTGTGTCTGTATTTGTGTTATAAGTGTCTGACAGGTAAAGTGTTGAGGTATCCGGATTCCAGAAGATGCAAATAAAATAACAGGATCAGCAATTATTGCGTTTATTCGTAGCCTGTACCTTCGGTCAATTCAGTGAAGCATTCTGTAGGACTCCGTGGAAATCTGACAGGAGGAGTATTGTCGTGAGAGACATGATGAGCAGGGAGGTCATGAGATGATGACGTATGACAATATTATGTTTCTGTTATCCATATGTGTGTGAGTGGAACTAAGGTATAGAGTATTTTAAGAAATAACAAAGAGGGCTTGTGTTGAAGTACAGATGAGGGAGGGTAATCTTCCTAACATGGCAGTGGAGCCCTGTGTAGCCCTAGGTGTGTGAGTCTTATTCAGCGTTGGACTTACAGTCAGGCGTTATCACAAAGTAGTATTTTGGAGATAGGCTGGACACTGGCAAGCACCCCATCACCATAGACACTATTTCATTATTTATAATTTTTTTATTATAACTAAATGATTGCAATTTTTCGCTTGTATGTGTGTCATAAATATGTGGCCTGTAAAGCCCTTTGAACTGTGATTAAGGGCTATACAAATAAAAGGGAATTTAATTGACAATGCACCAATGTAAAAAACTATCAGTAAAGGAACCCGAATGACCATTAATCGGCAGCTGTGTAAGCAAATGCAATGCAGAATAATGTCAAATAACATTAATATCAGAGCTTGTTGGCTCTACATTCATCGGGTTGAAACACATGTTTGTGTTTTAATGATCAGTTCATTAATCCTTTAATTACTGGTCACATTATTACTGAAGCCCAACAAATGGTATGGTGTAGAAAGATGCATTTTACCTCTGTGTTCCGATCCTTTGCAGAGCCAGTGAGGGCAGAATAAATACATTTGACTTTACTAGATGTTAACATTGATGAAGGAAAAAGCAAGAGCAAATAACATAATGTGCCAATGTGAAAATTATCTTACCTGATGTCTCCTTTTCATTCCTCAAAGGCCTGTGAAGCTCCTTGACCTAAGACAACATTTCTCTCTACCTCTCTCTGCCTCTCTTCGTTCACCCTCTGCACACTTACCTCCCCCACTCCGATAGGAATACAGCTCGCTGGATATGTCGGACATCTACTCTCAGATCGTGTTTAACCGCACAGCGCGGGCCGTGACAGAGTTCGAGGGGCAGAGGGGCCGACCCTCCTTCACCCCCGCCTGGATCCTCAAGATCACCTGGGACAGCGTGATGGCCATCTCCTACCAGAAGGTCAACCTGTCAGAGGTCAGAGGCCGTGGTGGACACAGTGGGCTGGTGGGGGGTTGTGTTAAGTTAATAAATACAGTTGCAGTCCAAATGTCATGTGAGACACTCTGTCTTTTAAGCGGCCCCCCTTATTTCTGGAGGCCAGTATATTACACCATCCACAAATATATGACACTGGTTTCGTTCACAAACCAACGATAGGAAGGGTTTAATGCAAGGCAAGAAATGCATACCAATGTGGGATTTGCACATATGAATTGAAATGGTTATGACAAAGACTAATGCTGTTTCGAAAGCCAACAGGATGCCACAATAACACATTACACAAGAACACAAGTACAGACAAGAACGCCGATTGAGAAAGGGCTCTTGAGAAAGTATATACAGTTTATAGTTAAACTATAAACTGAGGGCACTTTCCCAGGTATGGAAACAGAAAGAGAGTTTAAAATCTGCGGAACCAATCAGCATTCCTTGGGGAGGCAGAAAAAAAGAGGCCGGAAAACTGTCGTTCTCTTCCTGGGTAAAAAAACATTTCAACAAAGTAGGTGGAAATCCTTAATTCCAAATGGACTGGACTGACAAATAAACAGGAAAGAACTCCCTTAATAAGCAAGGAAGAAATCTTGAGAAGGAACACAGAGTGGGGTTAGGAGTGCAATGGGTGCCATAATTGACAAACATACAAGAAAAACATTTTAAATAATGTTAAGTTAATCTTATGACTTTACCTTCATATGCAACCTAGCACATCAGATCCCAAGGGACCATGGTGTCACCTGAGGTGACACCATGGATGATTATAAAGTGGACACTTTCAGAGGAGAATCGAGGTGACTCACCTCGATTCTCCTCCTCCGGTCCGTCCTCCTCATCCTCAGACCAACACCTTCCAGTGCATCCTGACCACGGACGGCGTGCGCACCTTCGCCCTCCTGCACTACGGCGCCATGCGCTGGGGCCCCGGCCAGCGCATCCACCAGGACGCGCTCATCGGCTACACGGACGGAGGAACCCACTACCACAACCACGACCGCCCGGCCTCCGCCGCCGACCCCACCGCCGACCCCACCTCCTCTATCAACCCCACCGCCATCGCCGCCTCCATCAGCGCCACTACCAGCCCGCCACCAGCAGGGCCTTACGAACCCGGCGGGCGGTACCGTCCCCAGCACACGGTGGGCCCCGGGGGTCGCCCGGGGCAGCTGCTGTGGGACCTGAGCGGCCCCGACCCACAGGAGGAGGAGGCGGGGGAGGGGGCGGAGGTGGACCAGCGGCTGCGCTGCCAGACCTGGGCCCAGAGCGAGCCCGCGTCGGCCGAGTGGGCGTCGGAGGTGCCGGCGTGCCCGTGCACGCGCGCCCAGGCCACGGAGGACTTGGCCTTCCTGCCCCAGACGGTCCGCCCCCGCCTGCCGCAGGTCCGGGCGCTGAGGGACCAGCGGTGGGGCAGCGGCAGCGGACACGTCTTCCTGTCGGCGCTCCCTAACCGCTGGGGCTCCGGGAAGACGTGTGTGTATGACCCCCAAGGGGAGCTGCAGGGGGGCTACAGCGAGCGCTACTTCTCCGCGGAAGACACGCAGAGACACATCGGTAAGAGGATGGGTTGGATGTGTGTGTGTGTGTGTGTGTGTGTGTGTGTGTGTGTGTGTGTGTGTGTGTGTGTGTGTGTGTGTGTGTGTGTGTGTGTGTGTGTGTGTGTGTGTGTGTGTGTGTGTGTGTGTGTGGATGATCCGTTACAGACAGCTGTAGCACTGGCAGGATGTAGTGCTTTCAAATGGGATGTAGTGCTTTCCAATTTAGGAACATATACAAGTGAATAGCTTTAGTCAGCCCCTTTCCGTGCCACCTGGGTCACTCTGGTGTGTGTGTGTGTGTGTGTGTGTGTGTGTGTGTGTGTGTGTGTGTGTGTGTGTGTGTGTGTGTGTGTGTGTGTGTGTGTGTGTGTGTGTGTGTGTGTGTGTGTGTGTGTGTGTGTGTGTGTGTGTGTGTGTGTGTGTGTGCGTGTGTGTGTGTGTGTCACTCTCTTTCTCTCTAGATGAGGATCTTTTGCCCTTCCAGTGGTGTTGCGTTGAGTCTCCTCTGTGCCATCTTTACCTCACCAAGAGGCCCCTAGATCGTTGCCAGGGTTACGGCTGGGTCAGCCCTGAACAGAGTACTCTGGCCAAGAAGTCAACACAGGGTGTTGGTGAGTGATTGCATCACAACAGCATCATACATACCCATACATATTAGTTAAGGGCACGGAAAGGCAAGTAATCAATTGATGTGGTGGATCAAACATTATTAACAGTTAACGGAATGCTTCCTTGTGAGCAACCGTCTGTAAGTGCAAAAGTGCAAAGCATTTTACAGCTTGGCAGTAATCATTGGTTAGTCCTGTACAAATCAAACCTAAGAGACACCACCACCTGGTGGAAAACACTGGTTATTACAACAAACCACTGGTTTGGTTCACAAGCTAAAGCGATATTTTCAGTTGATATGTCAATACAGTAGGCCATATGTACAGCGTCATTCTTTATGTATACTACACACAGTATAACCACTTCAGTGTGGGTTTTCCTGTACTTTCAAAAGGGTGCTATCATATCATCATCAACAATTGAACCACAAAACTAAAGAAAAAAGAATGACAACTCGTCCATGCGGACCCGATTTAACAAAGTACACCATCTCCATAACCCAAACTATTCTACCGATCTGAAGTTGAGTGTTTCTCCCCCATGCCCAGCGATGGTATACGGCAGCCTGCATTTCATCACCTTTGATGGGCTGCGTTACTCCTTCCGGGCCCTGGGGGTGTTTGTGCTGCTGAGGCTGTCCTCAGCGTTGGGTTCAAACAGGTTCACCCTGCAGGGGGAGATGGGCAGGCTGCAGCAGAGCGGGGGAAGGCCCGCCGAGGCTCCGGTGTTGGTGAGGATGGCCGCCTACCACCAGGGCATTGGCAAGGTAAGCCTCTGTGCTGTGTGCGTGTGTGTGTGTGTGTGTGTGTGTGTGTGTGTGTGTGTGTGTGTGTGTGTGTGTGTGTGTGTGTGTGTGTGTGTGTGTGTGTGTGTGTGTGTGTGTGTGTTTGTGTGCGTGTATGTATGTGTGTGTTTCACACATACATTTTGCATCACTGCAATGTGATACAATTTGTAATAAATATTGAATAAAACACTCAATTGTTTTCTAAGTTGTTATTTTCAACACGTATCCCTTCCCATAACAGTATGTGGTTTGTATCAGACTTTTGTTAATGTTGGTTAAAAAACTCCACCTTTCTCTTCTCTCTTTTCAATCAGGTCATGAGACAGTCGACATGTTTTTATGAATGAGGGACTTTAATTCCTGTTACTGATGTATCTGTGTGAAATCTTCCCAGGTGGAGTGGAAGTGCGCAAACCAAGGAGACGGACTGGAGTTGTTAGTTGGTGGTGTGAGTGTTCCAGTCACCATAGGTAAAATTAAATTGATTTGGACCCTGTTCCAAAGGTCAAAGGTCAAAGAAATTGTTGAGCGTTATGTGCAAAAGAACTGAAAATAACAGAATGTTGCACATGCTTTGTTACCGTGCAAACTTAAAAGGCATGCTTCATAAAAAAATAAAATAATAATTGGAAGTAAGAAACTTTCAGTCACCTTTTTAGGGTTGCTGCACCGATTCTTAAGTGCCCGATCAGTGTGTCGTGAGCGGTGACCTTTGACCCGAGGCGTGCTGATGAGACCTCCTCTCTCTGACCACAGAGAGAGGTCACACATATGCACATACGAGACACGCTGACCCCCGGGACGCAGTCAGGCAGCATTTGAGATATCTGAGGGAAACAAGTGTTGTTATGTTTTATCTCAAATAATTATTGTTGACAAAACAACACAGCTTGTAAGGACCACTCATCCACTGCGTTACATACGCCTTGAACCAGTATACAAACACACATGGGAGGGCTCATGGGGGTAGCAGGTAGTCTGGCCAGTGGCCACCGGATGGTTGCCGGGTACTGATCCCCGGCTCCTCCTAGCCGAGTGTTGAGGAGTGAGCAAGGCACCTGACCCTGCCTGCTCCGGACCCCTGCGTCGCCTCGCATGGCTGACATCTCCGCGGTGTGTGAATGTGTGTGTGAATGGGTGAATGTGAGGCCATTATCATAAGAGTGTCTGCTGCTCTGAAGAGCATTGTATATAAATATATATACATACAGTCCATTCACCTCTCCCCAGGCGTGGTCCACAGGAGCGCGTTGGGCTTCATCGTGCGCTGCGTGTCTCTGAGCCGCTGCGCCGCCGTGTACGCCGGGGGTCTCCACGCCAGGGCCTGGCGCGTCGGCGGCGGCGGGGGGGGGGGCTGTCAGCTGGGGGCAGTGGTGGAGGTGCCCCAGCAATTCTACAACCGCACCGTGGGCCTGCTGGGCCTCTGGAGCTCCACCCGCGCGGACGACCTGCTGATGTCCAACGGCAGGGTCCTCCCCCAGGCCATCCCCGACCCCCGGCCCGAGGACCACCTGCACACCTTCGGCATGTCCTGTGAGTATCAGGCGGGCTGCTGGTGGTGGCCTTGTGCAGCGTTAGTGTTTACACCAGGGCTCCGTGCTAGAGTAGATTAGATCAGATGCAACTCCGAATCTCGATTCTTCCCCTTGCCCCTTTTGCTTTGTCTTTGTCTTTGTCTTAACCAAGACAAAGACAAAGACAAAGCAAAAGGGGCAAGGGGAAGAATCGAGATTCGGCCCAAGTGAGCTCTCAAATCATCTTAGAAATAAGGGGTACATAGCACTCAATCTTATCCCTTAATTTTGATCAAATTGGGTATTGAGACACCACTAGCTCTCACATGAACGCGCAACTTCAAGGGTAAGGGGGAAGATAAGGGGTAAGGGGAAGTATTGAGATTGGGCCTTAATCCCCTCTAGGAGACAGTGGTTTGTTGCAACAGCCCCGCGGCAGTGGAAGAACACAGGATGAAAATACAATGCAATAAAAATACAAAGTACTGATGCAAACAAAAATAGACATTGCCGTAAAATGCCCAACTAAATGCTAAAGTAAGGATGACACAAGACAAACAGGGCAAAAAAAAGACTGTATAAACAATGTAAATTATAAACTATAAGTGCACCGACATCGTGGGCAATCGTGGGGCCCGGGGTTTGATTCCCACCTGCGGCCCCATGCTAGCATGTCTTTTCTTCTCAACTCACCATCTCTCCTCTTTGTCCAGTTCTGTTAAGGCAAAAAAAAGCCCTTCAAAATGATATTGTGTATTCTTAGTTTACCGACGTAGCACACCCACAGACACAGGCGCACACTCGCCGGCCCATAGCCCTGTCTATTCCAGCGCGCCCTACTAAAGCGGTTCCCTCCCTCTTGCTCTGGACTAACTACAAACTAAACTTCTAACTACCAAAGTCACGAACTATGGGCTGTCTTTGTGTCTTGTTTCCGCTTCTGGCTCCCTTTTCTCTCTCTCTGTCTCGCTCTCTGTGTCTGTCTTTCTCTCTCTCTCTCTCTCTCTCTCTCTCTCTCTCTCTCTCTCTCTCTCTCTCTCTCTCTCTCTCTCTCTCTCTCTCTCTCTCTCTCTTTCCCTCTCTCTCTCTCTCTCTCCCTCTCTCTTTCCCTCTCTTTCTCTCTCTCTCTCTCTCTCTCTCTCTCTCTCTCTCTCTCTCTCTCTCTCCCTCCCTCTCTCTCCCTCCCTCTCTCTCTTTCCCTCTCTCTCTCTCTCTCTCTCTCTCTCTCTCTCTCTCTCTCTCTCTCTCTCTCTCTCCCTCCCTCCCTCCCTCTCTCCCTCCCTCTTGTCCTGGACGTAGGGGAGGTCCCCATCCCGGAGACCCTGCTGTCCTCCGCCCTACCCCCGCTGGTGCCCCTCCACGCCCCGTCCCCCCAGGAGCTGCTGGCGGCCGTGAGCCCGGGGGACCTGGCCCAGCTCCAGAGGGCGTGCCACGGCAGCCCCGAGTGTGTCCACGACACCCTGGCCACGGGCAGCCCCGCCCTGGGCCTGCAGAGCCTGGAGGCCCAGGCCCGCTACCGCTACCTCACTGCGCTCTTCGGTAAACGCCCGGCGGGCTTGAGACCGCTGTTGTCGTGTTGGGTGTTTGGTTGTGTTCTTTTGAAGGGTGGTCCAGTGGGGTGCCGGTTGGAGAGTGAATGGAGCGTGGTGTAATGCAAACAAATGCAAAATATACTGGGATGAGAAGGCCATGCAAATATCCCGCTGGCTGGCATTTTGAAATTGTGCTGTGCTGGGAGTCAACAGAGTTGAGGATGGTTTAATGCTATTCTATTAGTTTGGTGTATGCATGTATCTCTCGTTTTAATTTGTTTTGGACAAAAAGGCAGATGCAATATGCAATTGAAGCTTGATGCTTATCATGTTCCTTTGTATTTCTACTTCAACAAGGGTCAAATAAATGTTCCCCAATGGTTCACTTAAAGTGAATTGATCCAAGATGGACGTCAGATAGAAAAAGGCTGACTCATTGGTTGCATCCTGTCTCCTAGGCAACATGCCCCCAATAGTAGTGGAGCCTATGGTGATCCGCGGCAAGGTCGACTCCAGGATGGGCGTCCAGCTCCGCGCCATCGACGCCAACCGAGACCCCATCACCTTCTCCTTGCTCTCCCCTAGACCACGAATGCCCTCCATCAACAGCAGTGAGACACATGCACACACACACACACACACACACACACACACACACACACACACACACACACACACACACACACACACACACACACACACACACACACACACACACACACACACACACACACACACACCATATCCAAAGGCTATATTTTTAAGTATAATATATATTTTTAGATTTTTAGATAGTAATAAGTAGCACCATAATATCCATATATTCTTGCCACTGTCTCTTTCTTTCCATTCGGAATGCCACAGTGCATGAACTATTACACATATATTATATATGTATGTATATATATATATATATATATATATATATATATATATATATATATATTATTACATTCCTGCCGGGAAGGGCTCTGATGCCGCCAATGGAAACTAGCATGCGGGCAGAAGGGCATCCAATATATAATGCAAACACATTGATTTGCTATTTGCTGCACAAATGCCAGCCTAGGAAGATGTTGTACTTCAATATGCTCACCCTCAGGGTCTTAGCGCTGCTTTAATGGTTGCATGCAGCAACCATTAAAGCAGGACGGCCCACAGGCCTGGTGTGGGGAGAAGGTGTTACCGTGTCCCGCCAGGAGACCGGGGCGATAGTCCCAGCCGGGCTCTGGGCACCCTGCAGGGACACTGCTTGCCCTGTCCCTGTGTGTCCCGGAGGCCCCAGGGGGCTGTGCCTGTGTGATCCTGCCGCATGCTGGGGTCTAATACAAGCTGCCTCCTTGCCTACCGCCCGGAATGAGCCTAGGTAGTGGATGGATGGCTGGATGGATGGATGGCTGGATGGATGGATGGATGGATGGATGGATGGATGGATGGATGGATGGATGGATGGATGGTTGGTTGGATGAGTGGGTGTGTGGATGGAAGGACGGACGGATGGCATGGATGAGATTTGCCAACAATACAGTCTTCTATCACTACCACGGTGACGACAGATGACAGATCTGAAACAAACAGAATTGTACACCAGATGGGACACGTGAGAAACCGATACACATAGTGCACACACACATTTGCACGTACACAGACACAAACACAAACACAACCACACACAAACACACACACACACACAAACCTCACATAGACGGTCTAGATGTCTTTCATGCATTGAAACATGTCCAGTTACAAAGAACTGTCAGCCATGAAAATGAAAATGTAGCCAAAAATGATTCAGGGTTAATTGCTCTGTGTTCACTTTTTACTTTATACTATTTCAAGCACATAATTAATAAAATAGAAATTAGAAACTAAAGCGACTGATGAACTTCTGTCCTGGCTTTGCATGAGGACTTTACAACAACACAACGACACCTATTCCATTTTACATTCTGCGGTTGCTGCTAGTAAGCATGGGCCTTTATCATAATTCTAACAGCACTTCTCCCCTGCTATCACAAAATGACTTCCATCACAAACATCCTCAACCTTACCCTCTTAGCCCCTCGATGTGGGCTACGTGTTACACCCTGCACATCAGGGAGGCTGGCTCTCTGTTCAAAGACTTACAACCGCGCCGCCGCTTTCTAACCAGTTGAGGTGCTCTTCTAACCCTGGCCCCTCTGTCCCAACAGGTGGGTACCTTACTTGGTTGCCGCAGGGCGCCGAGCCCGTGGAGCTGAGCGTGAAGGTCAGCGACCCGCTCATCAGCTCCCTGTTCAGCCCGGTCCTCCAGGTGTGCAACTGCCTCAACGGGGGCACCTGCCAGTACGACGCCATCACCCACAACTACCTGCAGGGCAAATTCCAGGTACACCAGTCTGTCTATTCGTCCGTCTGCTTCTGTCAATCCTGACGGCCATAAATAAATCTATCAGTCTGTCTAACTGCCTATCTAACAACCCAACTACTAACTAAGCTAATAACTACCAAAGTCACAAACTATGGGCTGTCTTTGTCTCTTGTTTCTCTCTCTGGCTCCCTTTCTCTCTCTCTCTCTCTCTCTGTGTCTGTCTGTCTGTCTGTCTGTCTGTCTGTCTGTCTGTCTGTCTGTCTGTCTGTCTGTCTGTCTGTCTGTCTGTCTGTCTGTCTGTCTGTCTGTCTGTCTGTCTGTCTGTCTGTCTGTCTGTCTGTCTGTCTGTCTGTCTGTCTGTCTGTCTGTCTGTCTGTCTGTCTGTCTGTCCCACCAGGTGGTGGGCTGTCTGTGTCCGGAGGGCTTCAGCGGGGAGTTCTGCAGGGTGGTCTGGGACCCGTGTCTGGGCGATCCGTGTTTCCCAGGCGTGGATTGTCTGCCCGGGGCCGAGCCAGAGAGCTTCTCCTGCGGAGAGTGTCCCTCGCCCAATGTCTACCAGGGCAAACAAGGCTACAAGTGCTTCCAGAAGGGTCAGCTGATTAGTAATCGACAAAATGGAAACAGGGCTGGTAGTGCTTAGCTCGGTGCATTGGTTTTGATTGTATATTATAATATGCATAAATCTTGTGTTAATCAAATTGTATGGGTGACTCCTAATGACACTGGGTATTATATGATGCATCAAATCATTGTTTTGTTTTGTAGTCAAAGCTTGGTGGGACAAAGAGATCAGGTCAGGTTTTGTGCGACTGAAGTTCTCAGACCCATTGTTCACCCACCTTAATTATATATGTGCGGGTGTTTGATCTCCTTCTGGGTTCTCAGACTTTTGCCTGCCTCCCTCCCCTTTTCCCTGCCATGAGATGTCTGACTGCGACAACAATGGCTACAGCTACTCTTGCAAATGTAAACCTGGCTACACCGGGGACGGATTTAATTGCACAGGTGAGAGAAGCAGAGAGCAAGAGAAAGACACAAATAGCAACTGAGGTGCTAAAAGTGCTAATCTCATGCACAACAGTTCTGTCTCTGGTGAAACACTGATTAGTGCAATTGTCATGACTGGCTGACTCTCCAAGCAGAGAAACAAATCAAAGATAGTTTTCTACAATAGGATATTACACAGCTTCAAATGTCACCAGAGAAACATAAAACATTTTTTTCCTTTAAATGTGGGCAGATATCTAGCTGGCCTAGGCAGTAGAGAAGACATAGAACTACAATAAATTAATCTATGAATGATATCGTATCTTCAATGGCTTTGGCACTAAAGCCTAACTGCAGTAACTATTCAAAGGGTAAGGGTTTTAACGCTTTAAACGCTTTGCATTGGCCAACAAAATGGCACATAAGTGATATGGCCCTAAATACCATAAGGCAAAATCAAAGTCTAAAACAGATGTCAAGGAGTTCATTTTCCGTTAGAACTACAAAATTGACAGTAATGTATTAACTGCGGTTAGCCTAAAGACGGCAGAGTCGATTGAAACATGTACATGTTGCAGACATCGACGAGTGTCAGGACCCCTCTGCCTGCCCCAACGCCAAGTTTGAGTGCATGAACCGGCCCGGTTCTGTGCACTGCTCCTGTAGGTACCAGAAGAGTATGGAGGCTGATGGCTGTGGTGCGTACCTCCCTGATGTCCCCCTGTATGTACAAGGCAGAACGATCAGGACATTGCATGTCCTGTATGAAATGGTCCGGCACAGAATCCCCCTTTATTTGAACTATTGAATGATATTACAATGCATGCATTGCATGTAGATGTGTGCGTCTGTTTACAGTTGTTTAATTTGACTCCATACCGCCTGTTACTGCGTGTACGTACATGCAGAATGGCAGGAATCCGTCTTAGGTTTTTGTAGTGTTTTTATCTGCTTATAAATGTTAATGAAGAAAGTAGCATAATAATTATTGGTCATTATTGGCCTATTTTTAGGACTTAATAGGCCGGCTTTTATTTGGTTTGTTTATGGCTGTTAGTTATTCTTTTCCCAGGTGAGTGTACACAAACTTGTCCTTAGCGTGCTATGTGTCGCGCTAAATTGTTTGTTTGTTCTTCACAGGTGAGTCAGCAAACCCTCCAGGTAAGAGATCCCAGATGACTGCTCCCGTTTTCCCCTTTCTCTCTCTGCCTCGGTTATGTGTCAGTGTGACTTCCTGTGTGTTGCTACCGTGGGGACCCAGGCCTTATATGGCAGTGTGAGGTCATTATGTGGTTGTTGTGGCCATTTCTGTATTCTCCCTACAGGTTTTAATGTGTTTAACGTCTCCATGGACTGGAAGGATCCCGCACAGGATATGCTGACACAGGTGTGTTTGTGTGCGTGTGTTTGTGAGAGTGGGTGTGTCATTATAATAGTACACTGTGATATCAGACTTCACCTCTGCCTTTTCATATATATGTAACCATAGCACAATAAATGAAATCTGAAACTTATTACACGGCTCTTCTCAATGCCTTGGAACGCTCCGTTCACTTGCACGGGCCCCTCACAACTTCCGGCAGTGAATTATATTTGATAATTCACCGTTGCTAAACATTTAATGAGAACTGTCAAAGAAAGCTGAATTTTTTGCCGTCTTTCGTATCACTCCGCAAGTAGTTTGGTAACTTATCAACCCCAGCGTACTCGGTTGCTAAGCTTTGGCAGACTACAATACATAATACACATAATACACTCTCACAAAAAAATAAAAACCTATTATTGGCATCATTGTTGTCTTGACAATCTCCATCTCCACACCCCCCCCCCCCCCCCCCACCCCACCCCCCCACCCCCAACCAACCCAAACACCGGTTCCCCAAGTTGGAGGAGATCCTGTCGGTGGGCTTCCAGAACAAGTTCTACAACGCCAGCATTAAGGGCCCGCGGCAGGGGTCCGGGCCGGGGGCCGGGGAGTACCGCATCAACGTGTCAAGCGACACACCCGCATGGTACATCCAGGAATACCTGGGACGCGTGGGCCGCTTCTACGGCATCGGCCTTCCCGAGGTCGGAGGTAAAACAACAACAACAACAACAACATGCCCATGTACTGCACACGTCTGGCATATCTAAATATAGATGGGTTTGAGGCAGCAGTATAGTATCCTAGTATAATGTGTTCAATACCCCATGTGTGCTATGTGTCAGGATTTACACAGCATCACAACACTGTGACATATATCAGTAAAACATACCCCAGAAAATCCATATTTATTGATAACTATTATAATGGCGTGTGTTTGTGTGTGTATACATAGCAAACAATCAAAGCCACTATAAAAAGATTTAATACCACACAAGGGTGCAATGAAACTATAATTGCACACCAAACGCGGTGTGGTTTCATCGTGGAAGAGGGTGAGAGTGAGAGAGAGCGTGTCTGTTTTTCCCGCCCACTCAGCCACCTTTTTCTTTTCTTTTTTTTTTTTCCTTTCTAACGCCGCCTTCCCCCCACAGATCTGGACGAGTGCGCGGCCAAGGAGGCCGCGTGCGCGTGGCCGGCCCTCTGCGCCAACACCTACGGCGGCTACAGGTGCGTGTGCAACGGCACCACCGAGGTGGACGAGTCCCAGGCCTGCGTGTTGGGTAAGGAGCCCCGCTGCTAGGAAGCACTCCCAGGCCGGGGAAGCACGGGGCTGCCGGGGAGGGACAGGATGCCGAATGTTGAATGTTGCCCTGCTGATGAACAGATTGTTATTGCTGATTTAACAGGGACGTGGACGATGGCGGAGATCTGCATCTGTTACCCTTTTCTTAATATGCAATGTATACTGATATTCTGGGATGTTTATTTATTTATGCTATACACATACAGACGGTTATGCTTTTTAACCGCTCATTGCTCAGTGAAGGACATGCAAGACAGTAAGCACATCATGAATTGATCCAACATTGCATTTTTAAATCTATATTTTTATGTTATTTCATCTTTAACTATTTTATTGACCGTTATGTTTCAGGCAGTCAGGTTATCCAAGCAGGGAACCAGAGCAGTGTGGTGGAGCCCCTGGAGGGGGACAACACAGCCCTGATCCTGGGCCTGGTGCTGGGCATTGGCATCCCCTTCCTGCTGCTGCTGCTCGCCCTGTTGTGCTTCTGCTGCTGCTGCCCCCGCAAAAAGACCACCCCCAGAGAGTGAGTAGGACACGCACGCACTTGGGGCCGCACACACACACACACACACACGCAAAAACACAAACACAACACACACACTCAAAAATGTACAATCACACACACACACACACACACACACACACACACACACACACACACACACACACACACACACACACACACACACACACACACACACACACACACACACACACACAGACACACACACTCTCACACCCACACATTACCACCAACACCCACGCACCACAATTCCATAATCCCAATAATCGAGGGTGACTCATGCATTGGAATTGATTCGGTGTCTGAGTAGGATGTTTGGAGTCCACAACTTAAAGGTTAAAAAACAAACAAAGCGCAAACACGACCACTGCCGCAGAGGCGCACTAATGTGGGTATGTGTATGCACACACATGCATCTGTGTGTGGCACATATCCATACACAAGTGCATGGTCAGCCACACACCGGTCTAGTGGGTCCTAGGAGTCTGTAGCTGCAGGTAGCGGGGAACGCAGATGGCTATGGTATGACTCTGCTGCGCTTCTCCTCTGTCAGCGCATGGACTGCCCACTCTCGTACTATATTAAACTAAAAGCTCTACCTACTGACAACACTGGGCTGCATACGAGTTATAAAACTGTTCCCATGTATCATTCCAGAACACTTTGTTGTAGAAGACAGAGGATGACTAAGGCTTGGTGACGTGCAGTGAAATGCTGAAAGGTGTTTGGAACACCAACCTAATAACTGTATAATTAAATGTTATAGAATTATCATTGCATAGGATCTTCGTAACGTCATAGTGTTGATATCTTCTAATATTGCTTTTGTTATTAGCAGCAGTTCTAGTGGTAGTAGTTAGGATGAGGAGTAGGGGAAACCACACTGAACTGAATGGTATGTACTTTCATTCATCTTTAATACAGTATAAGTAAGTGTTGTGGCGTGCGTGTACACACGCAATGTACATTATTACCACAATGCATGTTGTACAATGTACTTGGCCCATGTATATACTGTGTACATGGAGGTTGATCTACTTGATTAAGGCTTAGGCTCTCTGTTTACTGGATAGAATCCCTATGGATGTATAATGGCCCTTTGTGGGATTGGGGGATTAGGTTGTGTGATTACTGTAGATGGATTTAATTGTCCAGACGAGGCACGCTCCTGTCCGTTCACAGTCAACAATTCAGAGAGACGCTGTTTTAGGATTATGTCGGATGATACCAGGGCACGCAGATACATTTTTAATCCCACAGGCGATATAAACAATGCATTGCTGAAAAATCCTCATTCAAATCATTTTGAATGATGTCTGAATAGTTTTTTCAGAGCAGAATTCTTTCGGGCATTAACCTAACGCTCTGTGCATCATTGATTCATTGAAGAAAAAGGATTTACTGATATTTATATTATATATACATATTTTATTATGATATTACTGATACTGATACTACCATTGAAATCCAAAATATCTGTGCTGCAAAATAAGATATACAAAACAGATGTCTGGCTCCACAATACACTTTCCAGTGGATTTCTCATGCTGGGAATCTGCCTGGCCCCACATTAGGTTAATGTTAGTGCTAAAAGCATCCTATACCAGCAAGGATTTTCTGTAATTGGTCCAATAAAGTAAGTAAGAAAACTAAATTGCCTCATCTTTTTCATTCTAATACTAATAGATGGTATACTGTGTATGATATCCATACACAGTCAAATGTCTTGCTTATATAATTAATATAATATAATTGTATAACATCTTTAACTAACTATGTCATCATTGCGCATTACAACACGATATCACTAACAAGTCCCCCAGCAATAACCTGGACACACCAAAACCTAGCCATTGTGCATTGTGTCATGTGTGACAGGTGCCTTTTGATATCTCTGCTCTGATTGGTGGTTTTGTCTGTTTGCTTTTCGTTTTCTTCTGCAGGCCGTCCCATTTGCTGCCTGGGTACCTGCAGTACATCCCCCCGCCCTTCAACTACTCTGACCCCTCCCTCCAGTACATCAGCCACTCCTGCCCCCGCTCCCTGGACACGCCCCCACCCAGGAGCTACCATCACACCAATCATATATATTCGTCAGCAAGCTGAACACACAAACACACACACAAACACACGCACACACACACACACACACAAACACACGCACACACACGCACATACATTCTAGCGCAAACACAGTCACACATACACAAAGACCAACAGACACAGGACATGTAATATGATCAAATGCACACAAAGTGCAGCGGAAGAAAAGCTAGAAAAAGCAAACATGTGCGTGTGCATGCACACTCATGTGTATTAACAGCCATTTGCATGCTCACAAACATTCTCCCCCGCTCACCCACGCACCTGACAGGTGATTGGGCATTTTAAGAGCCGTAATGGCCTTATAATGACAAGACGGATGACTTATTTATGCCGCAATGTACAAACATTTAAGCCTGAGTGACTTTGAAAGTCTATTAGATTCTGACCGTTAATGCAGAGAGAGGGGGCCTGCCAATTCCTCCATAGGGTCTGACCCAGCAAAACCAATAGCCCTCTTGGCTGGGAGACATTGATGAAAGGAAAACCACTGCAGTGGTCTTCAGGTTCCAAATGACTCTGACATTTACCCTTGATACGCCTTTATCTTTAGCCGGACTTCTTTTTTTAAATGGTGCATCAACTATAGTTTAGAAAGGAAGCAGTGGATACCCTACATGTAAAGACCTATACAAATTGCAGTTTGTGTATTTATTTGGTGGATATTGAAATATTTCATTTTTTTTAAATGCATCGAAACATATTGCATTTTATATATTTATCTTGTTGGGAGTTTTAATAAAGATGTCTAAAATCTCTTATATTTAAAAAAAGTCTCTGAACCAAAATTGTATGGATGTTGCCCATTCCTGTGCATTAGTGCATTAGTAATGTAAACAAATTGATTCTATTGAAGTGAAGATAATTAGTCGTGGATTTTAGATTGTTATGTTTACTTGTATTTGACCGGGCTATTAATTTATTCAAAAACAGACAAGAAGTTGCTGTTGAAACCTCTAGCAAAGGCTAGCCATAAGCTTCTATTAGTTGAGATCAAATGTTAAAGCACCAGCAGGAGGGTACTGTCGTTATGCGACATTTCAACGCATCTATTTCCCCACTCAACAGTTGAACTGTAATATCTTTCAAAGACACTAGGTGTCATTACTGAGTCAGACAGAAGAAATGCCTTTTTTTTGTCGCCATGCACACACACATGTACACACCCACCCACCCCCCACACACACACCCTTCCAGACACCTGCTCTGCAGCCTTCATCTGGAAGTGACCGCAGCGTGCAGTAAAGTCTAGTTACCAGCCCCACCTGCAAAATGAGCTCATGTGAAGCGGCAGGCGAGCCCCTGCAGATCCCTGTCACTGCGGGAACCGACCTGGCCCAGTCTGCATCCAGGCGGGGGGGGGGGGGGGTCAAGGACAGGCTGCTGCAAAGCACATTCCCTGCCAGCGTCCTCATTCTGGTCCCCACACTTCAATCAGACACACACACACACACCTTCGTGCCTACGTGCACACTCCCAAAAAGAACCCTCCCACTTGTTCTGGTACTCCTCCTGCAGAACCGCAGCACCGCTCCTCCGTAGCCCTGCCTTGCATCCTCGGAGAGTTGCGCTAATTGAGTAAAGCCAGATCATGTTGTCATGCCACGCTGGGGAAGGACAAACTTCCTGACTTTAAAGTGCAAGCGCGCGCACACACACACACACACACGCACACACGCACACACCCACACACAGACACACAGACACACACACGCACGCCAAAGGACCTTAAGCTGCACTGTGAGGACCGCCCCTGACACCTGTGTCAAACAGAGCGCACTCCTTTCAACAGCTAAACAGGCAAGCGAAGGGAGGGCTCCTTATTTTTGCCATTTCATTTAATTGTCTCCGGTACTTCTGTTTCCAGGGAGTGGCGATTCATGTGGCGCCGAGGGCTGCAGGGTTTGAAGTACAGTTCCGCGCTGACTGCAGCAGACAGCTGGAAGTGAGCCAGGGAACGAAACAGGGAGAGAGAGAGAGAGGCAGAGAGAGAGGGGAGCTAGAAATACATAGAGGAATGAGAGAAGGGTAACATTCGAATAGAAATAAGAAAGAACAGCAAACATCAACAGCAGGGAGTCTATCGACAAGCTCTGTTTTTCTCGAACACAGAATCCTAGCCACAGACCAGATAGGTATGGCGGGCATCAATGGAGACTTGCCAGAGCAAACAAATATAATGTGCTAGGGATGGTGCTGAAGGGGGATAAGTGCATGCTTAGCTATAATATCCATTTCATCACAACATGATTGAAATGAGGCAGGGAATAGCCTGCACGAGAAAATCCTCTTATCTGACCCATTCATCATTTCAGCCTCCATCACAGCCTTTTTTTGCACAATGAAGTTGTTTCCGGGTAACAGGTAGGCCCGTGGGGACGTTGATGAACACAGAGCACTGGGTGAGATTGGCCGGGGCACAGCTGGCATGTGCTTGGCCCTCCCCAGCTGAGGCCCTCTTTCACACGCATTTATAAACACTCTGAGGAGGCCTGCCTCTGTGCGGCTGGCCGTGCCCTTTCACAGGCTCCGTGACTTAATAGTTAATTGGCTGAGGCAGACCTTTGCTTTATGGCGGCAAGGAACCAAACATCTTAGTCGTAATCAGGAATCCTCTAAGGAGAAGGCCATATCTGGCAGACATTGCTTGCAGGTCATAAAAAATACATGCGTGCATAAACATTCCTTTTCCCTGGTAGTCAACATCCATATACCAGTGTACACGTCCACATTTAAACTGCCCTGCATGTATGCATTTGTACATGCTGGCAGGTACATCTATAGTAAAACACGCACACAAAAACATTGTTGTTTCTCTGTGGGTGTGCGTGCATTTACCATGTCAATTTCACTGGCTCCGACCAACAAAGACTCAATCTCTCTCTCTTTCTCTTTCTATCTGAAAGGTGAGCCACACCTCAGGAACGGAGCTGGCAGGTGCATTTACAAAGCCTCATTCATTAATGATCGGCATGTCTTCTGGTTACATAGGTGGACATCTTCTCATATTTGTCACCTGCATTCACCCATGCATGGAGGTCCCTATTGGACCCATTGGCCAAGCATTAGCCTCGAGGCTCCACTTTGAACACGAGACTTATTCTGAGAACAAGGTTTGTGCAATGAGCATAACAATAATGTATACTCAATGTGACCCCACCACCACCACCACCACCACCACCAACCTCTGCCCTCGCCGGCCTAGCCCTTCTCTTTCTGCATTGAGCTACATGTCTGGTGTTCTACCAAGGGAACAAAAGGAATGAGTTGTGGTGGGAGTGATGTTTCAAGCGACCGAGAAGTGACGTTAATGAAGATGGAAAGGCTAAGGGTGCTGGCCTCACCTCTACTAAAGCTATTGTAACCTTTGATCCATGGAAACAACTAGAACCCGGCCAGGGTTGGGCTGAAGCAGATAAAGATTATTTGGTGCAATTAGACATTCACTGATTAGAACAGGTAATGTAATAGGGGAAACAGTTGTGGTGGAGTCCTTACAAACCGGTGTGTAGTATAGGTTTCACGTTGAAACGAAATGCAGAGACACGTACACAAAGACAACAATGAGAATGTCAAGGGTGTTCCTTTCTTCAAAATAAACAGAAATGCAATAGTCCTCAATATTGGTATGAATTGGTAAAAAAGGTTGGTATGAATTTGCATATATCACTTGATTGAGATTGTTGTTGTGGAATTATCTTGCGAGAGTGAAACACTTGGAGCTCATGCACAATACAGGCATCATTATCTTGTCTGAAGCTTCTCTTAAGAGGGTAGTCTTGTATAGCATACACGTTATCACACAAATCCTTTCATTTGAGGCATTGGTAATCAAGTTTCTATGAGTATATCTTCTCTGTTAATCAGCACAAAGTCCACATTTTCCAACACAATGTGTCCGGGTTTACAGTCATTTAAATAATTTCTCCTGGGTTCCAATATGCCCCATCCACACTAACCTCTAACCCATGGTGAACTTTGACCCCAGCCAGATCTCCTGAGTACTGACATTCTGAACCATGTCATCAAGCAACCAAACAGCTGAGTCCAATGGATGAGAAACCACTATTGAAACAAGACAGGAAGGACAAACAGGGAGGGTTGTAACTAATGGAATCTGTTTTACGATCAAACTGTAACACCTTTTTATGTTTGGTTTTTTTATCGGCAGAGCGTAGACACATTATACAATGTGGTCTGAGATGCATGCGCAGGAACGCATGGAGGCCAGAGCTACATAAGTTATCCAGTGGGACACTCTGCAACACAGAAGTGGTGTGTGCATCTTCTCATTTGGTGAGCGCAAAAGTCCCTGCGTTTTACACTCCCTAGCACATATGCTAATCACATATAACAGCGCGTGCTCGCTTCCACTCATGCCCCGGATTATCTTATTCTTGTGACAGATTTAGGCCTTTGTGCCGTCTCCTTCGGCGTTACATAATCTGACGGGTGAGAAAAATCCTGTCTGAAAAAAAAGCAACCCCACAACACCCCACAGGTTCAAATGAATAGGCTCCAGTGTGTTCCAGATTATGTGTGTGGGAATGAGCCGGTTCTGCTCTGAGTCTGCTCATGAGATCACATGGTGGAGCCAACAGCACCTCTAGCACCACAGTGTTGAAGAGTGCACACAGAAGGAGATACATCTCCCCAAGATTCTCTATTTTAGTTGTTTTATTGTCATGGTCCTGCTCTTCACGTCCATGTATACGTTTGCGTTAACTACCCTCTATCTTTAGACTTGGGTCTAACGCTTCCCTGTTAGATTAAATTCTTCCTGCGCCCCTCCTTCTTGCTCATCTCTCTGTATGACAGGCCCTGAGACAGGTGGTCAACGGGAACCACAGGGGCAGTCGGGCATAAGCAATCAGGCTATCAGATACTCCCATCAACACCAGCAGAGCAATTAGACCTGAGAATCCCCCCTCATTTAACTGCAAGACGGCCTCACTGACATCTTGTTCAAGCAGGCATATACATGAACTGATAAATACGCGCGCGCGCACACACACACACACACACACACACACACACACACACACACACACACACACACACACACACACACACACACACACACACACACACACACACACACACACACACACACACACACACACCTTCCACATCTCCAAAAGCAGAAAACATAACATGCAGAATACAATAATCGCTATTAATACATTTAAAATGAATTTTTAAATCATCTTTTTTCGATAAATATTAATTCTGCTCAAATAAAATCATCACAGAAAAACTGTCCCCGTCATGCTATTCCTTGTTAGTGCTGAAAACCATCTATATAATTGGATGTCCATAACGATTATAACCATATGTAGACACTATGCAACAAGCCTGTCTGCTATGCTTGTAGCGCTGACCAGAATCCCATCGACAAAATGCAGCGCCATCGCAGACGAAGAGAGTGACGCATTGCAGGTACAAACAGACCAATCAGGACGAGGTATTTCATGCCGCTACGTCTTATGCCGTATCACACTAGCAGAATGTATTCATACGCAGTTATCTAGAATGAAAAAGACGAGCTTTAAAATGTGTAAATTAAATTGGTAAATCTTTAATTAAATTATATTTTGGCATCAACATATGTTATTCTTTTTTACTTGGTGAATCTTGTACTACAATCAGTTATTTAAAGTTTGTATTGATTGAGGGAAGAGGAAGTTGGCGGAGGGATCGTAAAAGAGGAGGAGTTAAAGAATATCCGTTAAAGGCGCGTCCAGTTGCTTTTCTCTCAGTGCACTGATAGAGATTTCTAGTGAGCGTGTTGAAGTTGATCGTTACTGTGATCACTTACGGACTTATTTGTAAATCAGCTGCCCCATCTTCTTCGAAATGGTAAGGAAACCATGTAAAACGTTTACAATCTTTTCTTTGCATGCCTAAGATAACAATTGGTTTGTTGAGGTTTTCCGTTCTATCAAACGCTACGTCACGCTGGCAGTTATGATAGAGAGGCGACTGCAGCACCAGCGACGAACTAATGCCAATTCTTACTACGTTATGCCTTATTACGAATTATTATGTGATGTTTGTGTACACAAGGCCAACCTAGCCTTATATTGTGTCAAATTTGTTAAACAATAGATGGATTATGAGGTTATCCTGCCGGGCTCTTTTATGGCCTAACTCAATAGAAAGTATTTATTGCAAATTATGTTTGCAATAAACATAATTTGTTTGCGGTTATTTTTTACCTGCTTTTTGTTTTTTTCCTTGTCAAATCTGTCGAACACCTTACCAAATTGAACGGTGGTTCCTGCCTTGCCCCTGAATACAAATTCCTCCTCGGCTTGTACTGCTCATAGCCAGGGAGAGGCAGTAACGTTATTCTTTCCCGGCTACTGATACAATTTACCGCCAAATGGAACTCATTCATTCTCTCGTGCCGAAGGAGACGTTAACGTCAAGTGTGCGTCGTTCAAGACGAGCTGGGCGTAAAGGCCTCGAATGAATCTACTAGCCTATGTTGACTCCAGGAAATACTTGTAATGCTGGGCTAATCGTGTCTATGTCGATTGTAGGAGGGGTGCATGTATTGCGTTGAGCACTAATGATCTTACAATGCTAACGGTGGTAATCATCTTGCAAGAATATGGTTTTGATTCTTAAAATGTGTACGTGTAAAGTTAATTAGGAAGCGTATATAAGGCAGGCTGGTTCATGGTTTTTGGAATTAATACAATTGTTTAATTTGTTTCCATATTCAGGCAGACCAACTGACAGAGGAGCAGATTGCCGGTAAGACATGGATGATATGAGTTGCGGCACGTGGCCTCTGAAATGGATCCTGACAGCCCTTACATTGGGATTATACTTCTTCCTTTTAAGGCTTTCTACCTGAAGGCCAGCTGGTCATAAAATACAAGAATGAATGCGCCAGTTGTTTCCTAATGGCTGTCTAGTGCTCAAGGACTTCCAAACAGAAACCTTTGCATTTTCCTGGTTGCCAAGTAATAAATGATGTAATCATGAGTACTGGGTGTAAGGAGTTGTAGCAACCACAACTACATCCTGTGCATGTGTCGCCTTTGAACTGGGCGTGTTCTCCCAGTAGTCTGTTCCAACTGGACTAGATTTTTCTAGGCGCAATGCTCAAATATGAGTAACTCCTTCCTAAGGCGCGTTAATCCCAATTAGAGCATTCAGTGGGTTGTTTCTTGAAAGAGTGCTGCTTGCCCACTAATTATTTTGTATTGACTGCCACGGAATCCTGGCATTGTTTGGATGTCTCAGTTTTTCCATTTATGGCCATGAGATGGGAGTAGTCAGTCAATCCAAAGCATCTTTTAGTCTATAAATATTTAAATCAAGTGTTCTCCCTTGTGCTTTGAGCCTGGAAATGGCAGCCTGAGGCTATGTGGGCTGCTGCCCTCTGGTCCTGTCACACTTATTGTTGTTGCCATCTGTACTCCTCCACACCCATGTAAAGAATGCCAGCCTTTGCATTCTCGTGGTTCCTTATAATGTCTTTGTTTGGCCAGAAACGGCTCCAGTGTTTTCAGTAACAACACTTGGCTTGTGTGCAATTTAAACAAGAGTGACTCAATGCCCTTGGCTACAAGCTAATGTGGCATTATAATATTTCTAGCTGCCATACTAAATATTTTGAGCATACCAAATCACCTAAGTAGAGCAGATATTTGTTATGGTTTCTGCCCAGCCAGTCTAAATACGTTTCCTTGTGTTTTTTAATTTCAACAGAATTCAAGGAGGCGTTCTCGCTCTTCGACAAGGATGGCGATGGCACCATCACCACCAAAGAGCTGGGCACTGTCATGCGCTCACTGGGCCAGAACCCCACAGAGGCTGAGCTCCAGGACATGATCAACGAAGTTGACGCTGATGGTGCGAGTCAACATTGGCCCTTCTCTGCGCTGCTCTTTTGGGAGGACTGAAGAGTAGCTCATGAATTAATGTTTCCTTCTTGCTCTTTAGGTAATGGAACGATAGACTTTCCAGAGTTTCTGACCATGATGGCGAGGAAGATGAAGGACACAGACAGCGAGGAGGAGATCAGAGAAGCATTCCGTGTCTTCGACAAGGTAGGTTTGTGGTCTGCACGACAATCAGCCTTTTATGACTAAGAAGCATCCTTGGCGTATGGACACTAACTCTCATGTTCAGGATGGCAACGGCTACATCAGTGCTGCTGAGCTGCGTCACGTGATGACAAACCTGGGTGAGAAGCTGACTGACGAAGAAGTGGACGAGATGATCAGAGAAGCAGACATTGACGGTGATGGTCAGGTCAACTATGAAGGTGGGTGTCTTTCACTGACGGGGATTTTTGGTTATAAAACATCATTCCTTATTCACTGAATACTGAAATAATTGTATTCCATTTTTCTTTTCTTTTGCAGAGTTCGTACAAATGATGACGGCGAAGTGATGGCCTTGTACAGATTTCTTATAAATAATTTGCCTTTTTTTCTTTGTGTAATTTATCTGTAAAATCTTAATAGCCCCCCTCTCGTCCCTGCCCCTTGCTGTCCAAAGGAACTGCATGTAAACTGCATACGCTCTTGTCCCCATGTCCCTTTCTTTTGCTGTCATGGTGTTTTGGAGTGACGGAGCGGTCTTGCATCCAGATGCCTGTGGAGGCCTTGGCTGGCCAGAGAACTTAAAAACCTTCCTCTCATGTGGGCACAGGCCCCTCCACGCATGGCGGTATTGGAAACCTGTCTGCTGGTTGTCACTTGGCAACGCTGTTGGCATGGAAACGATGTGGAGAAGCTAAACTCTGCATGGACTACGGACAAAGTATATATGGAAAATTTCTCAGCATTGCACTACTGCAAAAAAATGACACGGGTGTATCTCCTAGGTACTCGTACAAACTCTTTTTGTATCTGCTGTTCTATATACCAGAAATGACTAATCTTACTATGCTTTTTAATGTTTTACTCACTACTTTTAATTTCTTTTTCTTTTTTTTAATGGTCTTTGGCCATGCCTCAAATAATCCATTCCAAGTTGTATATTTTTGTTTTACAATAAAAGTTACAATCTACCCAGATTTGAAAATTGTCTTGTTTTCTCGATTAACATTTGTATATGCTGTAATTCCCATTTATGTATTTGGGGCAGAATGCTCATTTGACTTTTTTTTTTTTGACTCATTAAAGATGTTTACTGTTTGAAGTATCCATGTTCAATGTCCCGAAATACTCGGAGGAGCATCAGCCAATGCCCCTTATAGTTCCAATTTTGGATGAAGTCTGTATTGTCGTTAAAATAAAGGCAGTGGGTTCAAAGGTTTAGTGTTCAAGAGCATATAATTGTACTCTACATGAAAATTGCTATCTACTGGCTAGATGGGCTATGTGCACTCTGTCAGACCACCTACTAGGAAGATGAGTAATGTCTTACTGGGCATTTGACCACAATGATGTGGCACCGGGCACTAGCATACATCGGTAACTTTTTTCCTTCTCAATATTGAGTTTGTTACAGTAGCTTGCAGATACTAAGTTAATCATTTCAATGACTGAAATAAAGCTCTCTTGTGGACCTCTGTATTGCCTTTGTTTCTGGTGCATGCACTAGATTTGACACTTTTAAAGGCTGAGGAAATTCATTAGAAAATGTCTGAGCATCTTCAAATTGGAATGGGAGCATAATTTTTTGCAAGTGTCAAAGCGACCACTTAAAATTTAAAGCAGTTTCCAAGAAACATTTTCAGAATTTAATGGTTTTTATTTTATGTTGAGTGACCATGTAGTGAAATCAGGCATTGAAATGTTAAATCCTGAAGCTTGTTATGTAGAGCGCATGTAGAGGTAGTCACATGAGTTTTCTTTTCCTAGACAAGACCAGTAAACAAATTCCTAGCTTCTCAGAATCATATGTTCCATGTTGCCTAGCAACAGGGGTGAATGTTGCACTTTCACTGAGATTCTAGAAGGCGCTTTTGAAGGTTCTTAGTTTAGGTGAGGGGAGCCTCTGCATGTGTGTTTTGAGAGCTGTATGCCAGGAAGGTTGATACTTGACACACTGATTCGTTTGAAAGGGTTTGTAACGAATCTCCAAAGATAACCACATCACTTTATGAGACTTGTAATGAAGTACAGACGGAGACTGTTTGGCAATGCACTGTTACCAGAGAAGTTTCCAGAGTCAGTCGGGTAGAACACCATTGTGAAAAGATAAAATACATAATTCATACAACCTGACATATAGCAATCAAATACTGACCACTGACCCTTAAATGCCATGCTATGCAATATAATTGCAAGCTAATAACGGAACTAGTATTTCCTCCTTTAAATCCCTAACGTCAGACTTGTTGGTGTGTCTATATTTAGCCCTCCACAGGGCCAACTTGTTTAAAAAATTGATCGACGTTGGAACTGCTGCTATAGTAACAGTCACAGTTAAGCGGTGGTCAGGTGTCACTGGAACCCAGACAGCGAACAAACGATCAATACGGTGCAAGAGCAGAACAGGGCCACATGGAAAATTATTAGTATCGCTTCCCTCAGCGACATGACCGGAAGAGGAGGTATAATGGCACAGGTGAGATTACCCACAACCTATTTAATTAAGAAATTGTGTAATGACATGTGTAAGTGCATTGAACAAAACAACCGGTTGAGGCTGTTTATATTGCAATGTGAATGAAACTTCTAAGAAAGTGCTTGTTTCAACATTTCTCTTAATTTATCTCAGCTAATTCAAATCTTCTTTAAAGGAAAATAATATGAAGAGGGACCTCACAGGGCGTGGAAGCTGGTGGCTGGAAACATTGAAAGTAGGTCCCTTTATGATGGAAATGCCAAATGGTTTGTATTTTCTACTCATTTTGAAAGGACAATCAGCCTGTAAGTATTACATCAAATGTCATCTCACACGCATACAAACAAACAGACCCACACACACACACACCTGCACACCTGCACACACACACACACACACACACACACACACACACACACACACACACACACACACACACACACACACACACACACACACACACACACACACACACACACACACACACACACACACACACACGATGGGATTTAAATGTCAAAAATTGAAATCACCCTCTTTCTCAGCTCTGTCTCTTTCAATGGATTCCTATTGAATAGATGGACTTCTGAAATCCATAGGAATCGGGGGGGGGGGGGGTAAATTAGTAATTGAATCGCTCATCTCCCATCTCATCCCTTGAGGACACACCCATCCCGGGTCACTATCCCATCAGGAACTTTCTGGAAGAAGCAGCGCTGAACCCTGTGAGGAGGACCTATGGCTTCAAGGCCCCGGGCAGGGAAGCCCGCAATGTTTGGCCGCGCCGGGGGGAAATGCTGCTTCCAGGGGCCTACAACTACACGGACACCATCCAGGAGGGCCTCAAGCGCCAGGCCTCCTGCTCGTTTAGGAGCTGCCCCCGCTCACACAACCTCACCCTTGGCATCAGGGACAAGGTGAGGCTGGGTGGGGGCCATCCCCATGGGTCATCCTCAATAGGGCTTGTACATCAGAATGCATTATGGGATGTGTTTGCTCCGCCATTTTGAGATGGCAATGACAAATTATTTCACGCTTAATTTCTAAACAATGACCGATACATCATTACTACCAGGAACAATGGTGGCGTTTATTGACTTGGTGTACAAGCCCTTTAGGAAGCTATGGTGACGATAGAGATGGTGTTACTCTTCATCACAGGGGTTTCCAGTGCTTTTAGGCAAATGTTCAACAGACAACCACTGGCTATCCTCCCTTTCTCCAAGGGAGCCATACATGGCTCCAGTGTAACTGTAGTCCCTCAGGTGTGAGAACACAATGTGCTAGTATTGATGTGTTGGCAATGTGTTTTACACTGTCCTTGCATGGCATGGTTTGTGGCTACGCACAGGATTTTGCTTATTACAATTTAATCACGTTAGTTTATTAATGGCTGACACAAGCAGAGTTTTTGATGAGTAACCTAATAACCAAAAATTGGGACATAATGTTGTTTGATAAGCAATCAGTGAGCAATTCAATTCCCATGGCACTCCTAATTCTAGGAAAAAAAATATTGAATCTATTTTTGTGCTTTTGATGTTTTTTTTTTGTTGTTTGTTCCCTTGTGGTGTAAGGATATAAAGACGTCTCCATGTGACAACAATCTGATGGAGAAGCCCGTGGAGAAGACTCCTTGCAAGTAAATACCTTGTGTGTACAGTTCCTTTATCTTTCTCTCTTTCTCTCTCTCTCTCTCTCTCTCTCTCTCTCTCTCTCTCTCTCTCTCTCTCTCTCTCTCTCTCTCTCTCTCTCTCTCTCTCTCTCTCTCTCTCTCTCTCTCTCTCTCTCTCTCTCTCTCTCTCTCTCTCTCTCTCTCTCTCCCTCTCTCTCTCTCTCTCTCTCTCTCTCTCTCTCGCCATAACTCTCTCGCCCTCGTTTAGACATGCTGTGGTGAATCATCCATAACCGTCTCATCTCTTATGCCTGGGATTCCACGCATCCTCTCTGCTTGGTGTTTCCTCCACTTCCTGTGAGTGTTCCCTCCTCTCGTCTCCTGTCCTCTCCTCTCATCTCCTCTCCTTTGCAGGCATGTGATGTTTCGGTCTTCAGTGCAGCGGATCAGCTTTCCGCCAGTGAGTATCCAGTCACCAACCGTTATTATGATCAGTCTCTCCATTGGCCCCAAAAAGGATAGATCTACAATGCACTTTTTCAGAGGGATTGGGGTAGCTGAGAGGTATTTGAGCGTTGCCGGCAGCTGCTGGACGTGAAAAGAGAAGCAAAGACACTAAGACATCCCCGGGGCATTATTACCGCCAAAGTAGGGACTCGCAAGCTGCGTTCTGCTTTTGGCAGTGTCACGGCTGACTCCAGGACCAGCTTATTGTCATAGGTTAAGCAGCGAAACATTCCCAGTGCGGCTGTTCCGCAGTGCTGCTGTCATCCACATGAGCATATGACCTGAGGATGTGTATGGGCTGGGGAATAAAAGGGCAGTAAAGGTGTAAAATGAGAAAATAATGGGCTGTGGACTCGTGGAAGAATCTCTCACTTCACTAAGCTATGGAAAAGAGGAAAGCATTTCACAGACTAATCTGAAAGAATAAGAGGGGTAGTGAGCATCTCTCTACCAAACTGCAGCATCTATTCAGGTTTGTTGTTTAGCTATATCTTCATCGTGGAACCTTTGACAATGTCATATAATATTGTTACAGTGAATAGCTGCACTAAATTAACCAGAAAAAAATACAGTCAGAACAGAGTCAGTGAGGAGCATTTTGAGCATACATTGTTGCGAAATTATCTTTATTTACAAATTCTGGCAACAGCTTTTGTTGGCTCTTTAAATCATCATTTAAATAATTTTTTTCATTTCGATATGTAATCTGGTTATCCTCACAGCATACAGTTCTATTTATGTTTTCAAGTGCCATGCAGCACGCAATTAAAAGGAAACATCAAAACACTCATACTGCGCTCTATGGATTTCCATCTAGATATCACTTCTACACATCCCTCAGAAGTAGGGTCTGGTCTGTATCAGATGCACTAGAGGAAAAGCCATCCTCGCCTCTCTAAACCCATTGAAACACACACATGCACATACATACACACAGACACACACAGACACCTGCACACACACACACACACACACACACACACACACACACACACACACACACACACACACACACACACACACACACACACACGCACAGACAGACAGACGGATGGAAAGACAGACAGACAGACAGACAGAAACACACACACACACCTGTACCCCCCCCACCCCCACTCCCCAACGTGGTTAGAAAAAGATTTGTAACATTGACATGGTTAAGTGTTATGGGAGACTTGAGTGGGGGGTACAAACAAGGACACAGAACAGATTATTTCACAGAGAGAGAGAGAGAGAGAGAGAGAGAGAGAGAGAGAGAGAGAGAGAGAGAGAGAGAGAGAGAGAGAGAGAGAGAGAGAGAGAGAGAGAGAGAGAGAGAGAGAGAGAGAGAGAGAGAGAGAGAGATGAGGTCTTGGTCAATCTCATGAGATAAGAGACACATCATGGGTCGTTTATTGTGTGTCCTCCATCGGTCACATGAGCATTGCTCTGTCCTAACAATAGATTCTCAGGAATCTCCTCGTGTTCACTGGACTGCTTGATTATGTTTGTTTCTCTGATCCCAGCTTAGCCGCAAGGTTTTCATATGTTAAATTAACTTATTGACTTAATGTATAGTTTTCATGACACACTGGTTAATTAAAGGATAACTTCAGGATTTTTCAACCTGGATCCTATTTTCCCATACGGTCTAGTTTTTTTTTTAATTGGTCTAGTATTGAGCGAGGCACTGCAGCTGTAATCCGCAAAACAGGCTGTATTTTAGTCCTCAGGCCAGGGGCAATAGCACCCCGTCAATGTACGTCCTCTCAAAGTGCTTGTTTGGGCACCTGACAGGCTCAGATTGCTGTTGTAAGTGTCTGACAACATGAGAAGGATCCCTACAAAGAAATTCAACCTTTTACGTTACCTTTCGCTTGACCCAGGCTGTTTGGTTATTGTGTCTGATCAAGTCATGCTCAAGCGTTAGTCCTGCTCTGAAATCTTTTTATTTACAGGAGGAGAATGTTACATGAAGGTAATTAGTTGTTACAGGAAGAGAAGAGTGGAAAAAAAATTGTGCTAGTTGGAGAGAGGAATGCCGGTGTTGAACGACAGTCAGTTCAGGGTTAGGGTTAGGGTTAGAGTGTTATCTGAAAGATTGGGTGAATGTGAGGTGAGACTATAAGGGAATTTCCTGGAACAGCGCAACAACTAGATTTCCGAGGGAGTCGAGGAACCGACTTGGTTCAACGCAATGACAAACCAGTTCAAGTAAAAAGTAGATTTTTTCTGTAGGGATCCACTTTTTAGAGGATGATTATAGATTGGCCCTATCCCAAAGGATTACTTATTCGTCAGAATGCAGCAGAAACGTTCTCACTTAACACTTGAGCAACTTTGACCAATCAAAACTGTTCTAAAACCTTTACAACCAGAACGGCAAATAGGGTCCAGGTTGAAAAATCCTGCAGTCATCCTTTAACCAATCATTGGCTTCTTCCTGGGCCCATTGCAGAAGGAGGGGCCAGCTCCGGGCTGCTACAACCTGCAGGCTGCCGCACCCACCAAAGGAATCACTTCCAGTTTTAAGTCAAGACTGCCACGGCTACACAGCGTACACTCAGTGAGTTACTCTTCTGGTAGTCTTAGACTCCTAGACGCATCTAGACTGCAGCCATTGCTGCCTACAGAGAAATACAATGTGGCATATATTAATATTCGGTAGGAATATGATTAGAATAAAATAATCGACTAATCTAAACTAATACTAATGCAACATTTAAATAGACATTTTGGCAGTGGTAGGCCTGTACGGTTGAGAGGGTAATTGCATATCAATGTGTGTGTTTGTGTTTATATGTGTGTATGTATTTGTGTGTGCGTGTGTGTGTGTTTGTTACAGAGAACCCCAGGTCCGGGGTCTTACCTGCTTCCCTGGCAGTTGGGCCCACACCCTAACATCGAAGCCATGCCGACCCCAGGTCAAGGCCTCTTCTTCAGAGACTTATTTTAGGTCGAAAAAAACCAATATACCTCAACAGCTCAGCGACCTCGCCTGTATGCAAGGCCTTCCCCTGAATAAAACCATTGTGACCATTGGCTTCAATGATGTCTTGTTATTCACTAAGGTCCTAAATGTTTGTTTTAGAAGGACTGAGGGCTCAGTGGAACCATCTACATCGTATTTTTGTTTTAGTTTGTTTTATTCTGCTTGAGCACATGC
>NC_079426.1:15401430-15413513 GCF_026213295.1 Gadus chalcogrammus | reverse complement strand
ATTAGACTCACCCTCGCTGCAGCAGACACAGGTATCCACTCTGTAGCGCCGCCTGCAGGAAGAAGCCCAGCTCCACATCCACAGGGGGGTGGTATGGGAGGCCCTTTGCTGACTTTGAGTGGGTGCTCATCACCATCTGTCATGTATACACCCAATGAGAGTCAATGCTCTCGTTGGCTGAAAGCGTGTTTTTGTCACATGCGGACATGAATCGTTCAAACAACTTATACGCTGTAGAAATATGTATCTGTGTATTGTCTTTGTGTATGAGCCTACTTATATTCACTCACTCCCTCCCTCACTGACAGACGCACCCATAAACACCAACACCCACACCTACAAACACACCCACAGTCCACACACATACTATCAGGTAGTAATTATCATGTTGTTGTCATGTTCAGCAGTAAATCCTACTTGTAGTTAGCAACAGACTTTTGTTTCCCCTTCACCCTTTTGCCTGGTTGGAGAGGGGGAGGAAGGGCAACGCCCACAGTCATGACCACACACCTTATCCAGCTCCTGCATATAGGAGAGGGCTGTGTCGCAGGCCCTGAGGTAGCAGGTGAGGCTCTCCTCCTCTCTCTCGGACAGACGCACGCGGGACACGGACGACAGCGTCTGGTGGTCCAGGGATAGACCTGGGGCGGCCAGGGAGAGGGGAGTCTGTCTCTGTCTGTCTGTCTGCCGGGTGTTTAGTAGGCAGGACTTGATGTGGCGGATTTGCACTGGTTTAGTCTTAGTCCCTGCTCAGAACATTAGTGCAGTTTATTTGCTGTGTGGATATAATGAAGACTTACAATGAAGAATGAAAGAAAGAAAGAAAGAAAGAAAGAAAGAAAGAAAGAAAGAAAGAAAGAAAGAAAGAAAGAAAGAAAGAAAGAAAGAAAGAAAGAAAGAAAGAAAGAAAGAAAGAAAAGAAAGAAAGAAAGAAAGAAAGAAAGAAAGAAAGAAAGAAAGAAAGAAAGAAAGAAAGAAAGAAAGAAAGAAAGAAAGAAAGAAAGAAAGAAAGAAAGGCAGACATACAATCAAACTAACTCACTTTTTAAACCATGTGTAGTTTTGTGGAACTATTGCAGGTCTGATGTCACTTCCAGTCCTTATTGACACAGAATAAGTAGAGGGAGCGGAGGACCAGCGTGGGCTCAGGGACCCTGTGAGATAAGGACAGGGGCCCCTGGGCAGGCCCAGACAGGGGCCCCGGGGCAGGTCCAGACAGCTGCCCCTGGGCAGGTCCAGACTTCAGAACTAACCACATAAGCAGACAGCTGCTGACATCCACCGACATCACCTCCCAGAAACTCTGACCCCCGACGATTTTCCCACAGCAGAATCTTCCACAAACAACACATATTTACACACACACACACACACACACACACACACACACACACACACACACACACACACACACGTACACACACACACACACACACACACACACACACACACACACACACACACACACACACACACACACACACACACACACACACACACACACACACACACACACACACACACAAAATGCATCCCCGGACATTATGCGACCACAGGCAGGATGTGCTCTCTGGCGTGGTCGCTATAAACTTCATCCAGCGAGGCTCAATACAGCTCAATTATAAACAGCATGGTTCCTCATATTCCCTAGCTAAGCTGTTATGCTCAGACATACAGCAGGCCATTAGTGTGCATCGAGAACCACCAGACGAAGGGAGAATGATGGCAACGATGAAGATTATGATAATGTTGATGATGATAACGAGGATGATGATGACACGATGATTTCCATGAAACCCTAATTAACCAGTGTCTTCTGGGAATTATAGACGAGATGAAAGTCTGCAAATGGGTACTATCAATTCTGCAGAATCTGTAAATGCACTAAACAAATAGACAAAGGCTGCGTGTGCGTAACTCCCCCTTGTATCACAAAGGAAGAACGATAATATTTATAATGTGAAACCCCTGCCCCTGTTTTCTTTTACTCCCGCCGAACTCAGGGGAGCTCCAAGGTCTCCAAAATAGGCCAGAACAAATCCATTTTAAGAAAGGTCACCTCGTCTGATACCTTGATTAAATTCCCTTGGTTACTTTCCTTCAACAAGTTGACAACATCAATGCATCACACGCTCACATTCTGTTCCACAGATGAAGAGGACATGGCTACTGATATAAATGCACCATAAAAGGCTACCATAGTTACAAAACCAAAACAGACCACAAAACCCTGCTTCATGCTACCAGTGAACAAAATGAAACACACAAGAGGTCCAACCAATCCTCCACAGACCCATTCACTGTTCAACAGTCACCATAAAGATCACACATCTGATCCGTTGCTTACAACTAAAGTACAGGCTTAAACAACAACTAAACCCAGGTTCTGGATACATAGTTACACAACAAATGGCCAATCAGGCAGACGTTTTCCAGGAATCAGCCAGACATTTTCCAGGCTCATCCCATTTCTCCTGATTTGGTTTCATCAAGCTGCCGGCCAGCTTCCTCTCGTGGGCCACATAAAAGCCTGTTGTCATTTTCAGGCCTGTAATGACTCCTTTGGGAGCAGGCTCATTAAGGAAATGTCCAGTGGAAGCAACCTCTCTCCTGCAATATCTGTCAGGAGAGACAGAAGCTGCCAGCACCTCTGTGTTGCCTCAGGCTATATCCCACAGAACAGGCTGTCAGGTACCACTAGGAAGGCTCGCTGGTTTAAAAATACACACGCCTGGTGCCAACATCGTTTTTTATCCAGGTTTTATAAGGTGTGTGTGTGTGTGTGTGTGTGTGTGTGTGTGTGTGTGTGTGTGTGTGTGTGTGTGTGTGTGTGTGTGTGTGTGTGTGTGTGTGTGTGTGTGTGTGTGTGTGTGTGTGTGTGTGTTCCTTTGTGTTTGCATCCGTGTGTTTGCGTATAAAATATTACGATTATAGGCTATACATGCTTAAACATCAACTAACTGAGAGCTGGGAGCTTCCCATCTATGGGTAGATGGGAAGTGACTGGAATTGAGCAACATCAAATGAGTCTACTGTCCTTTTTTCTTTCACCTGTGTTATGCCATTGGACTAGACTGAGCATTGTCTTACAAGAAGGTGGTCTCATATCTGTCTGTAGGTGAGTTTGGTAACTAAGATTCCTAGTGTTTAGAATTACGATTGCTTGTTCTAACTTTCCATCTGTTACTACTGTGTGATTTAGGCCTATTTAGTCTGCCTATTTAGCAGAGTGATCAGTTAAGAGGCTACTCTGTCTAGTTTCTGTCACTTAAGGTGAAACAAAAGGGTTGATAGCTGGGCGGAGCTAAGTCTGCCTGAGCTACCTTGCCCATTAAGGGCTAGCTATTGTTAGTGTCAGGAAACTGCAAAGGAAGACCCGGGAAACAAAAACTAAGCCCGGGGAGGCCACCTGCCCTATTGTAGCGACACTATGTGTCGTCAGGATTTCCACCCGTAGACGGCGTTACCATTACTCCTCTGCTCGGCACAGTAACCCGTCTAATCTGTGCCATCCACCTACCCTTGCTTACACTGACCTTGAGGTGATGGGAGGACTCTGGAACTGCCATTCGGCAGTCAAGAAGGCGGACTCGATTTCAGCCTACGCGTTCCTCATGACCCTCCACTTCCTGGCCCTGACAGAGACTTGGATCACTCCAGAGAACTCTGCTACTCCTGCTGCCCTCTCCACCGTCTACTCATTCTCGCACACCCCTAGACCATCTGGGTGAGGAGGAGGGACCGGACTCCTCATCTCACCCATGTGGTCCTACCAGGTCCTTCCACTAGAACACTTCCACTAGAACACTCCAGGTCCCCTCCGGGACTTCTACGACGAGATGGATGCCCTCCTCAGCTGCTTTCCTGAGGATGGCACACCACTCGTTATCCTCGGCGACTTCAACATCCTGCCAGAGAAGATGCACTCACCTGAACTAACCAACTTCTTCGCCACCTTTGACTTAACACTATCCCCTTCTCCTCCCACACACAGGGCCGGGAACCAGCTCAACGTAATATTCAGTAGGTCCTGCGGCACCTCTGCTCTCTCCGTTACCCCGCTCCCCGTGTCTGACCATCACTTTGTTGATTTTTATCTCCCCTTGAAATCCTCTCCCCCACTCCTCTCTAGTCCCCACATTGTCACCAACCGCCGTAACCTCAAATCCCTCTCTCCCTCTACGTTTGCCTCTACTGTTCTGTCTTCACTACCTCCTATCGAACGATTCTCTCAACTATCTACAGAGGAATCTCCAGACACTCTGCTATCCTCCCTCTCCTCCTCCTTGGATCCCATCTGTCCCTTCCACTCCAGACCAGCGCGATCCTCACCCCCCCCTCCTTGGCTGTCTGAACCTCTGCAGATTTGTAGAACAAAGTTGCGAGCAGCTGAGAGGAAATGGAAGAGATCAGACTGTCCTAATGATCTATCTCACTATCTTTTCCTTCTCTCTGATTTCACCTCCACTGTGTCAACAACCAAATCTGCCTTCCACCGGACCAAAATCAACTCAAACCCTAGGAAGCTGTTTTCCCTGTTCTCGTCCTTTCTCAACCCTCCCACACCCCCACCTCCTTCCTGCCTCACTGCTGATGACTTTGTTACCTACTTTACCCAGAAAGTAAAGGACATTAGCTCCTCTTTTATCCCTGCCTCCATCCTCCCTCCTCCCATCCCCTCCTCTGTCTTTACCCAATTTATCCCTCTCACCTCTGACGAGGTCAACAGAATAATAACATCTAACCATGCCACCTGCGCCCTTGACCCTATCACCCCCTCTCTCCTCCAGGATGTCTCAAGCGACATCCTGCCATTTCTCACCTCACTTATCAACTCCTCCGTGCTGCCAGAGCCTCGTCCCTCTCTTCGGTTCTCATTCTCCTCGACCAGTCCGCAGCATTTGACACGGTGAACCACCAGATCCTCCTTGCCACTCTTGCTGAACTTGGCATTGCTGAATCTGCTCTTTCCTGGTTCACATCCTACCTGACGAACCGCACCTATCAAGTAACATGGAATGGCTCCTTGTCCAAACCTTGCACGCTTGAAACTGGTGTCCCTCAAGGCTCTGTACTGGGGCCTCTTCTGTTCTCCCTCTATACCAGATCTCTGGGCTCTGTAATTACATCACACAGCTTTTCCTATCACTGCTATGCTGACGACACTCAGCTTTTTTTCTCTTTCCCCTCATCTGATAATGCCCTGATTGCAACACGCATATCAGAATGTCTGGCGGACGTCACCACCTGGACAACTGCCCATCACCTGTGGCTTAACCTCTACAAAACCGAGCTCCTCCTAATCCCAGGGAAAGATAGCCCACACATGGACTTACTGGTCACCGTTGAGAACATCTCCTTCTCCTACTGCCAGAAACCTCGGTGTGGTATTGGACAATCAGTTATGCTGCACCGCAAACATCACTGCGGTGGCCCGATCCTGCAGATTTGCACTTTACAACATCCGCAGAATCTGGCCCTTCCTCACAAGGGAAGCAGCTCAGCTTCTAGTCCAATCACTGGTCATCTCCCGCCTCGACTACTGCAACTCACTCCTGGCTGGACTTCCTGCCTCTGCAATTAAACCCTTGCAGTGCATCCAGAATGCGGCAGCACGCCTCGTGTTCAACCTACCGAAGTTCTCCCATGTCACTCCCCTCTTCCGGGACCTCCACTGGCTCCCTGTAGTAGTTGCATCAAATGTAAAACGATGGTACTGGCAAACAAGGCAGTCGATGGAACTGCCCCTGCCTACCTCCAAGCATTGGTAAAGCCACACACCCCAGCTCGATACCTCCGCTCAACTACCTCAGCTGGACGTCTGGTACCGCCATCGCTAAGAGCTAGCAAAGATCGATCAGCAAAGTCACAACTTTTCTCGGTTTTTGGACCTCAGTGGTGGAACGAGCTCCCTGCCGTTCTCAGGACCGCAGAGTCGCTCACTATCTTCCGAAAAAGGCTCAAGACTACCTTGTTCAGAGTCCACCTCGACTCTGCATAGCCACCCTCCCCCTTCTGGCCACCATTGTACATTGTATTGTGTTGTATTGTATTATAGTACTTAACTGTGTAACAATGTTGTGTAGCAACATTGTATTGTATTGTGTTGTATTGTATTATAGTACTTAACTGTGTAGCAACTGCAGTAGATGCTATCATTGCAATGCTGTAACACGGGGAATAGGTTAGCCTAGCGATTGTTGTACTTGCACTTAGTTCTATGAACATCCTTACTGTACCGACAGCGACATATTGTTGCACTTCTTATGACAAATGTACTTATTGTAAGTCGCTTTGGATAAAAGCGTCTGCTAAATGCCCAAATGCCCAAATTCTCAAACACAAGCTCATTAACGGTAACACACCAAAAACATCACAACACAACTGCAAACACCCCAACACATATACAGAAGCCCCGCATGATATTCCACCAAATTTCCAATTTGGTGGAATATTATTATATGCAGTGTAGAATGTGGATAGTCTACGCCTCATTAATAATAGGTCATCTTTGAAATGCTACCTTCACCCTCACAATCTCAGCATCCGACAAGAAATTGATGTATGCCACACAAACTGCAGAAAAACAAGTTTCAGAATGCAGGTTGAATCAGCCTGCATTGTAATCTGTTATTAAACTTCTCTGATGGGAAAGAACCTTTCTCTTCCACATATGATGGGAATAATAGTCTGCAGTCAATAATAGTTTGCTGGCAATAATAGTCAGTCCGTTTTAATTATCTACATCATTCAACACTTGCATACGTTGTGTTGAGGCTTTTGCATTTATTTTTTTTTTTTGCATTTGAGATGTAGCATTTGTGTTGGAGATTTTGCATATTTGTCGTGGCTTTTATTCATTTCTGTTTTCCGTTAATGTGCTTCTGTTTTTCAAATTTGTGAAGCTTTTTTTCTATGCACTTCCTTCAACACGTGTCGGCCACCGTAACATACAATGTGGCCACGTAACATACAATGTGGCCACCGACACCAGGTTGGTGACATTCATGTTCCTGCTAATCTGGATAGCATGGGGTACCTTTGATAGCGAAAGCCTCGGCCAGCAGTCGCAGGTGGTAGACGGGCTGCTCAGACTGGGAGAGTTCCTCGATGCTGACCCGGGCACACATGCCCTGGGCGTCCCGGTACCGGCCGTGGACGTAGTGAACCTTGGCCATCAGCAGCAACGCCTCATTCAAGTACCTGGGCTGGAGGGCCAAAAAGGAGGGAAGACAGGTTACGAATCAACAGGATTCAGGGAATAATGTTTAATTTGGTTTAAGCTCTTTTTCATTTTAATCTATAATTATTATTTTTTCATTTTCCGTGTCCATACTTGATGATTAATTCGTTCATTCATTTCTAGCTACAATGTTAAGGTTTTTGTATGATAAGAAACACAAGAATTAATTCAGAATGTGATTAAACAAAACTTTGATGCATTTATTTCTAAATATTTTATTCCATTGATGCTTATAATCAGGAAGAGAAGAGGACCTTTTCCAAAGTGGAAGAAACATTCCACTCTGAGAGACAGTGGATGAGTGGTTAAGTAATAGCGATTCTATTTATGAAGAAAAGCCACCATGGTTAAAAAAAAAAGAGTCCAGGTGAATACAGACGACTGTGTGTGTCTGTGACTGACTGATAGTCTTCCACGGCTCAGGATGGTGTTCAGGTGTCCCTTTGCCCTGGACAACTTTTCCTGGTTCTGGTCCACCACTGGCGTGGAGCTCCGCAATAGGTCCATGTTATCCTGCAGGCCCTCCTCCAGCAGGGCTTCGGCCAATAGCAGCATTCCATAGTCATCTAGGAGGTGGGATTTAGAAACAGGGATGGAAGAATTCAACATTTGTAGCAATACATCACTTCCCAATTCATAGAGGAGGTTCAATTTAGTTGCTAGTGGAAAAAGGGTAGACATCATTTCAATTTTAATAAAGTTTGCCAATCTCATATATCTGCATAGGTCCAAAAACCTATTTTCATGTTCTCATACCATGTTTTTTTTGGTTTTTATGAAAGGAATATCAATATAGTTAAAGTGAAAATTGGCTTACAGCAGTGGCGAAGCTAGACCTTTTTTGGGTGGGCTCAAGCCCACCCAAAAATGCCTTAGCCCACCCTATCGTTTCGTCAGGATGGACAGGATGGATGCTGTGTACACTAATGAACAGGCTCATATGGGCTAGTGAAATCGAGCACAACCTTACTGCAGGAATCTCTAACCTCTGAATGGTGGGTGGGCGTCTCCTGTTTGACAAAACCAAAAATACAGCACGAGCGCACCTAACATAAATTCTGCTGTTTTGTCTGTCAAAGAGGCTAACTAGTCTTTATCAGAAAATCCACGATTTACAGCTGTGTTATAACATGACCTGGTAATAATAATAATAATCATTTTAAAATCTTGACATAATCTGTCAGATGTCTATTAAATGACAGTTGACCACAAGGCGATTCTATCTAAGGCTCTTCTTGAATTGCTTCATGTTTTAGTCGGCAGAGCCTTGTAATGCTGCGTAGCATGATAAGCATGCTCTATACATTGATTATTCATCTTGATTGAAGTCTGCGCTGCAAGCCAGGGGCGATTCTACGTTCTGACTTTTGGGGGGGCTCAACCCCAGGAAGCCACAGTGGTATATTATGAAGTGTATATAAATTCCAAGATTTTCCACAACCTTTATTTTCTTAGTTACTATGCTGTTATGTTATGATGTCTAAGCCAAAAGCTGGCAGTATTCACGTTTCTATCTAAAAGGTGAAGCAAATCTTTAGAAAGTTCGCAAAAAATAAATTCTAATTAGGTGCGTTTCAATCAAGTGGTTGGAACGGAAAACTAAACACATTCCAGGGGTTGTCGTATCCTTTTGATAAAAGCCTCTCTTAGGTCCTGATGTATAGTGGAATTGTGTTGTTTTCCATCTAAAATAGCTGTAATGTTTATTTCTTCGATGACAGCAAGGAAAAAATGTACCTCTTCAGCGGTCCACACGTATCTATTATTCACATTGGCCATCTGTTCCATGGACGTATTTAAAGGATACATTGTACATATTTATAATTCGAAATTCGTCGCAGCCTTTATTCCACAGATACTCCAGGGTCTATAGCATATAACCGCGTTGTCTGATTACAGTTTAAAGCTCTCGTTTTGAAGGCTGAACAGACAATTTGACTGGAATTATTTCGGTGTCCATATATCAGGGATTAATGGACACGGTATAATTGAAGGATATGCAAACATAGACATCCTAATATATATGATATAAGATGTCTATGTATACAAACGCTTAAATATATATATTGACGCTACAAGTTGATGTCGGCAGGGTTGCTATGGCCGGTTGTTATGCGGAAATCGGAAGGACGTTGTCAGTCCTGTGCGTTCAATGTTCGCCATGCCACAGCTGTTTCGAAAAGTGTGTTTCCATCTCCCATTTTGCGCATTTACCCTCTTTCGAATCTCAAAAACCACCTCAGGCGAGTGGATAAACTTTTTTTGTGAATTCGAGGATTTTAATGCGAATTTTGGTGTTTCCATCACCGTTTACTGATTCGATACTGCAAAATTCGCAAAAAATCAGGGGGATGGAAACGCCGCTAGTGTCAGCTTAATAATGCAGTTCTGAACCACTAAAGTGATGAAAGGAAAAAAGACTGTTTGGATGAAGGAACAATCAATGGATGTGAACTGTAATAACAAATTAAGAGTGTAAGTTTCACCCAAAAATGACTATATTATGTATTTCATTTATGTCAGGTTGATTGTTATATATAGACTATACTAAAGTATCAAACACTGTATAGTCTATTTGGTTTTATTTCTGTAAAACTGTTAAAGCTGTATGCAAACATGTTTAATGCTGATGCCAACATACCATGTAAGTGCCGTTGCTACTTTTGGATACACTTTGATAAAAAATATCAAACGGAAAAATGACTATATATTCCGGAATATGTTACTGAAACACATTGGTACAACATGTACTAGATTAATAATATGAGAAACACTATTTCGGGAGCACTAAATTATGTCGCCTCACTTTCGTGGACCCATACAATTTTATAAATTGTATCAACATACATTTTTATAAAACTTGTGATGCAAAAAAATCAACAAGTACAACATGTACTTGCCGAATACTTTGAGAAACAGACCACTATTTCGGGAGCACTAAACTATGTTGTCTCACTTTCAGGGACCCATACATTTTTATAAAACTTCTGATGCCAAAAAATCTTGTTCTGATGCAAAAAAATGGTGCTAATTTTCAGTTTAAAAAAAACGCTGGCATTATTTTATCAGCTGAGGGCGTTTACATTGCCATAACAACGTGAGCTAATCAACAAGTACAACATGTTCTGGACCCGGGGTTCTCAATTAATTTCTGTCATTCCCCCTACAGGAGACAGACATTTTTTCACGCCCTCCCTGAATGGAAATAGCCTACTATTGAGAACCTGCTAATATTTATTTATTCAGATTAATCAAATTAGCGGAGATAACATCTGCAACAGCTTAAAACAATTTCCAACTTCAGTTTATTAACTCAATTTATAACATTTAAACAAGACTGCAAAGTCTGTGTGAATCTCAAAACAGAGAATCAAGAGCAAATGATTCACTGGGGTTTGCATTTAATTAAAAATATATTTAAACAGTAAACATTGGTCACTTGTCAGCTTCATCAGCTTATTCCCTTTAAAAAATATGTAAACATTATGTTCATCTTTCAAGCATGAATAAAGACACCAAGTCCCTCTGTCATGACTTTGTAAGATCAAAATTCTTTCAAAACTTCTGACACTTGGTATTATGTTTCTTTAAAATAAAATAAAAGAAGTAACTTTGTTGTAATTGTTGATTAGCTCACGTTGTTATGGCAATGAATACACCCTCAGCTGATAAAATAATGCCAGTGTTTTTTTTCAACTGAAAATTTGCACCCATGTCAACTTTTTTTGCTCCTTGTACCTTATCATAATATTAGCAATAATTATAGGTCTATTCAGTTTACAAAAATATGGATGCAATAAGAGGACTGTGTGTTGAGAAAAGTAAAATAGGCTGTTACCTCCACCATATGTTACAACATGTACAGTGACCATGGTGACAATAATAAAGATACCTGACTGTTACTGGTTAAATGAATTTATTCAAAGGCTTAAGCCGTCAAAACCGACCTTTGTACGAAATCGTGGCATAACTAAATAAATAAGTTAAATTCATAGATCAATAGGAACTTCATCACGTGTTCCTTGGCTATTCGATGCCGTTACCTGCACCTTCAATGGCGGCACCTTACGCAATACAGCCACCGTAGCATTTGGAAAAGGAAGGGGGGGGGGGGGGGATTCTTGTGTTGTCCCAAGTGTAGTTTCTTTATCTCTCCATTAGATGTCCTCTTTACTCTCCTCAGTGCTTCCCTGTTATACATCCACCTATGTACATTGTCGTGTCCACCTGTGTGTTCCTGTGTCCATTTATAAGCCCTTTCTGTTTGTCCCTTGTCATATTTTCTGTTTCTGTAACCTGGCATTCTGGTGTGTTTCTTGCTTACTGTCCTTGCCTCTAAATCGTACTCTTCAGTAATGACGGCTTTTTCTTTTGTTACTTTAATTAAAAATAATAATAATCTCTGCATGCAAATTCTTTAAACTGTTGTAGGCCTATATGTTTATACCTGGTTCTACATTTTGAAACGATCAAACTTACTGGCCATCTTACTTGTGGCCAGTAAAACATAGCATCTTAGCATAGCAGCATCTATCATCTTAATAGTAAAACAAATGTATTTTGAAATACCTATTCGTATATTCTCATGGATTAGTAATGACATGCGTGACTGAACCTACCTCCAGTTCTTCATGAGTTATGTGTTTATAGATTCTTGGAGAGAAGTGACCATAAAAAATCATGTGTATACATCTACTGTTAATTTTAGTTTTCCTGTTTGCCTTTGTGTGTGTGTGTGTGTGTGTGTGTGTGTGTGTGTGTGTGTGTGTGTGTGTGTGTGTGTGTGTGTGTGTGTGTGTGTGTGTGTGTGTGTGTGTGTGTGTGTGTGTGTGTGTGTGCG
>NC_079426.1:15383930-15398930 GCF_026213295.1 Gadus chalcogrammus | reverse complement strand
GTCTGTCTGTCTGTCTGTCTGTCTGTCTGTCTGTCTGTCTGTCTGTCTGTCTGTCTGTCTGTCTGTCTGTCTGTCTGTCTGTCTGTCTGTCTGTCTGTCTGTCTGTCTGTCTGTCTGTCTGTCTGTCTGTCTGTCTGTCTGTCTGTCTGTCTGTCTGTCTGTCTGTCTGTCTGTCTGTCTGTCTGTCTGTCTGTCTGTCTGTCTGTCTGTCTGTCTGTCTGTCTGTCTGTCTGTCTGTCTGTCTGTCTGTCTGTCTGTCTGTCTGTCTGTCTGTCTGTCTGTCTGTCTGTCTGTCTGTCTGTCTGTCTGTCTGTCTGTCTGTCTGTCTGTCTGTCTGTCTGTCTGTCTGTCTGTCTGTCTGTCTGTCTGTCTGTCTGTCTGTCTGTCTGTCTGTCTGTCTGTCTGTCTGTCTGTCTGTCTGTCTGTCTGTCTGTCTGTCTGTCTGTCTGTCTGTCTGTCTGTCTGTCTGTCTGTCTGTCTGTCTGTCTGTCTGTCTGTCTGTCTGTCTGTCTGTCTGTCTGTCTGTCTGTCTGTCTGTCTGTCTGTCTGTCTGTCTGTCTGTCTGTCTGTCTGTCTGTCTGTCTGTCTGTCTGTCTGTCTGTCTGTCTGTCTGTCTGTCTGTCTGTCTGTCTGTCTGTCTGTCTGTCTGTCTGTCTGTCTGTCTGTCTGTCTGTCTGTCTGTCTGTCTGTCTGTCTGTCTGTCTGTCTGTCTGTCTGTCTGTCTGTCTGTCTGTGTGTGTGTGTGTGTGTGTGTGTGTGTGTGTGTGTGTGTGTGTGTGTGTGTGTGTGTGTGTGTGTGTGTGTGTGTGTGTGACGCGTGTGTGAGTAGGCTATGTGTGTGAGCAATAGGCTAGGTAATACAGTTCTTACATGAATTGTATTTCTGTCTTTGAGTCTGAATCAGTTTACCCTGTTCCCTTTTCCCTCACAATGCTTTTGAATCTAAGTGGTTCACAGGAGAAGGTGTACAGGACAAGAAATGACAGCTGTCACAAGCAGAACAATAGCTGTATACAGGCCTTGGTGTAGGCAAAGCTAAAAAATATTTCATTTTACTTCCTTTTATTACAAACCTTATACATTTCACTTCAAACTTACTCCTGCTAAATGAGCAAATGTACAAGCCTATGTAGGCTGCAGGCTGCTGCTTTGCTTACAGCCAAGAGCCGCTCCATGTTATATCAGGTAGGCTTACTGGAATCAAGTACGGATCATGATGCTGAACCCTCACTGTTGGAACCTTTTTGATACCGTCTAGGTTGGAACTGGTGTTGTTGCCACTAACCCAATGTGACAACAATTCAAACAAAAATTCACAATGCGTTGTGATGCCTCTTTATGCTAGTATGGATATTTTGTCCTTAGGGTTATCTTTTTTGTTCCATGATGACCAATATGTTGAACACTTGGCTTGAACTAACAACTAATGACAGGGCATAGCCCTATTGGACACCGTTATAGTTGTATATTGGGAGTAGGCCTATATACACCAATCTGGGATCAGGCTGTTCAGAGAACCAATACAAAAGTGAGGACTATGTCCTTCATGCTAGATCGCATGTTAATCTTTTTCCCTTTGACCCTTTAACAGGATCAATTACAAGGATTAAGGCAATTGCCTGCAACACGCTGGAAATGTGGCCAAAGCAGCAGAGCAGAATTGTGGCAAGCATGACATGCAACATCTATTTTTTAAATGTGTAAACATGACTATCGATAGATCATGGTAAAGTTTTTCTTTTTATAACGTTTGACATTCAACCCCTTCACCTGTAGAGTTATTACAGCTAGGACTATTTTTTATAACGTACCAAACAATGTCCCAATTCAATTCCGAAATTGATTCGACAACATACACATGTATTTGTATTATGGGGGTCATCACAATGGGATTACTCACTGGGGACTCGCCTAAGGGTTGGGAAGGATGTGACTCTAACTACTGTAATAATAGAGAAGAGAAACCTCAAGCCGTCTGAAAAGGGATTTGGCTGCTTCATTTTCTCTCTGGAAGTTTGTCATGGATAGTCGGCCCTTCAGGACTAACAGAATCGCACAGACGTCTCTTCCCTGTGTGTGAAATGTATTTGACAACCCTGTGCGACTTTGACAGTGCGTTGAGCCACGCCCACTACTGACTCCTAGTTAAGCCAGCCAATGAGACCTCGCTGTCGTGTACAACAGTTGAGAGGTTTCTACGGCGCGTCGCCAGGACCTAAAAGCCCCAGAACGCAACAATTTACCGGAGAATATCTAACCGTCAGGTAATATCACTTTTCTTATGATTCTGTGCAGCAATTCGTTATTTAACTCATCGTCCTTATTAACTTATGAAAAAGAGATAAAACGTGGTTTGACAAATTGCACTGTGCAGTCCAATATGTTCAGCTAACGGTAGTCACGGTGGACGTCTCTTATTGGATGGCTTGCAGCGGTCCTCCATATGTAAACACTGGGACATAATCACCACCGCCTGGCATCAGACCTCTAATGCGTAATTTTAACTAGATTGTTAAGTGAACTGAGGTTTCTTAGCTAGAGAGGAGCAATCTTCACAAGTCAATCAAACTGTTGTATGTGCCGTATGTCATTCATTCCCGTGAGCAGTCAGCAGCGTATCTATCCTTGTGTTTGTCCATCAGAATGATAAGAAGAACGCGCTCTTCCAGGGGCATGGAGTTGAGTTGTGTCTTCATCATTCTCTCCAGCTGCTGCCTCCTGTGCGTCCGCTCTCACGGAGAGCCAGATCAACAGGCACAGACTCCGGACTCTACTCACATTCAAGGTGGTCATGGTCATGGTCGTCTCGATAGAAATATGATCCAAGACAAAAAGTGAGGGAGAATTTCGTACATTTTAAACGTGTTTATTTTACCTCAAAGTGTGTGTGTGTGTGTGTGTGTGTGTGTGTGTGTGTGTGTGTGTGTGTGTGTGTGTGTGTGTGTGTGTGTGTGTGTGTGTGTGTGTGTGTGTGTGTGTGTGTGTGTGTGAGAGAGCGCCTGTTGATTGTTGGGTATGAATTGTGCATGCAGTTTCGTTCCTAGAACATTTGCAGGCGTGTGTCTGTTAATCATTTACCGTCTGAATATTTTGGTCGTCTACTCATGGCACCGCTTTGAAAGATATCAGAAGGTTAACTTGAAGTACGTGTGTGTTGATAGCAGACCGTAGACCAAGCTGACATAGCAGTTAACCTGGAGTTTGTTCTGTGGTGTGACATTGTGGCTTCCCAATGCTCATAGTGCTGGATAACACAGTGAGCTGAGAAAATAAAGAATTCGCTCTTTCTCACTGTGTGTGTGTGTGTCTGTGTGTGTGTGTGTGTGTGTGTGTGTGTGTGTGTGTGTGTGTGTGTGTGTGTGTGTGTGTGTGTGTGTGTGTGTGTGTGTGTGTGTGTGTGTGTGTGTGTGTGTGTGCGCGTGTGCGTGCGCCTCTGTGTGTCCGAAAGCCACATTATGGAGCACCTGGAGGGGGTGATCGATAAGCCAGAGACGGAGATGTCTCCACAGGAACTGCAGCTGCACTACTTCAAGATGCACGACTACGACGGCAACAACCTGCTGGACGGGCTAGAACTGGCCACCGCCATCACACATGTGCACAAAGAGGTAGGCGACGCGTGTGCATGTGCCCCTGTGTCCTGGCTGCTGCACACCATGTTTGGGAGACTGTTGAACATACTAGTGCATGCTAGAGCTGCCCCTAAGAAATAAGTATGGAAAATATTTTCAAGTGAATGTTAATCGTTCCAAATCGTAGAATCATACTGTTCAATATTTATAACTGGAAGTGATGTACGTAGAAAGGGCTGAATGATTATGGATGCACAAATTTGGCACCAAGTATGGGTCCATACCATGGGGATGAGGTCTCTGTACAATTAACTACCTTAGATTATGCTTACTATACATGCCTGCCACCAGAGGGACAGCTACTGTGTTGTACGTCTTTCATCAGGTTATAGTGTTAATATTGCACTGTGCCTCCCCAGAGATTTACAGAGGAGCAATCTGAAACCCGTAATGCAATTATTAACAGTAGACCTGTTGTCTTTTCAGTTTTTAAGGCCCCTTTAAATGTATCAGGAGAACTACACCGATGTGAATACTGGCATCCACCTTTTATTTAACAATGTTTTATATTTCAATTGATATTTCGGTATTGTAACTCTACATAGTGCCTTTCTTAAACCCCTCCCTCCCCCTTATTTTTTATTTTATTTATTTTATTTGTCAATCAGGAAAGAGGTGAGAACACCCAACCAATGAAAGAAGAGGACCTGATAAATCTGATCGATGACGTGCTGAGGGATGATGACAAGAACAACGACGGCTACATAGACTATATCGAGTTTGCCAAGTCACTCGAATAGAGCGGTCCCTAAGTAACAGACGACCCCAGACACCCTCTCTTCCTCTCTCGCTGTCTCTCTCTCTCTGTCAAACAACCACCCCCAGGGTACCATGGCACCATGGCTATGGGATGGGGTGGGGGGAATACATTACCAGAATTGAACTTTGCAATTCCAGTGCAGTCGATAGTCATAAACATCCCCTTCTTTATGATCCAGTTCTGCAGACGGTCAATATGAAAGATGGAGCACTTAATTGTACCTGTATGTTGCAAAGGCAATACATCTGCTGCTGCTTGTGCATTTTCAAAGTACCATGTGGCCTTTTATTGAAATCTCTTGAATATATACCAATTTATTTTTCATGTCACCCTGGAGGCCTGAGCGTGATCAGAAGAATTGTGGCTACATGTTTATGAAAATGGCTTTTGAGGTTGTTTTTTTCTTCTGTTTCTGCTCCAACATTGGCCTCCGCCGCACAACTTTACTTTCAAACAGCCCCTCCCCATTCCCGGTACCTCTCATACTGTTACTATGACTACCCCGCTTCCCTCCCTGTGTGGTCACAAAACTCCCCCGATGGAGACCTGTGTTGCCCTCTGTCGTCTACTTTGAGCCATCAGAGCAGAGCGGAGGCTCGGGACCAAGCTTTGCTCGAGTGACGTGAATGTAACGCATCATCACTGGTTCTGCTGCTTATGTTAACTCGTACACACTGGACACGCCAGCCGCTCACCACGCCCGCTGGGCCGCCAATCCCCTCGTTCCAGTGGCACATTCCCATTGTTTGAGGAAAATTTAAGTCTTCAGTTGGTTTGGGTTTTGTTTTGCGTGTTTCAAACGCCGGTTTTCACCTCAACCACCAAAAAGAGATTAGTGGGATCGATCGATGGGAAAAATGGTCTTGGTCCATTCTTATTTTTACAAAAAACAAAAGTATATGCTATAAATGTAATATTTTTGTCACTCAGTGTTAATGGTCTTTTTGAAGGCAGGTTATTTTGAATACAGGTCTATAAATGTAAATGTTTATGTTAGCAGAGAAGCAGCAGAATGTATTAAAATACATTTGAAATCAAAAGAACCTGTGTATTTTATTAATCCTTGAAAAACATTTTTAAAAAATACAATTCTAACCCATAGGATGTGGAAGCCGTAGACAATTCAGAGAAGATGATGCATTTACTGTATATAAAAACGATATTAGGCATTAAGCCTATCACGCCTTTCACAATCAATCAAATAAATGAACAAACCCAGAAAGTCCCAGGAAATGAGAAAACATAATCAATATGTATGATATATGTGGTTGGTTAATGTGCATTACATTAACATCATAAATTCTTTGCATAGGCCTCTTCTTCACTAGTAATTTTAGTTCCAGTGAGAGGCAGAGTCAAGACATGACATGGAGGCCAGGGAGAACACAGGTGTACCCAGGTTAGCGGGCGGGCCCCCTATGGTCCTGAGGGGCCCGTACCATTCCTCGTGCTGGCGAGGGGGTCCCGGGGGCTGGGGCTGCACCACAGCAGGGCAGGGACACTGGCCAGGGACGGCGCCTGGGTGGTGCGCATAACCACCAGAGGGCAGCATAGAGCTGAACCGGTGGATGTGCGGCAGGGACTGGGGGTAGAACTGCCGGCTGATACCTGAAGCAGGCATGCACATGCTGCTGATCAGGGCCCCGGGTCCCGGCAGGACACCCACCGGCATCGCCTTCTTGGACGCTCGCTCCTGCTTCCGTTGTTTGGCTCGTCTGTTCTGAAACCAAACCTGCTGAGGGATTTTCCACGAAAGTAAAGGAAAATTCATGTTTACAGCTGTGAATAAATGTTAAAGAGGATTTCTACAAATGACCATCTTCACCAACCACCATTTGCCCACAAACTCACAAACTAAAAGTACCTGAGATTGCACCAATTACTCAATTAACCACCATATCTCCGAAACCCAGCCAACCTCTAACCCAATAAGTCAATATATCCCAAAGTCCCTGGTGTGACATGTTGGCAGAGCGGCCCATCATGACGTGTTTATATATAATATGCCCCTGGCCCACCTGAATGCGGGCCTCGTTGAGCTTGGTGAGGCGGGCAAGCTCCTCCCGGCAGTAGATGTCGGGGTAGTGGTTCTGAGCGAACGCCACCTCCAGCTGCTCCAGCTGCTTGTGGCTGAAGCTGGTGCGGTGGCGGCGCCGTGCCGGGGACAGGAAGTCGCGCCCCCGGCGCCCAAATCCCATGCCGCCGCGGACCTCTCCGATATCTGAGGAGGACAAAGGGAAGAGAGTCAGGGGTGGTTGTGGGTGGTCATGACCAGATGCCATAGTCTTCACTTGTACACACACACACACACACACACACACACGCGCGCGCGCACGTATTGTGGGAACTAAACTCTCCCCTGGCTCCTATTTCTTAGGCCTGTACGGTCTACCTCAGTGTTTCCCAGCTCGACCCCATAGACACGAACATAGGTGGTCTTAACTCTTAAACCTGATTCACTGTCACAATCAACTTTCACTGATGGTGGTGTTCAGAAAAGGGGGATCCACCTTGTGTGGTTCCCAGTCCCACCTGGCAACCCGAGACGCCAGAGGCCTTCAGCTGTCAGAGAAGCGGCCAAGTGGACACTGGAGGGGGATTTGAGGCAGATTAGTGCCACAATAGCCAAAACACAGACTCATTTATCAGATTGGTCCATGGAGAGAGGGCAGTGCAGCCACATTACTGTGGTTGGAGGGAACAGACGGCCCATTGAAAATGGCCTGTTTCTACTAATAACTCAACATATAATGTAGTTTGAAGTGTTGAATTTGCGACACTCGAACATAGATTAGGTTTGGATTCCTTTTACACGTTAACAAGTGAATATTCGCATCAGCGAATTTAGACAAAGTGTATCAAAAGAATAAAGGATTCAAAATCCATCAGCGGGTCATCTGTTGCTTACAGTTGGATGGGACTCCTGCATTTACCCCTATAGAACCATCCATCCATAGCACCAGCCGACAACAGAGACACACGCCATATCCATGGAACAGAGTGGACTCACCCGCAGTGGAGCTCACCGTGGCCAGGTCCGAGTACACGTCTCCACACTCTGGATGGCTTCTTGAGACCATGCTGCCTCCGGTTGGCTTCAGCACCTGGGCCATGTCTGGACTCTGGAGGTCTTCTCTCTGCTCAGGACGCTCCACACTGCTGCCTTCAATGCTCCAATGGGGGCCAGGTGGTGGCTTTTCTTCTTCACGGCTATGACATCACATGCCAACACCATTTCCCCCACCCCATTCAACAGGTGACTTCACCTATAGGTAATGTGTGTGTGTGTGTGTGTGTGTGTGTGTGTGTGCGTGTGTGTGTGTGTGTGTGTGTGTGTGTGTGTGTGTGTGTGTGTGTGTGTGTGTGTGTGTGTGTGTGTGTGTGTGTGTGTGTGTGTGTGTGTGTGTGTGTGTGTGTGTGTGTGTGTGTGTGCTTGTGTGCATGTGCGTTTAAGCTCCATTACCTCTAAACATTGTCCCTGACTCTGAATTGTAGATCTACAATTCAGAAAAAACTAACAAATCATCATCAATCACAAATGTATTAACTGCAATTAAACGATACTAAATACCGGACAATGTAATACCCGCTGTATTGTCTAATAGGCCGTAGGTTAGATAATAGATAAATTAGATTGTGTGGGGTGCAGTTGACTGTACAGCCACCGGGGAGCAGTATAAACCATTCTGTACCGTCACACAGACTTCAAACCTGGACTGCATTCTGAGAACGGCAGAGTTGCCCCTGTGCCGACCCAGGCTCGCGTCCTCATGTGTCCTCCATTGTGAAACTCAGAGTGCAAGCCAGGTCTCCTGCAAATACCCACCTTATTTTATATGGTCTCACTGCTGCAATATAACCCTGTTGAACTTGCTTGGTGAGTCATTTCCTATACTCAAGTGAAAGTTTTCCCTCTTTTCCCTTCAGAAAATAGACCTTTGATGAAAGTAAAAGGCCATTAAATATTTTACTCAACAGAAGGCATTTAAGTTTGTGATATATACAATATATTTAAGCATGGAAGGTAAAAGTCCTACTTATTCATCAGCTTGACTTTTGACCCTCGAAGCATTAACCAGTTGGTAGCTCAACAGCTTTAAATATGCTACTTAAGTGGACCTAGTGGTTTCCTAGTATTTATCAGCATGTCATACAGAATCATTTATCATTTAAAACTGAGAATAATAGTTTTTGTAAAACGAATACTCATAGACCTTTACATACTAAAAGTCCTACAGTTAGGACCATTAAAGTACAAATTGCTTCAGAATGTGTAGGAGTAGACGTTGGCCTGTCAAAAAAATTGGATTCAAAGCACCCCAACATTTATATCTTCAGTCTGCATGCCTTTTCTCTTCAGCATAGCAAACGATCCAAAGCCGGTTGCCATGGTTGCCAACGGAATTCCCTGACTGTTGGAGACGGACGGTCATCCACCAGGCTCTGAGCCAAACGGTGACCCTGACCCCAGTCAGTGGTGAGTCACCCACAGCATGGGACAGGAGGGCCTTCACTGCCCTGCCCAGCTGCTCCCCTGAGCCGGCTGCTGCCGGCAATGACCCAGGCTGGCAGGACCCGTCCAAATGGGTGAACAGCTAATTGTTTATGTGTGTGTGTGTGTGTGTGTGTGTGTGTGTGTGTGTGTGTGTGTGTGTGTGTGTGTGTGTGTGTGTGTGTGTGTGTGTGTGTGTGTGTGTTTGTCTGTGTCTGTGTCTGTGTGTGTATGCTGCTGCTGTACCTGCTGCAGGTAATCTTCTAGTTGTCTTTTACACAGGATGGACATAGATGTTCTAGACATGACTAAAGTGTAGTTGTTTTGTAGAACCAAATGTGATGGCAAAACCAACTAACTGATGTAACCCTGAGGGGCAATAGCGCCCGGTCAGTGTATGTCCTCTAAAAGGGCTCGTATTTGCCACTGACTGGCTCAGATTGTCATTGTAAGTGTCTGAGAGCATTATGGAAAGGATCCCTACAGAGTTAACCTTGTGTTTCACCTTATGCATGATCCGGTCAGTTTGTTAATGCGTCCGACCAAGTCTCGCTCAAGGCCAAGTATCACTCTGAAATCTCTCGAGAGTGAGTTGTTTCTGGGAGACGATGGTGGAAAAGTGAGTGAGAGCGGTTGAGAGGAGTGCAGCAAGAGTTTGTTTTGTAGGACTAGAGAAAGTTAAGCTTAGTTTTATCTAAACGATTTGGGTGAAGGTAGGTTCAGATTCTAACGACAACAGGGACATTTACTGAAATAACTCAACTCTTCAGAGGGAGAGATTTCAGAACGAGAATTCTCCTTGAGCAAGACTTGGTTGGACACAACAACAAACAGACCAGATCAAGCAAAAGGTAAACGCTTTAAAAATGTTTTATTTCTCTGTTGTGATTCTTTCCACACTGTTCCATTAAGACTTATAATAACAAGTCTGAGCCTGTTATTGGTAAAAGACAAGCATGGTAAGAGGATTGACCATAAGGGTTGCATTGAACCTAGGCTGCTACAGCTCAAGCGCTCTCTGTCAATAGCAAAATTGTTGTCCATATTAGTCACTCAGACCCAAAATGATGAAAAACAAAGATAGTCCAGGTTTTTGAAAAACCTGAAGTTATCCTTCAAAGCGCTGAAAATGCAGAAAAGCCTCGAAGTTCTTCAAACTGAAAGTCTCAAAGGAAGTCAATCAAAAAGGTATTCCAATAAACCACAATTTATATTTAAATCAAGTTCTCGTGTTCTCAGGTTTCAGTTGAGAAGGGGTAAATATAACCAAACCAAGAGATTACAGATCATCCTCTGGTTAAGACTGTCACTACCTTAGGCTCTCCCTGTTTAAAAGGCCCGGCCTGCTGCATGGAGGCCGATGGCCACTAGAGGTCTCAGAATCCTGGCCTTCTCTGAAATGAAATGAGAAACAACTAGCAAGATATTGCTCAATCTCATCTTTAATTGGACGTCCACACATCTGGACGAGGATATTTTTTGTTTGTGTATCTGTAACATTGTGTTCTACTTCCCTTCTGCTGTACAGCTTACTATGTGCGTGTGTGAGTGTGTGCGTGTGTGTGTGTGTGTGTGTGTGGTACGCATCTCCTAGTACCAGAAAATAATATTTATTTAAGATGAACACACCAATGATTCCTCCCCCCACCTACTCACCACCCATGATTTTAATCATGCATCACAGATAGGAGTATTCTCTCTCTCTTTGCTCTCAATGCTAGGTATGCAATCATTTGATTCACGTTGTCATGTTGGCTGCGGAGGCTAAACTCCAGGGAGCTACAGACTTCCCAGCCCCGCCTGCCAAGTCCTCCACGCATCCCAGATTCACATCCCATGATCGCCGTCTCAAACACCAACACCCTCCGCCAGGAACACCCCCCCCCCCCCACACCTCCTCCTCCCCACCTCAAACCAACACCACGGCTTCTGCTCTTACCCCCTACCTCACCCCCCTACCCCAGTGTGGCTGTTGTCCAGTCCGTCTCTTGGCTAGTGTCTGCTTTTCTTTCTCTCTCCATGGTGTGTGTGTGTGTGTGTGTGTGTGTGTGTCAGTGTGTGTGTGTGTGTGTGTGTGTGTGTGTGTGTGTGTGTGTGTGTGTGTGTGTGTGTGTGTGTGTGTGTGTGTGTGTGTGTGTGTGTGTGTGTGTGTGTGTGTGCGTGCGTCTTTCTTTCTTTCTCTGTCTCTCTCCTTTTCCCTTCCCTGGGGAGTCTGTCTGCATACGCATGGCTGTCTTACTGTCGAGAACGAACATAATAGAGTCTATCATAATAAAGCGGTGTTAATATTTTTAATATATATGATTATATAATATGTATCATATTTGAATGTGAATTGATTGTATTTCTCTGCATGCAAGAGTATGATTCGAAGGACACATGGTGTTCAAAGTTTGTTGTGCTATGGCTGTTACACAATCCCAGCATGCATCTGTCTTGTCTGAATGAAAAAGAAAAACATATTTCAGTGCCACTGCAGAAGAAAATGTACTTAATCTTCGTTATAGGCCTTGACAACTTGACACATTTCTAGCATTAACCAGAAACGAGATACCAGAAGAATTATACAAATGTTGCATCATTTTTTAAGTTGAAAGGGTTGACCAGCAGTTATTTTTTAGTTTCAACAGAATAGGTCTGCTCAACATGGGGTAGGCCTACAGTATAAAGTCAACGTAGGCCTACAGGCCAAATATTTTACCCAATTCTCATACATGAGGTCCTGGATATCTTTCCACCGATCCAAGAGGACTGTCTGCCCACACCACAGATCTCAGGAAAACCAGATACCAAATCGCCCAAGTGAACGAAAACTAAGCTATTATATTTTCTCATGTTTTATTTTATTATTTTTCCGCTAAACAGTGGGCTGTGCTGGGAAGTCGGGCAGGCAGGAAAGCTGATACTGGCACTATTTATTTTGAATGACTTTGGCTTTTTGGCTTTTCTGCCAAAGTCAGAGTGTAAACAAATACTAGTGGATCTGGTCATGGGACACCTTATAGAGAAGACTTCAAAGGGTCATCTCTATTATACCGATTTGCAGCAGTAATATTTAGAACAGCATGTTCGGATAAGCAAACCGTTAAACAGCTTAGCCAACCCCAAAAAGAATGATTTGTTCCAGAAACATTGATCCTCTGCCTTTCACTTTGATGAGAAACTTTTGGGAATTTGCGGTTCCACAATGCAATGATGTACAAGCTTCAGAATTTCGACTTTTTAACCACAGGGATTGTTTCAAATTGGGAAAGGGCAGTTGTGGATTACTCCAGAGCAGTAGAGCTTTGCCATGCTGTTGATCTTGTTGTGTGTGGTGTGTGTGAGTGTACACAGCTATCTAGGGATTCATGCTTTCACAGGCTGGTCACGATTCTCAAAGCACTGATACACGCACTTTGACCTCCACCTGAGAGAGTTGCTTTGGTGATTCTAGTCTCAAACGACAAGTAGAAGTACCGCCACTTGGGTAAACCTGGCCATATGGGCTATAAAGCTTAGTAGTCCATTATCTTTGTCTCCATCTTTGTCCAGGACATCCCCCCCCCCCCCCCCCCCCCCGACACACACACACACACACACACACACGCACACGCACACACACACGCACACGCACACACACACACACACACACACACACACAGTTACACAGTTACACAACCACACACTACTCATATTTAAAGCGCAGGCATGTATGGTGTACCTTGCACAAATATACATAACAGCAAGTGCGCAAGCATACACACACAGACACACACACACCCACACACACACACACACACACACACACACACACACACACACACACACACACACACACATATACAGACACACACACACATCACTTCCATGTACTGTCTTCGCCTACAAGTCAGCATGCAAGTCATACCGCACTGGCGGCCCTGGGTCAGATGATATGACATGCAGGCACGTACGTGCACCCCCTTCACCCACACACACACACACACGGATCCGAGTGTTGGCGTGGTGTCGTCAAGTACAGAGAAAATGCTCTCCCCCCTCCCCTTCTCTACCGCTCCACACAATCCCCCCCTAATTTCCCGGGACTGAACTGGGAGTGACCTGGCTGGCAGACAGTCAGCCCCAATGGAAGGAATGTAATCCAACCCCACTAACACCACCCCCACCCTACCCACATACACACACACACACACGCACGCACATGCATGCACACCCACACCCACACACACATACACATGCACACATAATAATAATAATAATAATAAATGAAATGTATATAGCGCTTAATATGGTACTCTAAGACGCTTGCATACACATACACAACACACACAAAGATACGCACACACACGCACGCACACACACACACCGGCGGCCTGGCGGCCACCGGTTGTGTGTGTGTGTGCGTGTGTGTGTGTGTGTGTGTGCGAGGGCGATCGAGAGAGTGGGATGGGGGAGCATGGCTCTAGGTCGTGTGCATCTCAGCGGAGTCTGCCACGTGTTTATTGTCATAAAGAGGATGCCTCTCTCCTCTCACCTGGGCTTCCTGTGTTCCCTTCTGCTTTCCCTCACAATGCTCCCCCCTTCTCGCCGCTCCATCGCAACGCTGAGGGACGCCAGGGAATCCAAACCATAATAATAACAATGGTAATTGCTGTAATAATAGTAGTATTGTAGGGCTCAACGAGGTACATAGTTTCGGAATGAGTAAAGGCTAAACCAGTAATAACCATTCCATTATTGGTCTCTTGTGTGCGGTGAGTGGGTTAGTGTATGTGTGTGTGTACAAGAGAGTGTATGCAAGCGTGTTTGTGGTGTGTGTGTGTGTGTGCGTGCTCGCATGTGTTTGGTGGTAGGTGTGTGTGTGAGCGAGGGTGTGTCTGAGTGTATGCGGCCTTTATGTGTATGGTGTGTGTGTGTGTGTGTGTGTGTGTGTGTGTGTGTGTGTGTGTGTGTGTGTGTGTGTGTGTGTGTGTGTGTGTGTGTGTGTGTGTGTATGTGTGAGTGTGTATGCCCATTTGGCAATCATACGTGTGACAGGGGTGTAACATTTTGCCTATCAAGACTAAGCCCCCCCCCCCCCCCCCCCAGATCCTTGACTGTGACTGAATGTTCTACTGTCGTCATGACGTCCAAGACCCAGCAGGTCGTCTTCTACGCTGACGGGACGAAACACCAAACAGGATGATGACGATGATTTCGGAAGAAAGCAGCCCTCACCCACACAGGGCGCGGGTGTTGCTACGGGAAGCGAGTCGGTGAGGGCTGCCTTCTTCCGAAATCGTTTTGCGTGATTGGATGGAAAACACATTTGGAGAGAAACGCATGAGTAAGAGGAAAGCAGGGGTGCCGAGGCTGGGGCGGCTCACTATGGAGCGGGCGTGTGACTGCATGCCCAGAACCACCAACATGGGGGACCGTGGTGCTGCTGTCGGTCATGGGCCGGTCATGGTGGGGGTTCCGGGGGGGGGGGGGGGGGGGGCGGCTGTGGTGGATGGGGTTGAGGCAGGCGTGGAGGATAATGGTGGGGTACGGTGGTGGTGGTGGGGGTGTTCAAGGTTTAGCTGTTGGCCTGGCAGGCCTGGTTGCCTCGCTTGGGCTGGCTGTCTGCGGGCCTTTCCCCCCGTCCAGACTCCCATGGTGGTGTCCTCTTTCCAGCCCGTATCCCTCCCTCCCTACCCCTCCGATCCCTCAGCCGTGGTCTGGCCGGCTCTCTGGGAGGCCGCCCTGTGGCCCTCATCGCCAGCCGGTCAGAGTGTGACACCCAGTGGGACCGGGGTGGGGACTGGGGGGAGGGAGGAAGCGATAGAGTTTCCCCCCTCTCTCTCTCTCTCTCTCTCTCTCTCTCTCTCTCTCTTTCAATCTCTCTCTCACTCTCACTCTCACTCTCTGTCTGTCTCTGTCTCTGTCTCTGTCTCTGTCTCTGTCTCTGTCTCTGTCTCTGTCTCTGTCTCCGTCTCTGTCTCTGTCTCTCTCTCTCTCTTTCACTCTCTCTCTCTCTCTCTCTCTCTCTCTCTCTCTCTCTCTCTCTCCTCTCTCTCTCTCACTCTCTCTCTCTCTCTCTCTCTCTCTCTCTCTCTCTCACCTTTAATGTGTTGGGTGAGGCGTGAACCGTCCTCAGCCACAGGTCTGGTCTA
>NC_079426.1:15346430-15381430 GCF_026213295.1 Gadus chalcogrammus | reverse complement strand
GAAGGGTGGGGCGGAGCAGTTAGAGTGCTATGGTAGCGTGTGGTTGTGTGCCAACATTCGTTTTCTGGATGGCCACCCCTAGCAGCACCTTCCCCCGACACACACACCCTCCACTCTCGCTTTTTAAGGACACACACACACACCAACAATGCTAGGGACTGAACTTTGGGAGGAAAAATTGTTGCTACAAGCTGCCTTCCTCAAGACGTGGGGTTCGATGGTTAGTGACAACTAAGGCGCTCACGTTAAATAGGTAGACCCCCCCTCCAGCTCACAGGTCCTTACCCATGACTTCTCTCTCGCTATTCTCTCAGACACCTTGTGTTAAAAAAACACGCTTGTGTTTTTCATTTTTAGGTGCAAAACTCGACAATCACCCTGCGGTTTGAACCGAAAGATGTGTTGTGTTGTTTTGTCTTCCCTCTAACAATGGCCGTTATTGTGCATCAGTGTCACGTTGTGTCGCCTTTTGTTGGACCCACCGCTTACCTTTAGTTTCACCGAATGTGCGGGGGACGTGTCACATGACCGGCAGTATGCACCAGACGCCGACCCGGTCCATTCACCCAGCGGGAAAGAGCGACGTTTGGTCACTCTGCGAAATGCTTTGGAAGATACAACGACATTATGACCTATAGAACGTGTAAGGCCCAAATCTGTGTCCCATCTATCCATTATGTCTGGTCGTAGAGAGAGAGAGAGAGAGAGAGAGAGAGAGTGGTGGTCCGTTTAACCAAGACTTTTTTTTTTTAAACACAAAGAATAGAGAAACAAGAAATAAATAAAGGTCTTGGGTTCCATTGTGATTGTGTTGTGCTTATTCACTCTCCTGTGAGCGCCAGCTGGAAAAGGAAACCGCAAAAAGGAGCGCCTCGGTTTTCCTTGTCCTGTCTGGATGTCTCCTCCCCTCCCTGTGTTCCCCTCCTCAGGCCCAGTCGGGACTCAAGTCGGGAAGAATACTCTGAACACCCCCCCCCCCCCCCCCCCCCCACGGGTTGTTGTTGTTGCTGTTGTTGTTGTTGTGGTTGTTGTTGTTGTTGTGGTTGTTGTTGTTGTTAACCCTCATCGTGATGCTTTGCACAGAGCGGTGTCTGTGAATTTGCGATTAACTCGACACAGTTGTCGTACTTGGCTGGCGGTCAACACGCTACATGAGGAAGAGTTTCTCCATTAGGACAGCACAGTGCCTGACGGGATGCCAGAGGGTTTAAGAGCTTTAAACGCACGCAGAATGAAGTGTACTTTCCTCTGATCGAGACCATCTCCATTTCCCCCTCCATGCAGGCCGCACCGATCTGTCTTCTGCTCTTAGTTAAAATAAATAATATGAAAGAGGAGAAAAGCAAAACTAATGGGCTTAAACCTTCAGTTGAGTTGCTTAGACTGAATGAGCAACGAGAGCAAATGCCTGAAGGTTCAGCCGGTCTGCATTTAGAAATTGAATAAGATTACTCTGAGTTTCGTCTGTATAGTTTATACATGTTTTCACAACAACAAAGGCGGGTATTCAAAAAGCAACAATCCCATAACATCCAGGAGCTGGATTAAGTCAGAAGTATCTTGAGGGGTGGCAGCACCCCTCCCACGTAGATCTGACGGAATTCCTGATGGCAGGCCGTCTTTGATCACCATGGCAACGACTGGGCCTACATAATAATAATAATAATAAATTCAATTTATATAGCGCTTTTCTCAAACTCAAAGCTCACAACCAGTAGGAGCACAACAATAAACAAACTAAATGAAATGTAAAGTTGATGGGGCTTAGGTTGGTGGGTGATCTAGGGGTAGGCGGAGGAGAAGAGATGGGTCTTGAGGTGGGACTGGAAGAAGGTGAGGGACTTGGAGTCACGGATATGTTGGGGGAGGGTGTTCCAGAGCCTGGGAGCTGCCCTGGAGAAGGCTCTGTCGCCAAGGCTGCGGAGTTTTGTGTCATGTGCTATCGCTGAGCTGTAGAGTTGCCCCGGTTGGTGGAGGAGGTGGAGGTGGCGGGGGTGGGGGGTGGCTTTCCAAGTACTCCAGGTCCAACATAAGGTATGTTAACCTGGCAGCCATGCCTGTATGGCAACTACAGGGGCATTCCTGATCTCCACGCTGCAAGGACGGAGACACAGCGGGACAGAGGCCTGTTCGGGTGTCGCTTGGGAGGCCAAAATGTACTCTGATGCCAGCACCCAATAGAAAGTAGAACAACTTGAGGCAGGGAAGAGATGTGTGTGTGTGTGTGTGTGTGTGTGTGTGTGTGTGTGTGTGTGTGTGTGTGTGTGTGTGTGTGTGTGTGTGTGTGTGTGTGTGTGTGTGCGTGTGTGTGCGTGTGTGTGTGTGTGTGTAGTCAGAGGTGAGGGGAGGTGGTGAGCCAAATACGCAGGGCTCAGGGCTTACAGAGTAGCAGCCAAGCCGCAATGATACAGTTTAAGGAGAGAGAGAGAGGGATGGAGGGAGAGAGAGAGAGAGAGACACACACACACACACACACGCAGAGGGAGGGAATGAAGGGAGAAAGAGGGAGACAGAAAGAGCGCCACCAGGGCACAGGGAGCTACAAAAACACGGCCACACCCTAGGGAAGTAACAAGCAGTGAAAAGGCTAGAAATAGACGGCGGCAGACATATTAGACAGGGGTGTCGAGGGCCGAGAGGGGAGAGGTGGAGCTGCTGGTGGTGCTGGTGGGGCAGGGTGGGGGAGGGGGGCGGACAGGCTGATGATAGATGATAGAAGTGCACAGACTGTCCGAAAAGTGATTTGAAGCGGGTGGATGCAGGAGAAGACGAAGCACAGAAAGCAGGAGGAGGACGAGATGTGTTTGGGGGGGGGGGGGGGGGGGGGGGGAGTAACCCACAGAAATTTTCCAACATCTGTGCCAGCGGAGGGGAAGAGGAGGGAGAGCGGGGGGGGGGAATAAGGGGGGCGGGGGGTAAGTCCAGATGCCGTTCGAGCGTTTACATGCGTTCCAACTTTCCTGAGGCTCGCTTAACAGACATGGGTGGGGGAGGGTTGGGATCGGGGGGCGGGGGGTTATAGGAGCGAGAGAGAGAGAGAGAGAGAGAGAGAGAGAGAGAGAGAGAGAGAGAGATAAAGGATGTGGCTGGATGGGTTACATTGTGTGTGTGTGTGTGTGTGTGTGTGTGTGTGTGTGTGTGTGTGGTTAAGGAGCAACACCCTTCACCAGGAGGGAGGGAGGGATAGGAGTGTGGGTGGTGTTCGATGATTGAGCGAAACGCACTGACGAGTCCGGAGCCCAGGGAGATAGATAACGAGGGGAGAGGGGGATTCATAACCCCCTGACCCCCCATCCCTAAGAATCCTTTCGACTGAGATTCTGAGTATTTTGATGATGTGCTTCAGTGTCCACATGTTCATACTTGTTGGGTAAGTGAGGTTCTTCACTGATTATGCCTGGAGCAGCTGCTAGGGCCTCCCAAAACCCTCTGTGACCCAGGAGGCAAATACAGCCCCAAATATGCCATGGGAATGGCCAGCATGTTTTATTGGAGAACCCAGCCTAAGAGCAAGGACATCACCCTGCACCCCAAAACCCCAGCCCTAGTTAGCCTGTCACCAGGAAAGGAAGCTCAATGGCAGGTGTAAAATACAATAGACGTGTATGTATAGGGCTTGTACAACGAGACGTTGCAATGACTGCCTCCATTTTGGAAGTATAGGAGCAAAGGAATGTTATGCTAGTAATTGTGCTTAGGTCATTGTTTGGTCATTTAAACATGAAATTATTTGTCGTTATGGGCACATTGTTGTTTGAAACTGCCAGTGTTTTTCATATGAGACGTGGCAAATCTAAGTGCGATTAGGCCTAGCTGATGGTATTTGTACATTGAATTATGATTTTGTAGTACTACAACGCTCTCAAGCCATCAGAGCCAAAAGCGGAGAATAGTCAACATTAAACCCCAAGATGCATTCTGATGTACAAGCCCCATTTTGTTCAAGAAAGACACATGCCAGTGTGTTTGTGTGTATGTATATTCCTGAATGTTAGATGACTGACTGCAGGTGTACATCTGTGCAAGGTTAACTGGAAGTCCCTGCACACATTTCCACCACAGACAAAACCTTAAAAGCCAAATATTTCCAGACACTCTATTCTATTCTCCTCAGCCTGTACTGTTAAGTGTTGTATTTTAAACCTACAAAGTCACTCAAAGAGTTCAGATCAGATTCTCAGAATAGAATCCAGGCCGCTTCGGTCCAGCACACTGGCAGAAAGGAATGTTTGGGGGTGCTTTTAATATTATACTCGTCATATGTAGCCATTGTAGAAGACAAAGTCAGGCCATTCGGCTGACCAGCAACAGACAAACCAACCATCAACCCTTCCCAAGTTTTGATATGTTGTCAATACTGGTGAATCAAAGTTTGTCAGGATTGGTGTATATCATGTGTGCAATCCATTAGCCAAGCAAGTTCTTAAGTGTTACATACTCGTGGAAAATGACTTCATGAGACAAAAGAAAACTTAGATAACAGCTTCTGCCTAATTCGAGTCATAAATCGACTTTGAATTTCAAACACGCACATTGGAATATTCAAAGCTCCTTGGGGTGATTTATTGAGGCCTTATGGCCAAACAAATCATGGAAAGCTTTGATTGACCTTTCTATGAGGGGATGGCATGGCATTGAAGAGCCACGATAACTCCCATGGTAAACATGCTGCTCACATTAACTTTGTGGAAGACAGAGGAACCAACGATGGTGATAATTCTTAGTGACATCGATATGGTATTTTGGGAAATAGAACAGGCAACAAAAACTGTTTCTTCGAGCACAGCAGTTGAACGACATCCATTGCGGTCTGTTCGGTTACGCCGAGATCCACCCTATATATTATCTGCCTGGAACTCAACTGAGAGACATCCCATGACAATGGGATATATGGGATGGGAGGACTGGTGTGGATCCAGTGGGGTTCAGTTCAAATAAACTCCTTTAAAAGCTCCTAATGCGATTGTGTGTGGAGGGGGAGAGGTTTACGCACCACTGACCAATACATCTAGACAGCTTGAATGATGGTGCTCACCATTGACGCGCAGTCAAAAGGCCTGGCAATAACATAACTATTTATGGAGGCTTGCTGTGCCAACCGCCGATTCCAAATCCCACTCTGGAGACCCACAGACGGGACTGGATGAGGACTCTCAGGAAGGAACACCACAGCGGGATCAAACCTTGTGGGATTGATCCGTCGTCAAGAACTTCCAAAACAATGAAGCTCTGGATTTCAAACCCTACAGTAAAGGGAGTTCAAGTCTTGCCGGCATGGGGTTGGCATTCAGAGCCCCGGGTCCCTGGTAAAGACTAGGGTGTTTTGGGGTTTACGACGGGTAACAAAGTAGTATTTTGTGGGTTTAAAGTTAATCTGCTGTGCAATGTCCCTCTTCTCCAACAGCCCCGTCCTGTCCAAATGATACTAGCTCTCCACCCCTGCACACACTCCCCTCCAGGAAGGACCTAAATTATTTATAAGCATTGAGAAGCACATTTGAAACTGATAACCCTGAGTGCTATTAATACATCATGTCAAATGAACAAATATTCAACTGTTTCATTCCAGCCAGCATCTGACTTCAGCCAACCGAGGGAAAAGGGGCCTTGGAGAAACAGGCGAGTCACTGCAGAGCTCTGCAGCCTGGGAGCACGATGATGGATCGGTGTGTCTGCGATGCAGACCTTGGATTAAAAGAGAAAACCTGAAACCAGCCACAGGCTCAGTAGCACACAGCAGGGCAACATCTACAAGTATTGGAAACAAAACAAACTTGCTGAAATAAAATACACTAAAAGCATATAATATATGATAATCACTAAATCCGTTTCACATATTGATTTTAAGGGCCGCAAAGGCTCCCTAGTCATGTTGAAACATTAAAACACTGACCACACTGGAATACACTTAAAGTTTTATTTGGAATATTAAGACAATGAAGCGTAAGCCAAGCACCAATAGTGACAGCTACAAGTGTCCCATCATACGGCTCTTTAAAATGAACAGGTTATACTCCGGGGAAACCAAAAAAAGTGATTTTGCTTCTACTTTTTTTGAAGTGGAGGGGAGGTGGTGGTGGATGAAGCACAGAGATACAGAACATAAACGGTGAAACGTGAACATGATAAAGTAATTTACACTCTCCAAACCCTCCTGGTCAGCAGGAGGAAACGGTAGAAACAGGGCTAAAGAAAAGCAAAGTAGGGGAAGGAAGGAGTCAGGGATAGAGAGAGAGAAGCAAAATGGAACAGTGATATTCATCTGACAAGAGTGTTCGGTTGGCCCGTGGAGGTGGGGCTGCTGCCCCCATTGGAGGGGGTGGTGGTGGTGAGGGTGGGTCGGGTGGGAGGGGTTCACGAGGGTCCTTCCTGATTGGTCAGAACGAATAAGGAATAAGGCGGCCCGGGAACACAAGTGAGGCGCTGGAGAATGACAACCGTTAGTTGGTTGCCAACTTTGCCGCCGCCTCAACACCCGCATCCACACAGCAACCAATGTGCACATACAGCATTTTAAAGTGACAGAGGATTGCAACCATTTTGTCAAGAGTCCACTCCATTGCATATTAGGGAGAAGTAATAATGAAAAATAATATTTTATTTTACCTTTTAAGTCATACACATTATTTTAATGTTCGCATATAGCACTTATCCCAGCTTTCCAAAAGAAATATATATATGGGAAAGAATAAAATTTGTCTTTAAAATAATTAGTCTTGTTTTTTTTCTGTCCTCCGAGCAGCTGAAACCGTGAGTCATAGTGGGGGAGGGAGGAGGGAAATAGGGGGAGTTTACGAGACTCCCGTCCCGCCCAGACCCTGTGGTTTCCTGCCACCAGCGAGGCGCTCATAGTGCAGCTAAAATAAGTGTGGTTCTAACAACACAAGTTTAAAATAGTTAAATTGCAAACTACCCCCCCCCCCCGCACAAGAACATAGATCATAAATGTAAACACCCATCCTTTGTCTTTCCCATAGTGGGGAGTGGTTGAAGGGTGTCAGTTTCAACAGTTTCTCAGGTGGTGGTGGTGGTGGGTTGAGTCACATTGAGAGGCGGTGCTGGCGTTACGTGATCCATGTACACACACACTTACACACACACACACACATACACTCCTAACTGATGCATGAGGATGTGTGCGATACTCTTTTCGATGACACTTGTTCAAGGGTGAAAACAAAAAATGTATGCAAAATAAAAAAAAAATCCCTCCGCCAGACAAAACACATTATTCACGCTAGAAATGGTGCTACATCACACACACGTGGTACGCGTACGTTGTTTCCCATGGGGAAAAGAGGCCAGAGGGGGGCCGACTCAACGCCTGCCCCCTGGGCCGGAGGAGAGGGGCCTTGACCACCAGGATGCAGCTGATCTATCACTAAACAGGCTGTCCATCAAAACACCCCTTCCTCCTCATCATCATCATCATCATGTGGTTCTGTCCGTTCAGACACACACGCTCACGGCTAAATAACATCTGACAAGGTCATTAGCGTCGCTTCACGTCACCCCACTAACTCATCAAGAGGCCGACGTCTCTCATCCGAGACCCCACCTGGCTCACGTAGTACACCTCCTTACTCCACCTCAAGCAACCATACCCGATGCAAAAACAATCCATTTAAAGTGCCATTTACTTCAACTAACGCTGAGAACTACTGTAAGCCAGGCCTCAGTCCAGCTCTGAAGACCCTCTCTCTCTCTCTCTCTACCTCTTGCGCTCATTTCTTCTATGTTAAGCCTATATGCCATCCAGTTTTGGTGCAAAAACAACCAGCTCCGCACCCCATCGTCACCACAGGTATAATGTGATTATGGCGTGGAGGAACGCGAACAGGAGTAGGGAGAGGTACGGGCAGAAAAAAATTGAGTCCCTTCTCTGTTACCAAAGACTCAGTCAGCACCTATTAGGCAACACAGAGTGGCCTTTTTAGCACCTGGTAAATTTAGATCGCCCAGAGGTAAATTTAGCCTGCGATTAGCACTGGCGGGTGTGGGTGGGACTCTGCCAGGGAGGGCTGGGTGGGGCTGTGGGTTAGGAGGGTGACGGGGGGGGGTCTTTACTCGAAGCACTACCAGACAGGTGGAAGTTCAGGAAAATGGCATTGTTGCCGTGTGCTGTGCGGACTCCGCTGGAAGGCCGGGGCAATGTAGGTTCAGTGTGTGGTGGCCTGTACCACCTTTACCGTTCAGAAAGTGATGAGTGCATCTTAGCTCAACCTCATATTTAAATGCTCGATCTGAATTCATTGATGGGAAAACCCTATGCAGAGAGCCACTCAAAGGGTTGTTACTACAGAACACAGATGCCACTGGGGCCGGAGGCACCAGTTATATACAGCCAGCAGCAACGGCCTTCACCGCCAACGGTGAAGGCTTTGCTCACAGAAGCTTGGGAAATGTAAAGGGGTATAAATGTACTGGTGGTTCAATTAGTTGCTCACTGATTCCATTTATTATTGGTAGCCCGTCCACTGAAGAAGACCAATTTGCCCTCTCCTGGTATCACCTTTAACTCAATAGTAGAAATGTGCAGTTGAACGACAGAGAGAGAAAAATGGTTGGAATACATGGTCAAACCTTGACATAAAAATCTCCTAAGCTTCAAAAAAAAAAAAAAAACATAGCACCACTTAATTATTGTTGTTCCATATATATATATATATATATATATATATAAAAAAAAGTGTGCACCATAGATAACATGATGAGCTCAGAGCTAGCACCCTCCTCCCACCAACACACACGCTCTACCATCTAGTTGGGGCTCGGTGGAGCATGTCCTGCCCCAGCTCTGGACTAACACAGCTGGACGCAGCGCCACTGCGCTCAGTTCTCAAGGCACAGGGGGTTGGTACTTGTTCCCTCTGGTGGAGCACAACTAACAAAAGCACTGCGAGCGGATGAATGGGCTGAGCGGGCCTTGAGTCTGTTTGTCTCAATGGGGTTCTGATCAGCATACACGGTGAAAATCATGGCCAGATGTGAGGGGAAACAAGGGTTGAGTCAATGCTCGCACGATGCAACTCAACTACAATCTGTAAATTTCTTAAACTTTTCCAAAACAATCGACTAAAAAATAGAAATTATACAAAATAAATAAAAATCAGTAATAAAGTCCCAGATAAGAGGGATGCCAGTTTCCACGAATGGGCTTCACTATCATTTAAGGGCTCTTTAAAGTGAGAGACACGTTTTAAGTGTTAATATGAAAGCCACTGAATCATAAAACGGCTCTATGCATTTAAGTAGCAATCTGTCTGTAACATTACAAGATAATCCATGAGGGTCTACATTTTGACTACACAAGATTGGTTTCCATGTTTTAAAGAAGGGGGAACGCACCACCAGAAGCCTTTTTGTAGCACCAGAGTGACTCCATACAGAGATATGAGCGTTGGAAGCGGGAGAAGTGCATTTTTCAACACAGTCCCGTTTGAAGTAACATTTGACTCTTGCCTCTGGCTAGAGCAGAAGTCCACAATGTGGTAGGACTGGTGAACAATATCCCTGGAGAGGATTATTGATTGTGTGCATGTGCGAGTACACAACTGTAAGCACAGAGCTGGGCGACACATGGATGGATTATTCAGATATTTGAACATTGCTCAGATGTTCTTGGTCTTATGGTATATTTCCAGTAAAAATATGTTGTAGCTGGTCATGCTATATACATTTTCTTACTATGGTTCTTAACATTTAGCCAATGCTTAAACCATAGTGCTAGAAAGCAATAGAAAAATATTAGGGACACACCGACACCCATTCCATGTTCACAACCCATATTGTAGAATATCCCATTTACGAACCATCACATGGCCTTGTGGCGTCAGTTATTGTTGTAAAGTGATGTTTGACTCGGTTAACATCGCCCAACCCCCAGCAAAGAGTTAAAGTGCCTGTAGCCAGTGTTTTGTTTTCCTAGTTGCTGATCGAGTCAAAGTTGTTGTTCCTATGGAATTAACTACTTTGTCGCATTGTCCCCCCAATAACTGCTGCTCTACTGTAATGTTAGTGCTCTGTGCTGGCCACCGAACCTCAGAAGAAAATCCCTGGCTTGGAGGATACCACCGTGTACCAAGGAGAGAGCGGAGAGGCACAGTACAAATACACATGCAAAGTGCACAGATCTACACTTGGACTGCAGTTTTGTTTGCGAAGTGCACCACTGGACGCCGTTCTCCAACCGACACACCGTCCCGTCCAAACCAAGAACATGGTAGAAGCAAGGGGGGGGGGGAATGGAAAGGAAAGCACAAAGTGATCTGTACAACGAGGCTAACCATGTGGGGAGCCGACTAGAATGTGGGCTTGCATGCAGGCAGGTAGGTCTACAGGCAGGCGGCCGATGGGGGAATCAGGCAGACAAAATTTAAATAAACTAACCAGAGAAAAATACAAAGTGCTGATATTTGCGGCCTCCCTCCCAGTCAAAATAACCTGTTCAACAAAAAACACGCTTGCCAGACAGCGTTATACTGAATATAATCATGTGTCATTTTTACTCTGTGATGTTAATAACTAAAATAAAGATTAGAATGAATCTTGTATAGCTTGTTTTCACCTAGACTCCGTTCATCCACTGCCATTTCAGCGGAGGGCGGCTGTGCCGCCACTCCTGATTGGCTGACGGGGGGGGTGGGGGGGGGTGATCTGTTCAAAGAGTTTTGTACTTCCTCCCAGCGTGCGTGCGTGTGCGTGTGTGCCCCGCGGCGCTACTTGAGCTTGAGGGGCGGCTCCCGCTCCAGCCAGCGCACGCGCACCTTCTGTTTGTAATGGTACTCCTTGAGGAAGTCCTGCAGCGCCGGGGGCAGTGGCAGCCCGCCGATGCCGTCGTACGTGCTCCGGCGGCAGATGGCGGCGCGGGCCAGGTGCTGCAGGCTGAAGGGGAAGGTCCGGTGGAGCGGCGCCGTCAGCAGCGGCTCAAAGAACATGCAGGCGCTGGGGTCCTTGTAGTGCTCCAGCAGGCCCGTCACGGTGGACGAGTGGAACACGCACGGGTCGTGGGCGTCAAAGCTGAAGTTGTGGTTCCACTGCTCGATGCGGGCGTGCAGCGAGCGGTTGTAGCGGCGGAAGCTGACGGAGAAGAGGTAGTCTTCTTGGGCGGAGTCCCGCAGCAGGAAGGTGCCCTCGGGCCGGCCGTCCAGCAGCGCCTCGGCCTGGTAGCGGTCCATCACGCCCCAGTAGCAGGGCAACGACGTGATCTGCAGCAGGTCCGGCACCAGACAGTGGATATAGTCGATCTGGGTGTGGACCTTCCAGGGCCCCGGCTGCAGCTGCTGCTGCTGCTGCTGCCGGCCGTCCCCGGAGGCGTGTCTCTGCTTGGGCCTGCGGGCCTGCAGACACAGGGTGGTCGAGTCCTCCTCAGAGTCACAGTCCTGGGCCGAGGCCATGGCTGTGACCGGCACCGGCCCGCAGGCCCCCGAGGGCCCCGCCACCCCCTCCCCCGAGCCCTCTCCGACGCCAGGCGCCATCTTTGGTCCCAGTTTGTAGAGGGAGGAGCCCGACGGCGAGGCCTCCAGCGTGTGGATCTGGGCGTTGGGCGGCGGGTCCACGCCCTCCTCGATGCTCTGCCGGCGGCGCTCGCGCAGACGCTCCTCCTCGTCCTCGGGGGAGGGGTGGGCCGGGTCGAAGGCGTCCAGCAGGGCGCTGGAGGAATGCGGGCTGACGGGCGCCGTGTGCTGCTTGATGAGGTGCCACTTGTGGGCCAGGTCCGAGCCGGGCGGGAAGGGGCAGGTCTCCAGCATGAGCTCCGTCAGGTGGATCTTGCGCTTGGACACGACGGGGGCTTTGGACGGGTGGCGGCGGCGGGCCGGGAGCGGCAGGCAGAGGCCCACCGTGTCGCTGAGCCGCTGCCGCAGCGAGCGGGCGCTGAGGCTCCGCCCCCCCGGCGCACAGTCCCCGACCTCCTGGATGGAGCTGACGCCGTAGCGCCGGTCGCGCCGCACCCCACCGCCCCGCGACCTGGCCGACCGCCGGTCCGCCTCCAGGGAGCTCTGGGTCTTGGTGGAGCACGAGTGTTTTTTCTTGCCCCCCCACGGAGCGTGTCGGGAGTAGGAGTCTCGACGGGCCATGGGGACCCCCGTCGCGCCGCCGCCGCCGCGCACGTCCTCCGTGTCCTTGTCGACGGTGATCTCCACGAACTGGGGCACGTCGGACACACAGTTGTGGTGGTGTCTCCGCCCGGCGGTGACCAGGGGGAGCGGGAGGATGCTCCTGGACGGGCTTGGGGCCGCGGAAGCCTGGGGCTCCCCCGGACCGCCTCCGGGGCAGAGGTCCACCACGCAGTGGACGGCGTCCGCCTCGACGCCGTCGCAGGCCGCACCGGAGCCGTCGCTGTGGAACAGGGTGTGGCATTTGCTTCGCAGGTTGCTCCACATCTTGCCCACCGCGTCCATCAATAGGAGCCCCTCAGGACCTGCAAGTCATGGAAGAGGAAAAAAAAGAAAACCGGCAAGTCAGTTGATGAGCCAACACACACACACACACACACACACACACACACACACACACACACACACACACACACACACACACACACACACACACACACACACACACACACACACACACACACACACACACACACACACACACACACACCAGAATGCCATGCATGTAGTAATTAGACGTGCAGCACGTCTTAACGGGGCCAAAGTGTCTGAGCGGTGGCTCGGCTTGAGGAGCTGGAACAGCAGAGCGCTGGGAGTTGCCAGGCAGACGTGCAGCGACACAAGGCCACGGCTATAAATGAACGCAGGGCGCTGCTCCCAGCTGATATGCTGGTATGTACTGTAATACAGAGCCAGTCTAGACCTGACCAACTCACCCGCTCCCACACTACCCCAGCAAAGACAAAACGTTTCAAACACACACATGTGCACACAAGACGCACGCAGTGGCTATGTAAGTGATGGGCCATTTGTCAGTGTTTTCAGTATTTACTGCCGCCGTGTCACACGTGGCTGCGTGGACCTGGCCCTGGGTGACGTTGGCATATTACAAAACAAAGTACTTGCATGTATATATTTTGAGTGGCATAATTCAAACCATGCTATAGCCAGGCCAAACGGGAGGAAAATAATATTTTACTCCCTCTGCTCAGGCAAGTTTTCCTCAGCTCAATCCTTCATCTAAACCCAACGTCTCCAACCCCTTTTTTTCTCTTCATTGAAATAACCGTTTTGACCCTGAATGGAGATCGACGTGTGTGAAGGGAGGATACGGTGGAGCTAGGCCGGATACTTAAACAACAAAGATCCTTTAGGCTGCAGCCAGAGAATCAGTATCCATCGTATACTATAATTAACTGATCGTTGCAGTCCCATAGGGACTATGCACATGCACACACAAGACTTAATGGAAATAATGCTGCAATTTACCAGCGCCGTGAGGTGAAACTAGGGCTGTAACGATACGCATATCGAAACCGAAATCGCGACACTCAAAGCCACGAACCTGTCTCGCGGTGTGAGAAGGCAGAAGCGCGATACGCCCTTTCTAACACTCCGGTCAAATTGTCCGATCGAAATTTGCTAATAATTTGTCTAAATAATAGTTTGCTGACAGCGCCCCCTCCTATCGATGCCGTAAGTATGCGACGAGATGCCCTCTCTGTGATGACAGCTCTCCGTGGCTACGGAGGATTGCATTTCTCCACAGCCGTCAAAGTCCTCATATACTATATGAACGACATTTATCCAGAGTGGGCCAAGCGCGAAAAAAATTGCCTGTGTGATCCTGTCTCTATTGTTTTGTGTGATTTGACTGACAGTTTGTCTGCTTATAGGTCGGAATGAAGCGGCCAACGATTATTGACAGGATGGGTACTTTATTCTACCGGACTCGTTCGCTTCTTCACTAGACAAATGCGCTACCGCTCGCTCGTCCACTCACTCGCTGACGTCACTCACACACGCATACTGCCATTCTTGCGCACACACATATGCTACTCGTAACACTATGCCCCGTTATTGCGACGTTCATGTTAGACGTTCATGTTTTTCCCCATCTATTGAAAGTTAGGCTATTAAACATGTTGCATTCTATACGGCCTGATTATGTCATTATTTAAGCTACATAGCCTAATAAGAAGCACTAATAAGGATATTTGACTAAACCAACCAAACAGTTCAGGGTTTTTGCCTACCAGCAAAAAGCATCCTCCAACTGCAATCTTTGGTTATTTCTTTATTAATTTAGCTATACTTTAATAGAATTCTTTCTGTTCTCCCTGTTCAAATCTGTTCAGTGTTCCAAATTATTTGCTATTAAATGTTACATTAAGTTAATTGGTATACAAGTGTTGTTTGAATAAAATGCTTTTTAAATTTAAAAAAAATCGTGGGATGTATCGAACCGTGGGTCAAAAATCGTGATACAAACCGAATCGTGAGTTTGTGTATCGTTACAGCCCTAGTTGAAACCATACACTTTTCTGACATAAATTACTGTAAGTAGAAGTTAACCGTTCCATTGTTAATCCTACTCGCTTAACTCCGCATCACTCCATGGCTATAGATCCACTCTCAATGAAAAAATGAGGAAGAGAAACTTCGTCCCATGATGCATTTCAAATAGGAATTCGCCAGGTCAGCAGCAGCAGGGACGTTCTGGTGGGCGGACAGGAGGAGAACAAGGAGCCGCGCACCCCCCATCCCATGACAAGCCCATTACTAATCTTACTGATGATATTAGGCACAGCCTCTTAACAGATTTGTCATAGCCGCTGACTCGATGTGCACCCATGTTGGGTCACAAGGCATGTCATCATTAGACCCATTCAAGACACTGTGGAGCGCATCCACCTTGACCAACAGCCGTAGTCACAGACACCGTTGCTAGGAGGACAAAGTATGGTCTTTGTCAGCCTGGCCGATGCTGGGCTACATCACCAGATGCGACATGACTCGAGTCGCTGTGGTTTTGTCTGCAATTCGGGAGGCCCACGTGTGGCACAGCACTCAGTCTGGAGGAGCGTGGTGAACTGGCTGTGGCTGGCATGGCTTCTATTACGTGTATCTGCTGCAATGGGGATTTTCTGATTGGCACAGATTAGTCTATATAACCCCGTTATGGCTCACAACAGTCTCCCTACATTCACTCAAAATTACAACACAACCTAATAACATATCCCATTCTTTCAATTTATATTGTTCTGCCTGTAAAGTATTATTCATGACATTGACATAGCATTAATCACAGCTTCCAATAGGTGGCTCGGAAAAGGAATGACCATGTTTCACTTTGTGGCCGTTTTACACGCAAAGTTTTTTTAAATATAATAATTGCGTTAATCGCGCGATAAAAAAATTAACGCCGTTAAAATTGGTTTGCGTTAACGCCGTTAATAACGTGTTTAACTGACAGCTCTAACTGTATTGTAGTTTACATCGTCTTAGTTTAATATCAGACTCATCTAGGGTTTTAGAGATCCCTCCCATGTCTGAAAGAAAGCCCTTTCAGTCACTTCAAAGTCTGTTACCATGTGAATGGGAACCAAAAGGCTGTTTGTCACTGTCACGGTTTTTGTGAGGGGAATGCACTTTGAATTACTTTCCAATGGATTCTGAAAAGTTTCTTACTCAAAACTAGTGCCAGAAACAACACAAGATTGTTGTTTGTTTACAAACTGCGTGGCGCTGTGATTATTAGGCTACATCTGATGCACTGCTGGAACAATCATATCATCAGCGACGTCTGGCTGGGTAGTGGAGGTGACATTTGGGTTGAATGGAGGGTAACCCGTCAGCAGCACATCACATCTACCCTAATGATCATAGCGCCAAAAAAAGTGCTGCACTATCCGTGTTTGTAGGCAAACTACAATCTGGTTGTGCCTGACATATTGGAAAGTAATTAAACGAGTGTTCCCCTCATATAAACAGGAGGTAGGCCACTCTGTAAGTCGATGGAAGAGGCTAACGGAAAGCTAATACTAACCAAGCATACTCCCCTTCTAGACAAACAATGATATAGTTGGATTAAACAATTTGTCTGATTCTTCGTAAAACAGGCCAGCCCCAATTTACAGATATCTCTGCGTATGGCTTTCACATTATATTAATTTCAAAGATTTAATTCACCGATATATTCAATCAAAAGAAGATTTAAAAAGGAGGCCCCAGTTAGAAAGTAGATGGAAAGTTTAAATAAATAACCCTACAATAGCCACTCACTTGCCAATATGGCTGGGTACGTACAATCCTAACCGGCCACTAACTAGATTTACCAACATTTGGCTGGTGGCTGATTGTGTTGCACGAGGTTCGCAGCCTTCTGTCATTCGTCCAGGAGGAACTGGAATTGTGAGGTAAATCAGCTCCATCTTTGGAAGAATGCTCAGGTTTTCCATGCGGGCTAGTGTTTTAGCCTACTGCGTGCTAATCACTGCAGAAATAAACAAAGCACAACAAAATGCACATTTCATTAGTATTGATTTGTGAAATAGCGATAAAACGCAGTGTTGTATGCATCTATTATTGCATACTCGTATTTTGTTTGGCATTAAAAACAAAACTTGATCAATTGCATATTGAAAAATCAGCTCAACTAAGATTTAACTCGACTAATACATTTGAATGTAGCTACTGTCTATGCTGCTTCCACCTAGCTGTGTTCACTTTGCCGTCTACACTTTCAAGGCACAGGTTGGGGAATCATCAGCGCCGGTTGCCATCAATCCATCCATGTGTAAGCCGTCTGTCGCATTGACCCCAGATGCGTTGTGCAGGTCTCCTCTGCTGCACTGGTCCAAATATTGTTAGCCAAGTCAGTACTGATGGATGTCACAAAAAGGTATGCATATTATTTAAGGCTTTTAAGCCTCCTCTAACTGGCTCAAATCCAAACAACCAATCTTGTAATGGTAAAGCAATGAGACTGGAAAAAAGTGTGGTGAGCTGAATAGACTATTCCCGTGGGGTAGACAGAACACGGCGGTGGACAGAACACGGGGGTGCCATATTTACTTCACTTGTCTGCAGTGAGGATAAGTCATCCTTTCAATCAAATTAGTTGGCAGAATTCCCTAGAACTAGTGCATGGAATTAGTGAAGAATGCTCACTGATAAGTTTTCTAGATAGTCATCTTAGCCACTGTCATGGCCAGAGCATCAAATTAGGTTGCCCTAGTTCGTTAGGATCAGACTTCACTTTTCTACATAACTAATGGAAGGTTATTTAATATTTTATTCCAATATTGTTTCACTCCAGCTCATAAATATGTTCTTTAAAAAGGAAAAATAATTTGATTTGTTGAAAAAACAGTGTATATTTACCAGCAAACTAAATGTAGCGGTTTTGCCTCAGAAGTACTGTCATTATTGAAAGAAACTAAGCAGCACACAGACACACCAAATACATACTTGGGACTGAGTCGTGTTGAATGCTATTGGTCACTACAGGTTACGATGCTTGTTGACAAGAACTACCATCATGACATAAAGTCTTAGTCAAGTTATACTTTTCTCCATAACAGTGCATCTTTCGGGAGTGTGGGCCAAGCAACAATTTTCTTCACACAGAAGATTACAGGAATAGAGGTGGTGCCTGACACTGAAAGTATCTGCCTTGCCACCAAAATAATATATGTATATATTTGTAATATTATGGAGTTTGTAGTGATATTAGTGTAGCAGACAAATCTGAGTAATGTATATGTCATTTGAAATCATTGCCCCCAGTTTTGGTGGATTTCACCAGAAATCATGCGACTACAGTCTTCAGAGTATTTAAAGCCATGTCTTGATAAAAAATATTTAAAAAAGAAAAATAGGCTACTGCAGTGTTTCAACAGTCACACACCCATTCTCATGGGATGTTTCTGAACTAGGAGAGGCCTGGACTCGACACCAGATTAGGGAATTAACCCCTCTTTGCACTGTCCAAAATACCTTTTAAATATTACTTATTTCTTCAATATGGACCTTTCTTTAGAATTGATCATCTAATCTGAGTTAATGGGGACAACCACACACTAATCAAGGGTTTCAAAAGAGGAATTAGTATTTACAAGATGAAGTACCATAAAACACAGGCAGAAATAGTTCATTTGGAGTACAACGCAAATTTTATGGGAGTCAAACTAGTTATTTTTCTTCGAATCAGCAGACCAATTCCTATCCCAATTGGCCAGTGACACCTTATGCCACTACAGTATGGGGAGAGCGGCTACCATGGGCCGGTGCGTTAATCTGGACCCTGATAAAACGGAAGCCGCTAGTATCAAACTTGTCCGTTCGGCAGCGTACATAAGGCCTCGGCTATGTGGAGGCCGCTCTTCTCCCGGTCCACATCTGACACTTTATCAGCAGATACTCCAACCACACATTTAAATCTATAGTTATTCCATTACATACATGTACGGATCATCTTCAAGTGTGGTTATATTGGGAATATGTATATGTATAAGAGGAAATTAAAACGATGTCGGGCTGGGTGTTTGAGGGGTATCCTAACGGGAAAAGTATCCCGGTGGTTAGCGAGTTGTCCAGCTAGCTAGCTGTTAGCTACCTCTTCCAATGGGATGCAGTCGGCTAGCGGGTTAGCTTGTAAAATAATCTACACGTATCGAGTCGCTTTTAACAAGCCACTCTACACTACGACATCACGAACAATAAACGAATATACGCTAGAAAAAACGGGTCAGTGTGCTGCGTGTTCTGCTTACCCGTACGTCTCTCAGAAAGCCTTACTCAACAGCGCTCTTTGTCTGCAAAAAATGGCTATCAAGACAAGTCAGGCACATATCCCCCTTGCGGTCCACAGCGTCGGGTGAAACCAAAAAATACGCAGATCGCTGTGAGTGTCATTCCGAATGCTGCACAGTTCGATGAGATACAAATGAATAAACTCATCTAAAGGCTAGATGTCTTCCTCAGCGGCGAGCGCTTATTCTTCATCATGGCAGTCCTCTCTCCTCCCGTGGCCGACCCTGCTCCAGGCTGCCCGTATGACGACGGTCGCTGAGCACAGTACGGAGGAATGGGAGAGACATACACATGGGCATTCCGTGGCTTGCATGCGGGAAACAGAGTGGCAAGGGCCTGATCCAATGGAGAGAGAGGAACGACTGCGCACTTCCGACAGCACATACGGATAGGGAAAGCCTTGGAGCCGGCTCTGCTGATAGGCGTCACACGTTGCCAATGAGCGACGAGATGAGGCTGCATCTAAAAATGTATACAATACAATAATCCTGCTTTTACCGAGCCGTACAGGTGAGATGGGACGGAATGCGTCACCTAGTTAATGTAATTTATTTCATGACATAATGATTAAACATGTTTTGTAGCCTGAATATAATGCTTTTTTTTTTTTTTTTTACTGTTGTTTTCAATGGTTTTTCAGTTTGTCAATGCTTTAATTTTCTTGCAGTGCAATCACAAGTAGGCTTATGAGCTATTGCACGGTTCCCATCAAGTGGAAACAACAACAATGAGCAGCCACTCACCTCTCTCATATGCCCTATTGTTAATCATCTAATAACACACTTTATTTGCAATGCTTTAACATGTCTTAGTGATTTAACATGTCATGGTGCCCAATAGAGTATGACTTTCGCTGTCTTTTTCTTTATCCTCCAGACACTAATTAAACAGAGAATCCTCAAAGGAGTATTCACACTCACCCACGCCCAGAGATGAGGTCATCTGTCGGAGTCCCATCATTCATGGCCACATAACGCAGAGGGAGTTAATGGGCACAGGAAGCTTGGCTCATAATGAAGCAGTTAGTCGGACGTAAGGTCCACCTCAAGGGAAGCCAGCTGCAGACCAAGCCCATTAGCCCCTGTGTCTCAAATGTATTAAAAAAACAGACGAATGAGGGGCAATTATGAGGTCCCAATATTGCTCTGGTGCAATTTTGTATGGATCGTTTCCATACTTACAGTACCGCTATTTGAGTGCGTGTGTGTGTGTGTGTGTGTGTGTGTGTGTGTGTGTGTGTGTGTGTGTGTGTGTGTGTGTGTGTGTGTGTGTGTGTGTGTGTGTGTGTGTGTGTGTGTGTGTGTGTGTGTGCGACTATTCAAATCTCAAGAGTGCAGAGATGTATTACCATGGAAGAAGGATAGGACTATTTTGTATTTCTTTACGATGTGCATTTTATATAATAATTTAGAATTTGTATTTAAAATTTGATTGGCATTATAGTGCTTGCGTTGTTTACTTTGCCAAACTAATGAGCAACTGGGACTAGACCTGTCAACTCCTTATAGGACTATTACGGTATTTTGAACATTGAACCTCCTCTATGGTTTGTCTAGGATGAAAGAGAGTGGTTAACACCGACATTTTTAATATTGGTCCTTTCTCGAGTATTTGGCTAATTTCGAATCGCCCCTGCCTGCTTCGCAATGGCTGGCTATGGGCATTCACAAATCACGTGGTTAGTGGTGTTCCTTGATGTTCCTTATCAAGTAACGTAGCGAAATACAGTTTCTGTCGTGTTTTATTTGTCATTTTGTAAATCTGCATTTTGTAAATGAAACGGAAATCGGACCGGAATCGGAACCGGAAGAGGGGTTGCTTGTAGTCTTTTCGCTCGGTTCTAGCCCTACTGTTGATACGGAGTTCCGAGTGAAAAGACTACAACCAACTGTCCGTTTCCGGTTTCTTTTCCAAATGCCAAATAAAACATTACAGAAACTGTATTTCGCTACGATACTTGATTAGGAACATCAACGATCACCACTTACCACTCGATGAGTTTCACATTTCTGAAAACGAACGTTTAGGGGTGTTTTTGAATGCCAGTAGCCAGCCATTGTGAAGCAGGCAGGGGCGATTCGAAACTAGCCAAATACTGGAGACAGGACCAATATTCAAAATTTCGGTGTTAACCACTCTATTTCATCCTAAAAAAAACAGAGAGGGGGCTCAATGTTCAAAATACCGGAATTGTCCTTTAATCATTGAATCTTCCATGATAAGACAACTGTGATGAGTGCGCCTCCTAGATGACTTTGTGCTACTAGCATAAAAAATTCAGTGAGTATGTTTGTTATTCTATAACAATTAGTTACCATGAATCACATACCTTTCATTAGATGCACCAATACAACGGTTTTGGGGAAAGATTGGTTAGATTAATCTGTTAACGAGGCACTGCTCAAAGGATGATAGACACACTGGTGCCATCTGGTGATGATAAGTGAAAATAGAAATGACACCGACAGCGTTACTTTACAGCGATTGTCTATTCGATTTTCGAGAAGTGTATACGTGTCCAGTAATGACATGATATAATGATATATTATTTCACAGAGCTTAGAATGGACTTAACATGCTCGTATAGAATATTTAAAAAGAATACTAAGACAACTTTTCGACACATACGAATAATATTCTAGTATCCAAGTATCAAAAATCATATTCACAAGTAGCCTATCTTAGTGGCAGCCATAATAACAGCTATTCAAATTTATGCTTCAATGTTCCCTTTCCTACTTCCTTTACGAAAGGAAAGGAGATAATGCCGTCACAAGGCCCAACGGACTCCATGGAAACGGAAATTACTGCACAAATGTTCTTCTCGCATCCAACTCATTTTTGGCGAAATAGCTATCTAGAGACAAGAAGCATAAATAAAGTTTATGTGCATTCGACTTTACCGGCCTATATATATTGTTTGTTTTTGTTTATATAATTATTCATTTATTATGATATAAAAATAATATATACACAGTATTTATTAAAAAATAAATTAAACAAATCTAAAACATTTACCCCTCCATGGGTGCGCTACAGCACTCCGCACAGTTATGTTATTTATCTCTAGTATCCAAGCACTGTGGATGCTGATAGACTGAAATAGCTGGGATCCATACATGCACACTAATCTCTATCTGAAAAATAACCACGATTGTATAAAACAAAAGCCAAGCAGAAATGTATGACATTTAGAGGTACAAGACATTGCTACAGTATAGCGTATACCTTCTTGATGATTCGTGTACATGGCAAAAGGGGGACAAACTTAGAATGAAGATGGATTATTTTGTTAGATAAGAAGAGTATAGTGCACTTTTTCAGTTGTGGTTGTTATTTTTTTGTCAATCCATGGTAAAGGAGGCATGTCTAACACTTCCATAGGTCTTCAACGTTAGATTTGTGGGCCCTCTTATTGTGTGTGTGTGTGCGTGTGTGTGTGTGTGTGTGTGTGTGTGTGTGTGTGTGTGTGTGTGTGTGTGTGTGTGTGTGTGTGTGTGTGTGTGTGTGTGTGTGTGTGTGTGTGTGTGTGTGTGTGTGTGCGCGTGTGTTTGTGCAGGCATTGTGTTTTGTCAGGCATTTAAATAAGAATAGTCAAATAGTTTGATGTGCATATTTTTTTTCAGGTGACTTGGATGCTGCACCTTCTCATGTGATGGACTGTGTTTGATTAATTGGATTTGAGAGTTGATCAAATGGTAAATTGCCGTATCTGAAACAAGAAATTGTGATTGTGCCTCATTGATTATATTGTTTTTGTCAGAATTTGGTAAATTAAATTCAGAACTTAATTGACAAATAGAAAACCTCTAAATAACCTATGCTTATTAGATTGAGCCCCCTTCACCCTGTGTCTCTCTCTGTCTCTCAGTCAATTGATTTACTGATTCCCAACACGAGGCTTTCCAAGAACAGGGGAACATTTGGTTGTTAATTTTTCACACACTTTTCCAGAACATCAAAATTAAGATCATGCTTGCCAGATTTAGTCCTCCATAAATATCTACAGCGGCCTTATTTTCTGCACCTTATTTAAGTCAAGAATGATGGTATAATTTGCTATTCTCATCCAAATATGACCATACTATGTCTACAAAGTATGATTGTAATGGTTCATCATATCGCACTGTGTGGAATTGACAGAGTGTGTAGAGCGCCTAAAGGCCATGAATGTGTCAAGACTGAGCTCCTCCTTGTGTGAGGGAAAGACTGCCCTTGCATGGAACATTGTGGTAGCCTACCTCCAACAACAGCTGTGATGAACCTTGGTGTGGTCAGGACAATCAGCTATGCTGCCTATCCAGAGTGCTACAGCACGCCTCGTGTCCAACCTACCACAATACTCCCATATGACCCCCCCTTTTCCGTGTCATTCACTGGCTCCTTGTTGCTCCTTCAATGGTACCGACCTACAGGCGGCTCAGAAGCAATCAAGCTTGATTATTGATGTTGCTTGATTACTAACATTGCTTGATTATTAACATTGCTTAATTACTAATGTTGCTTAATTATTAACATTGCTTGATTAGTATCATTGCTTGACTACTAATCTTGCTTAATTACAAACATTGCTTGATTATTAACAGCTTGAGTACTAATAATGCTTGATGAGTAACATTGCTTGACTCCTGAGATTGCTTGATTACTACGCTTGCTTGATTATTAACGGTGCTTGATTATTAACTTTGCTTGATTACAAACATTGCTTGCTCAGACATCCTCACTGACGCGATCTTCGATGAAAACCACAATGAGATGGTCATTGTCAAAGATATCGACGTGTTCTCTCTCTGGGAACATCACCTGGTGCCCTTCTTTGGCAAGGTAAAATCGAATATAATCAACTTAAAAACATGTATATAGGCCTATGCCTATCTACATTACTCAGTACAACATGATTCTATACTTTTTAATATTTGGTTGGTCTCACACCGGGACATGTTTGTTTAACTTAAGGTTCACATAGCGTACATCCCCAACAAGAAAGTGGTGGGCCTGAGCAAGCTTGCCAGGTAAGTGATGGAATTTGACACAACGGGAAATAAATCTAATAAATTATGATGATTAAGGAATTCGAAAAAAGGTCAGATTTCTAACAGATCGCCACCGCTATTAATGATGCCCTGAAGCCTGCAGGGGTCGCTGTGTTGGTGGAGGCAGCGTGAGAAGCCTACTCAATCCCATTGGCCTGCTAGACTCTTGCCTTATTAGACAGCTTGGGTGCTTTACACATGGTTACGTTAAAGCTTTAACTGAACTTGTGTCTCTGTTGGGAATGCAGTCACATGTGCATGGTGATGAGAGGAGTTCAGAAGATCATCAGCAAGACTGTGACGAGTGTCATGCTGGGCACGTTCCATGATGACCCCAAGACCCGTAATGAGTTCCTGACACTCATCAGGAGGAGCTGAAACGCTTGAACCTCAGTCTACAAAGCGACTTTGACTCCTAGAAAAGAGCTATACAAATCGAATTTATTATCATTATTATTATTATTATTATTGCTACAAAGAGATGTTTAGTATACCATGCTGTTATGCTGATTCTAGGATTACTTTATCATCATGTTTGTCTGGAGTTTTTACGATTTTGGAAGATGATTTAGACAATTTTGCATAACTTTTTTTATGATGAATGAACCTTTGATAGTTAAACTTTTTGTCGAATCAGTTTTGTCTGTTTGCTTATGGTCTTGCCGTAATGGCTTAATGTATTGCAGCATCCTTCTTTACTTCTGTTATTTTGTCAACATGTTCAAATACATTTACACTTTGTTTACTGCAATACTGTTTGATATCATATACATTGTAAAGCATTGGTAAGAAGCACACTGTGGCTAATTATTTCATGTCTCTTACTAGAAAGGGAATTACAAAAGGAAAAAGCAATGCAAGTTGTGTCTTGCATGCGATCATTTTGAAGTGAATCAACACTTTGCATCAAGTGCTTCATTAGTTTGGTCCAGAGGAAATAACTTGTGTTAATTGAGGATGACAATAAAGTGACGTGATACACTGTAATTGCCACCTTCTCTAGAGGCTGGCTCTGAATATTGTACTAATGCTATAACCTTCAGAAATAAACACTGTCTTTAAATGTAGTGAAACACTATCCGTGCCATGGCTGAGGTACACTCTCTCAGGCTGTTTGTTAACACAAAAAACACATTTATTATAGAGTAGAGGGCAGCCCCGACAGGAGAAATGCATTGACATGTGCAGCACTTAGGCCTGAGGATGGACCTCAAGAACGCATAATCAGAAGGAAAGGAGAAAAAACGATATGGCAGCAATCCCTATGCGAAACACTATCAGGAAAGAACCCGCATATATCACAGGCTGGGACAGAGAGGTTTAGCACTCTCAACATTACAGTTTCAATGTTTCTCATAAAAGCTTTTTTTCAAATGTCTTTTTCATCATCACAATTATGAAATGTCACACAGTAAGCAGCAAAGCCTATGGCCGATGCATAAAGACTTAACAAGTTGGCAACGCTTATGATTTGGTTAACAACTCATCTTCATTCACACTTGACTGGCATTTTTTAAGTTGACCCGATAGTCAACTTTTTAGAAAACGTTTTCCAAACTGGCGAAAGCCAGAGTTGTAGAAACTATTGTGTGTGCTTGGAAAGACAGTGGGCTGTGCTCTTCTAAACTCTGTGTGTGTGTGTGTGTGTGTGTGTGTGTGTGTGTGTGTGTGTGTGTGTGTGTGTGTGTGTGTGTGTGTGTGTGTGTGTGTGTGTGTGTGTGTGTGTGTGTGTGTGTGTGTGTGCGTGTGTGTGTGTGTTTCTGCGTGCGTGCATGTGCGCATGCATTTGTAATTAACACAGTGTGCTTGATGTTTAGCATTTGATTTACAGCATCAGGTCATGGCCCCCACCAGGTGAAAGTGTGTGTGTTACTTTTTGAGCACCAGATAAGAAGTAAAAAGCTATGTTTTGTTTTTGGGTGTTAGACATTGGATCATGACTTGCATATTGCAAGTTTCGCAGCAGCTTTTATCAACAAAAAAGATTCTCTCAAATCTTTTTCTAGCAAAAATGAAAAGGGGAAAACTAGTTCTAAGTACTTTTTGTTGCATTAAAAGTTTATAGATTGGATGACTGATCTTGTAGATCCATGGACATCATCAAAGTTAAACCAATACAGTTCACCAATACAGAAAAGAAATGCAGTGCCTGATGTCGGTTGTTTCATTAAAGCACGCATTTTGTTTGTGGAATGCGTGTCATTAATTGCACAGACATTCGCACACACATACACACACAAATACACACACACACACAATGTAAAGCGCGTGTGCAGAGTGCCATCCTAACCCTCTACATTCTGTCATGATCAATACGATTACAAAAGGACTCAAAGTAATAAACTGTAAGATAACACACTTGATCACTGGTTTTTTATACTTTTGTTGACAACCTTGATCTCAGATTTTGAAACGCCCCCTGTTCATACATTCACATCTTCTTCAAGAATCATAGTGGCAAGGCTGTTCGACTTCCAGCCGAAAGGGACTGGGTCCGATCCCAAATATCTGCCATCTTCTTGTAGGCATCTGTTACCTGCTACCTGCCTCTTATAATGACGTGTCAGAATGAACTGTAAAGTTGCTTGCAGTAAAGCATCTGCTAAATGACTAAATAGGTCATTCAAAGGTCATCCCAAAAGTATTTTTTCCTATGGCCAATAGAAAATGTTAGAACGCTTACTGGTTTCCTTCAGGAATGGGGGCAACCAGAAAAACAACCCCTGTCACGATATTTGCTTTGCGGGTGGGTGGCCAGTGTTAAAATGGCACTTTATCAGGACCAGGATCCTTCATGTAGAGAAACTTTACCCTTAACAAATCTAGGTTCTACTTCGAGTTGTCTGAGATCCCGGGGAAACACAAGGGGTTCTTTAAAAACGAGTTATTCCTCACGACGAGTAGAAAGTCCTACTTTGGAGACTACAATAGGTTTTGCACAGGAAAATGGGGTTACAAATGGTAATAAAAGAAGGTACATCTGTTGGTTAAGCAAGGTCTTTAAGAAGTGTTCAGTGCTCCTTTGGTTGTAAACTTCAAACCCAGTGCTAAACGGTAGCAGAGTTATGGCAATTCATTCTTCTTCTTGAGAGTGAGAAAGAAGGCACATCTTCAACAGTCATTTCATGTCCTTAAAAATGTTTCACTCTGCCCTGGATGGTTCACATCGTCCATGGCCGGCTCTCGTCCCTCTGGTTGGCTATGGTCCGGTGGGGCTCCGGTTGGCTAACCTCTGGGTATCAGGTGATGAGGCAGCAGTTGATGCAGCGCGGGGCCAGCCTCCTCTTCAGCACACCCTTCTTCCTCTTGGGGGTGAGGATGGCGATGATGGCCTCATCGAACACCGTCTTCAGGCCCTTCTGCGTCAAGGCTGAGCACTCCACGTAGCAACATGCGCCGATCTGAGAGAATCAGAGAGCCAGGGAACAAGACTGTGATTCGCAAGTAACAAGGTCAATGTGCAGCAATGATCAAGCTTAATCAGAATGAAAGAATTCGATATTTTGATTTATTGATTTGAATAGTATCGTACTTATGTATACAAAACTCCTTTTAAATGTTAAAATCATTCCAGATTGTTGACCATAGTGTGGTCCAGTCTCCAGAGACTCCTATCTACATACAATTTGCCCTTCAATAGGCCTAATTCACCAAGCAACTTTCTCCACAGTAGCTGGGTCTGGGAGCTGTATGTTTACATTCTCACCTCCTTTGCGAGCTTCTGTCCCTGTTCAGTTGCGATGGGCTTCTCCTTCATGTCATTTAGTTTGGCAATGGTCTTGGGATCATCTCGGAGGTCTATCTGAAATGTGGAAAACAAAACATTTAACACCTATAGGTATATGTGCGAAATTGTCAATAAAAGTGCTGTAGGCAAGATTTGAGAGTTGCAAAGACAGACAGCAGAGGGCAAGATTTTGAAAGAAACAACCATGAAAACATCCACACCTTCTCCGCTCCGTCCCTTCCTACGTTTCCCTACTATAGCACAAGTTTTGCAATCGCACACCTGCGATTGACAGGGAAGATGGATTCTTCAAAACCAATCAGGGACGCTATGTCCTGATTGGACAGAAATTGACCAGAATAGGTGTTTTATTATAGTGAACCAACCAGCACAACAAGTACCTCACAACAGGGGGAGACGTAACCTTTCCAGGGACAGTCTTATGAAGTAGGACACTAAAACATATAAAAACAAAGAAACCCAAAACAATCGAAGTTCACTTTCTAAGGAACAAACAAAGGAAATCTCCTCATTCATCCCAACGGGAATGAGGAGACTAAGGAAGAGTTTCGACTGACCTCTCTTTGAAGAAGGATTATAATAATAATAATAATAATACATTTAATTTAGAGGCGCCTTTCAAGACACCCAAGGTCAGGGTGCCTTCAATAAACATTATGTCTGTGTTTACCACCTCTCCAGAGTATCTCCACCTCTTCAATAGCCATGTAATGTAATCCAATGTAATGTAATGTAATGTACATAATACAAATTACATGGCCATTACATGGGTACACCACATATTTAGTATTAATTCTGCCCCTAACCTTGATGGCAACACCTGACTTCAGACGGGCAAATTGATTACCCTTGATCATAGAACATCAGCATATACTATTCTGACAAAGAAAAGTCCTACTAGGAATCTAAGATAGTCCATTTGTGGGCTTCTTATGCCAATTCGATTTCCCTCTGAGGCAGAGTTTGAAATTTACTTTAAATTTGAGGGTCACTTTTCAATATGTGCCAGTGTCTACTCACAACATGTTTGACTGACTGAGACATAAAGCTATAGATGGATATGAATGCAAGACCCTGATCTCACTTTGAGTAAATCCGCCCGCTGAACTTGGTGTACCCTCTTGAGATTGTTGTCCGATAATTCATCCTCATGTCCCCTTACCTTTTGATCATTTTAAAGTGAGGGGATATGAGGATGAATTACTGGACAACAATTTTCAGTTCAAAGTTCAGTCTTGTGACTCAAAAGATTAATCAGAATTATAAATTTGTCTTATTCTCTGTGGTTGACTATATACAAATTGTAATGCTGGTGAATGATAACTGCTCCATTGTAGAAAAACTTATATCCGTTTTCCTTTGTTTATACTCCAGAGTGTAGAGAGGTTCTAAAATAAAAGTGGTTGAATCTTTCCTACTGCATTTATAATGAAAACAGCTCCAGTGTTATCGATACAACGTTGTTGTATCGATCTGAATGCTTTGGGCAAATTTAACATCCTGGCACAGCCTGCTTTCTTTTTGTGCTTCTGTTTATTTATATTTTAAACCAAGCCATATTGATCCATACGTGCTGTCTATTGGCCATTCAGCCTCTCTCCTCTATACCAGCGGTCCCCAACCCCCGGTCCGTGGACCGGTACCGGTCCGTGGGTCATTTGGTACCGGCCCGCAGAGAAAGATTATTTATTTATTTTTATTTTTATTTATTTTTTATTTATTTATTTTTTTTATTCACTTCGCAATACTGTTACTCTTTTACATGCCATAAGTCTATATGCAGTTGTTAGATTGCATATAACATGTTTGCATTTTTGGCAACCTCTGCGCAACATAACCCCCCCCCCCCCCAATCATACCGGTCCTTGATGCTGAAAAGGTTGGGGACCCCTGCTCTATACTCTTCTCTCCTCTGGCATTCATTGAAATGCAGAACACACACACGCACGCCCAACACGTTATCTCGTTAATAACCCATTTGGCCGGCTCATCACCCTCCCCTGTACACAAACACCAACACAACTCATGGAGTGACTTGCAGCCGCATTAATGCCATTCGTGGGTGTGTTTGATTTGCGACCGCGCCTGTCCCAAGTGCTAAGTGGATGCGAAGAGCAAGGGTTGGGGGTGAAGTTTGAAGGCTAACTGACAAAGGAGCGGTAAAGCTTTGGAGACAGGAGGATAAATCCAACTCCAGCTCCATTTTTACATAATCCCCCCTCACTGCAGGACCCCGGCTTACTCATTCTCGATGGCCGAGGAACCACGTCCACATTGAGTTTTGGTTCTCGGCATTGTGTCTCAATTTCGAGGCTCAAAGTCTTTTCTCCAGACTCAAGACTCCAAACAATCACTTAATACGAGAATATTCCACATGTGAAGATTCTCCAAAAATATATATACGGTATTGCATTGTGTGTGTGTGTGCGTGTGTGTGTGTGTGCGTGTGTGTGTGTGTGTGTGTGTGTGTGTGTTGTGTGTGTGTGTGTGTGTGTGTGTGTGTGTGTGTGTGTGTGTGTGTGTGTGTGTGTGTGTGTGTGTGTGTGTGTGTGTGTCTGCGTGTGTGTGCGTGTGTGTGTGTGTGTGTGTGTGCATGTGCTGACCTGTGTGCCAATGAGCAGGTAGGGCACGGTGGGAGCGTACTCCTGGAGCTCAGGAACCCACTCCTCCCGGACGTTCTGGAAGCTGGCCGGGTTGACGACCGAGAAACAGATGAGGAAGACGTCGGTCATGGGGTAGGACAGGGGCCGCAGCCGGTCGTAGTCCTCCTACACACCACGAACACGGTAGGGGTTAGGTGGGTGGGAACAATAATTAACCATTTAACCAATTAACCAACAGTACTTAATGCAGTAATAAACATTGATAAATAGCATTAGCATAGGGGTGAGGGTGAGGGTAATGGTTGTTGGTTAGGGGTACACCCTACCCCTAACCCTATTAAATATGTAATTGTGTACCAGGTTTGATGGATATTAACCTCTAGAGGGCAGCAAACTCTCAAATGTGATGTGTTGCTCAAGACAGCAAAGGAAGAATGGAAAGAGAGATTCCAGCAACTGAGACATCCACAGAATAATTGTACATTCATTATTAAAAGCTCATGAAAGATTAGCCTGCAAATGTGAAGGAAGAGAGAGAGAGTGAGACAGTGAGAGAGAGAGAGGAGTTAGGAGAGTTATCACCTTGGGGTTCCTCAATGGAAAGCAGCTAGCCTGTTTAACATCAATCCTCAACCGTTTTATCTCAGAAATGGACATTGACACAGATTTCAATAGTTCACATCCCTCGTTAGTCTTATTTGTTTTGCACTTCAGTACAAAATGCCAATGATAAAAAAAAAACGACCTCTACTTGCGGCACTTTAACGGTCCGTTTCAGTAAGCACATTCAACAGCTACATTTCATTACCCAGTGCTCCGCCAGCCTGGGGCCAATTGCTGTGGGGTCTCAACAACACAACACACAGGATCCATATATTTGTGATGATGGTGTTATTTTGGTTATGGTCTGTTGAAACTAAGCTGGGAAAAGGGGATGGCGGTTCTGGTAATATAGAAGGCTGTTCGATGACAAGAAGGAACATTAAAAAGAAAATCAATCAGAGCCAACATGACGGAACGGAGCGGGGTGCATTAACCTCCCATCCAGTCTGTAATGTTAACTGTTATACACTTTACTAAATGTATGGAATAGATTTTAAATAAAAAACATTAATTCAGTTCTTAACTGTTTGAGGCAAATCCACAGTGGCCCTTTTGTACTACAATGTCACAGATTGTTGCAAGATCTTGCTCATTTTCCCACTGCCTCTCTCTCACTCTCTGTCGCTCTCTGTGTCTCTCATCCTATTCTAGGGCAGAAGACAGCAGCAGCTCTGTGTGTGGATGTATATGTCAGAGACAAGTCATTGTGATTCAAATGCAGACTGAGTCAGACCACTAACTCACACACATGAGTCGGCTGGGCCTAAACTTTACCAAACCATCATAGACCAATCAGAAAAACGGCACATACTGTATCTCACGGTTGGTGAATCTTTATTGAGATTTAAAGCCAACGTATGAGTCTGGAATGCGCTTGGTGTGCATCGCTTGTCACCACAAAAGATGAAAGAATGGATTAAGGAGACTCATTGTCACTGTCAACCGAACTGCTTCCGCTTCTGCAATCTGCTGTGCGGAGATAGATGTTATGTGAGTCATATTCAGCACTTATGTAAATACAATCTTTCCTACTGCTGAAAGACAAAAACAAACAATCTTCAAATCAGATTCTAAGCCAAAGAGATGTGGGCTTACAACATATATACACAGGCATCTACTTTGTGGTCCCAATTATGTCTGACATCAACACATCAGTCCTCCCCTACACATAATGGCGATCCTTTTTCCTGCTGGTTCTTTCCCTCCCCTACGATCAAAAGTTAGTAACATTGGTTGTATGCTTTGTCTTCAGAACCTGGAATTCACGTCCAGGCAACTGCCAAATTAATACATGTAAATCCAGGGGTTGGAGCTAGGAGGTAATAGTTTATAGCCCACGATTAAAACACTGACATGTACATTTAATTTACAATTCTTCTTTCAAGCACACACACACACACACACACACACACACACACACACACACACACACACACACACACACACACACACACACACACACACACACACACACACACACACGTGTCGTTGTGAATGCTAATGTGTGTCTAACTTAATATCATTTCCAAATATGTGTGTCAGAGCGGGGGGGAATATGCCACATCCATGACCTCTGATATCCTGCTTCCCTGCTTTCATCAGCTCCTGCTTAGCGGTGTACCGACCTGGAAGATCACACGGCGATGACAGCCCCCAGTGGCCGTAAATATTCTAGCCTGGCTGTAAATATTCCTCCCCCACCCTCCCCCAGCACCACTCACCGCCCATAAGACAGGAACGGTGTGTCCCTGTCCCTAAATTCACTGTTCCTGCCTCACCTTGATATTACCACAGGACCTGCCCCGCATCCCGTGTCCCATATCTCACTGGAGATGGGAAACTATAGATTTCTGTACTTTAGAGTTGACAAAATGTTGAGAAAATTACGAATTTCGAACATACTTAGTGGCCCCTATGTCATTCTGAAGTCGTCACAAATCCATCAAAGATTTCACTTCTTAATGTAATGACGTATTAAGAATAATTGTAAATGCTTGTCAGTTGCCTTGGATAAATAAAACAAGAAAATAAAACACGATGTAATGATCAGGGTATACTCGTGCATCTGTGGGGCTGTTATGAATACTATCACCAGGAGAGGGAAGGATTGGGTTGGTGGAATGCTGAAACATGCCAGAGTGTGTTTGAGCAAGTTTCTATATTTGTGTGTGTGTGTGTGTGTGTGTGTGTGTGTGTGTGTGTGTGTGTGTGTGTGTGTGTGGTGTGTGTGTGTGTGTGTGTGTGTGGTGTGTGGTGTGTGTGTGTGTGTGTGTGTGTGTGTGTGTGTGTGTGTGTGTGTGTGTGTGTGTCTCCTTCTTCTCCCTCCTCCTCCTCCTCCTCTCATGACCTCATGTGCTGAACTAGGGCAAGGTATGTCACAGTAGAGTCAGGGCCGGGGGGGTATAGCTTTTTTGGGTATGCCTCAGCAAGCATGGCTGTCGGGTGAGAATGCCTTGGCAGCCATGTTGGATCAAGCATCCATGAGCAAGCTATGTGACGGCAGAGTCAGGGACGGTTGAGCCAACATGTGGAGGAAAAGGCAAGCCAGGCCAGAGGTGGGCGTGGCCACTCTCAGGACATGTTACATCTGCGTGAATGAGAAAGCTTTTTGTTCCCCCTTAACTTTAACTTCACTGGTGCTTCCATGAGCCACAATGGCGCTTCATTGGTCAACCTTAACCCTAGGCTCCTGCTGAGGGCAAAGTTCTGATTCACTGCTGCAGTCGTTTGATCTCTCTCTGCCTCCCCCCCCCCCCCCCCCCCCCCCCCCCCCACCACCCCCTACACACACACGACCACTAGGGTGACTCATCTACAACACTGAAAGATAGGAAGTGAAAAAAGAAAACAGAGAGAAAGAGAAAGAAAGAGCAAAGGCACAAAAGAGGTAGCGACTGGTGGCATGGATCACTTCCTGTTTTCCTCCTGGATCCTCTGAATGATGGAAGGGCCGATAGACGCTAGGATGCCCACGAGACGTGGACAGTAACAGGACAAGTACTGGGGGAATAGATGAATGAATAGATGAATAAATAGATGAATGAACGGATGGATAAATAAGTGATGACCCCCCACCCCCCTAAACGCTCAACCGACACAGTGGACTCTTCATAGGGAATAATTCAACAAGGCCATCTCCAGCGGGAGGGCCAAGACTGATGACACACAGAGAGGACAATAGCAATCCACCCCCCCCCACACACACACACACACACACACACACACACACACACACCAACACACACACACACACACACACACACACACACACACACAATTCATACACACAATATTCAACCACACACGCAGGCGCGCACACACACACAAACACGCAACACACACACACACACACACACACACACCCCGCACACACACCACCTATTCACACGGTTCACCAGTGTGATGTGATTAAAGCAGAGGGCTCAGACAGCGGTGACGTCACAGCGGTCTTGATTGCCGTGCCAACACAGTTTAATGAAAGTGTGAAGGCATTAAGGGATCAACGTCTACCTGATTCATATTTTATGGAGATTTAAAGTAGAGAACGGGGGTTGGGTTCTTTCAGGTCGGATACAACATGTGATGTAAAGGCCTGCTGTAGGGTGGGGGGGGGCACACAGAGGGAGGAAAGGTTTAAAACGCACCAGTTACGCAGGGGGGAGTGTAAATATGGACTTCTCCATTTCACAGACACCCTGAATCAGCTAAAAACAACCCCACACAAACATTCATTTCAGGTGCGCACACACTGAGTTCCTTACACAAACACAGACACAGACAAACACAAACACAAGCAACAACAGAACGAGGTGCACTGGAGTAAACAATTCGTGGTGTTTTTTTGTATATGCTACCAGGCAGTGTATGTGTTCATTTAAACAGGTATAATTGAGCTGTGATTTACCGTCCACAGACTATACTTCGTCCAGTTTTCATGAATGGACGACCATGGGGATGCTGTCCACCATGGTGACCTTTCTCTCACTGTGTTTTCCTTCTCTTCCGCTGCAGAGCTCAAGTTTCAGAGCTTAGCACGTGTAAATCTGGCTCTAAGGGTGAAATGTTAACTATTATACTTGAGGCTGGCAAGACAGTGTGTGTGTGTGTGTGTGTGTGTGTGTGTGTGTGTGTGTGTGTGTGTGTGTGTGTGTGTGTGTGTGTGTGTGTGTGTGTGTGTGTGTGTGTGTGTGTGTGTGTGTGTGGTTGTGTGTGTGTGTGTGTGTCTGTGTGTGTGTGTGTGTGTGAGTGAGTGTGTGGGTGAGTGTGTGGGTGAGTTTTTTGTACTACAGTTTCAACGATT
>NC_079426.1:15321430-15341430 GCF_026213295.1 Gadus chalcogrammus | reverse complement strand
GAAAGTGTGTTGAAAGGGAGACTAACACAGTGTGATAAATCCGACCATGTGTAGATCATCATGTCGATCCTCGCTTTCTCCTATTCATCTGGGGAACTGTCTTGTGATAGTGGCTGGTTTCTGGTTAAACACTAAATCTGCAAAAACACGGGAAGTTTGAACATTACCCAACATCTGGCTATCTGAACAAGAGGAAGTTACAAAGAATAAACTGTAAGCCTATTCATATACAGCACTGACATTCACCAAAGCAAACAGACAAACTCCTAAAATAGAATCAAAATAAATCAACACACGTTGAGAAGTTTGATGTCTCTCCAAAGTCAGTAGAGGCCGGGCCACAATGCAAGAAGTTATTTATATGCTATCAAAACAAGCAGCGCTTCATCTGGGGACCGGCAGCTGCAGCCCATAAGAGGAAGATGTGTCCATAGAACACACTCAGAACTATCTTCAGATTCCGAGTAAAAAACACATCTAAGTATCATCTCACCCTGAATTTTTAAACTCACACAACTCTCCAAACTAGAAAAAACGATTTCCAAGATTGATGTGATGTGACATTTTGTTCAGCCAAACTGTAGCTTTATGAAGGCCTACTTTTCCCCTCTGGTTTGAGCGCACCCCTGAGCCTAGTACCAATCCCCACTCCCATAATGTGCCCATGAATCACCCGTGCATCACGGCTATCGCCTCAAGTGTATTTTCTTATCATCCAGACGGCTGTCCGCCTCATATTGTTGAGGTCCTTGGCCCTTCTGTAAACACCTGTTTGGCCAACGTCAGAGGCCAAAAGCATGCGCAACTTCCCACCAAACTGGAGAGGTTCTGTTCCTCTCTGTGTCCCAGCCTATTGTGCTTCCTTGGCGAGGAACACGACATCTCCAGACAAAAGAACGCCACCCTTCCTGGCTTTGGAATAACACCACAGAGAGGAAAATAGCTCAGACGTCGACTGCGGTGCACTAATGATAACCACTCTTCGGTTCGGCCTATACAACTTTTTGTCTACTTCTTCCTTTGCATGCATCGATATTATGTGATATGCTGTGGTAAGTGTCATTCAGGGGAGCAGAATCAAAATGGATAAGGCACGGGTTTTTGTGGATTCTTGTTTTCCTGACTCAAGCAAAAAATAAAAAAATAATTCACTCTCATGTGTGAAGGAACATACCCAGTTAACAGAAAAGACTCATGCTTACACAATGGCAACCACAGTACTCTGTCATTTCTTGGTATAGGACTTTGCTAAAGGATAAATAAATGAAGCAGAACTGCATTTGACAATTCATTGAACAATAAATAACATAGTTAGAGCGTGTCTACAGAACTTCTCTCTTTTTATATTTATTAATGTATTACTTATTTAAATGTTGCTACACGAGATGTTGACAATGTATCTCTATTTAACCTTTGCCCAGTTTTATTTTCTTGCATTAAAATATAAGCACCACCTATTGATTAACTTGTATGACCTACTTTGATATTTTTTCAAATGTAACTATCTTTGATTTACGATGCTCAAATAATCCCCTCTGGGATTGCCTTCATTTTCGTGTATCGACTCTCAGCTGCCACCTACTGGAGATGTGTATCTGTGTGAAGCTTGTGGTAAAATTAGCCACTGTATGTCAATCGAGAAAGAATGGGATTCATGCATATTGATTTTTTTTGCTTGTATTTCTTCACAAGACCAAAGAAAAGGACAAGACTGTATAATTTTATAACAACTGATTTATTAATAAAAAAGTGCAGATAATCATAAATAGGTGATAAAATAAGATAACAATGAATAAATAATGTTTTTTAAGGCTGAATAAATAGAGTGTCCCAGAATACCTTAATTCAAATCTGAATGGAAGAATAGGCAACTATAATGTCCATGTGATGTCCCTGAAAAAAATGACAGATCCTGCTGCCATGTGTTTGAGAGGGACATTTTAAGTCTGTACTGTCTTAAACCAGCCAAGCGGTTTGAACCTAATCAAGATAATACACACGATTGCTTCGAAATAAATACATAAAAATTGTCCATGAGTTGATCCAACTAGGCCTCCATCGTCAGCAGTAGGCAGCTAGTTTATACTCATGGCTTTGGTTGTCGAGTCCCTCTCCTCCCAGCCAGTCCTCGTTCAGTTCCCCCAAGATCTCATGGAGGGAGAGCTCTGGCAGGGGGGCCTGCTGGCGGAACTGGTCTGACCCCGGGTAGTGGCCGGGGTCCCCGCTGCTTCTGGGGATCACCCCGCTCCAGGAGTCCTCCATCTGGGCGTACTGCATGTCCAGGTTGGGGCTGCTGTCAGAGGCCATCTCCCAGTAGCCTGAGTCGGGTGTATCGGGGCTGGAGGCGTGGGCGTAGGCGTTGAGGGGCTGCTCCATCATGCAGGGGTAGACCCGGCCTGAGGGCCCCACACCGGAGGGGGGCACCCCAGAGCCTCTCAGGTCCTGGGGGGAGGGGCACCAGGGAGCCGGGACAGGGGAGGAATGGCTCCCGGGATGAGCCCAGGGCCCGGTCATCGACGGGCTGTGGCCGCTCAGGGGAGTGGGGGGCTGGCCCCGGTACACAGGTCCGTAGTGCCTGTAGTCCATGGGAGAGGGGTGGAAGGCCGGGAGGCAGCGCCCGTAGCGCAGATCCTCGTCCCTCTCTGCCTTCACCTGAGTCGGGTAGGCTGGGGGGGGGCCCTGGGAGTGAACGCCGGGATGGAGGCCCCTGGAGGCCACGCTGCGGGGTGCAGCTAGGGCGTCTGGGCTGAGGCCCTCACCCTGCTGCCACAGGGCCTTTTTGGCCCCTTTGCACTTCAAGGTCCGGGCCCTCCTGTTCTGAAACCACACCTGGGAGGAGCAGAGAGGAAGGAGCAGGTGAGATTAGACGCCGGTGACAAGATAAAAAAAATGTCTATCATTCTGCTTCTGTGTGCCTGCGTTAATCATTTTCAACACAAATGGCCAGACTCCGCCAAACCCCCCTCCCTAGATCAGCTGAATACAGTGAGAGCGGTGGGATTTCAGATGTTAGCACACGTTGTGCGGTCTATCTGGTAAGCCAAACAAGCTGCCCTGATTAAAGGCGCTTGCATCATCTTAAAGATAAAAGAATAAAGTGATAACACTATCAACCTTTAAGAGCCAACAGTGTTGTTGGCTGTGTTTGTGTGTTTGTGGATGTGTGTGGGTGTGTGATTGTGTATTTGGATTTATGCATGAAAATGTGTGTTGACAGTATTTTGTGTGTGTGAATAAGTTTCTTATTCAAAACTATACTGCATTGTAGGAACAAGTGAACCCAACCAAACAAGGGCAAAGGTTAGGGTTACTGTCAGCGGATGCATACCTGGATGCGGGACTCTGGGAGGCCGGTGGTCTGGGACAGGCTCTCCCTAAGGCTGATGCCAGGGTAGGGGTCCGTCTGGAACGTGGCCCTCAGGAGCTCCACGTGCTCCTTGGAGAAGCTGGTTCTCTTCCTGCGGCTGGCGCTGCGGGACGAGGCCCCGGCCGAGCCTGCAGGGGCCACCTGGCTGCTCTCATCTGAGGACCCAGAGGAAGCACGGTCAGACATGCACTTTCTGATTCAGTCTGTTGTGGTTCAGAACAGCAGTCCGTTAGACATCATGACTCTTGAACGTGTGCAGCAATGCGTGCAGTAAGCCAACTTTGCCTCGCTTTTGACACACATACTAGTTATAATCATTAATTATCCACAAAGGAGACTATCAAAGTAAGGCTACAGGGATTATTTAAAGGCAGCGGAGACCCAAAACCATTTTGTCTTTCGAGCATTGCATCAAATTCATGAAGATAAACGTAGGACAATGCTGCCCTTTTGAGTTGTAACACACAAATCGAACCGTCGATTAGTGGACGATATTATCAAACCTCATGAAAAACTCACCAATGCAAGAATCCTTCCACATGTTGACAGTGTATTGATGCTCCAGGCTTCCTTTGAGACAGTCTTTGAATGGGGTTTTCAGAGGGAGCCGATAAAGATTTTCTGAGATACTTCTTCAGGGAGAAGCTCTGAACTGACTGTACCTTGGATGTTATCAGACCACCTTTTATATTGACCACATAGGACCCCCTGATCATCCATCATAACTCCACCCCAAAAGGAAAAGGTGCTGATTGAGCAAAGTGACAGCTTGAAGGGCCAGGTGTGTTGATGGTTGACTGTGTGTGTGTGCTTATTGTTATCGAGGATCCAAATTGAGGATAGGAACTTCGAATGCCCATTATCGCCCTATCAGCCTCAAAGCAACGGCGGAAGGGACCGAACATATTAACACCTTTGTTAGACATTAGGAAGGAAAGTCGTCTTTCTGTTTTTTTAATTGCTGGCTCGTCGATACTGCCTAATGTTTGTCATGTTGAGTCACATGATTTTTTGGTTGTTTTGGATTTGACTTAATGTGTGTGCGTCGTTAGGAGTGACAACAGGCCTATGCATATGCATGCATCCCCAAAGCCTTTCTTTAACAGGATTTATGTATTTTAATCATTGTTATTATTTGTTAATAATATTCTTCAATATGTGGTTGTTTGATGATAACTTATATATATATGTATATATATATACATATATTCCTCCCTTCCTTGATAAAATACAAAACATAATAACAGTGAAAGTTAAAACAACTAAACTAAAGATTAACTAAACTAACTAAAGATTTGAATAGACTTATGTTGCTAAGAAGGAAATTCTCTTATTTCGACAGTGTCCCAGCCTCACTTTAGAGCAGCAGTGAGACAACCACAAACAGTGGCTGGGGCAAGATGTTGAACATCAATCAATAAAACAATTGATTTGAGGAAATATTAACTTGTGACACCTAACAAAAACGCAAAACGCCTTTCTACGATGTAGTTCATCAGTCACATGCTGCTTTGCGTGCCTATGCAAATCACTTCCATGCTGCGACAAAGACTTATGCAGTGATTAATAGGATACTTAGTTGGCTACTATTTTCTCATTACAATGCATATGTGGGTCAAAGTAAGGGACAAGCTTGTCAGATTATTCAAGCTGCCCAGGACATGTCTAAACAGTTGCTTTGAATAGCCAAGAATTATATTTACTCTTTTACTTTAATTATATTTGTAACATATTTTCTCACAGATCCCATGATCAGTTCTGGGTATGTGAAGCTTTCAGCTGCTCTAGTTGAGGAAATAACTGCATCTCTTTCTCATGTTTCCCCACTATCTTGGATAGCGTCTTAAAAAGTAATGCAAAATGAACCCAAAATGAGCTCATGTTTTGAACATATTAAACTTAAGAATGGGCTATATTCATCACACAATAGAGAGGAACACATTTTCAGGTCCGGATTTTTTTTTAAATTTGTAGCTTTGTAGATTCCAGTCAGGATTCCACAGAGTAGGCTATACAAGTGGAAATTTTGTGGTCTTGGGACAACCCTTCATCTGTTATCTGGCCCATTGCAGGATCAATTTCTCCATTCATTCAGATGACTCCTGAAAGTCCCAGCTGAGCAAGGAAATGCTGCTCATGGGTTCACCAAATCCTATCACATTATAACACGCCCTTTGGCATCTCTGGAAACTCGCACATTTCATAAAGACCCTGCCGTGTTCAACAACCTTGATTTGTCATGGTTAAGAAAATGGACTGAGGATGCCAGAAGGGCAAGGGGTGGTTAAGTGGAGCAATTATTAAGAGTCAAATATATTAAAAAGCAAAAGTAACAGACTATATGTCAAGACAATATTAAAGCCCCTGTTCCCCCCCTTTTTTTAAATCAATAAACCACCTTTAGATTAGCTATGGTATGGTAACTTAACATACAATGAGCTAGTGATCAAAGCTAATTGAAAGCTGGTTTAACCAATGGCCTTTGAGCCTATGTATTATAAAAAAAATCTGGTTTGTGTTATCTTTTATTTTTTTTGACTGCCAACACAAAGATCCATCTTGAAAAGTAAAAAGCATCTTTGTGAGTCTGTGTCAATTCGGCAGTTTAGACTATTTCAGATCAAAAATAGTTTTTAGATAACTAAAGCAAAACAACGATCTCTCAGGGAAATATGTCAGCTGTTATTTTACTTTGAATTGGTCTTTGAACCCTACATTTAAAAATGTAAATGTGTAAGTTATCGTCTATATAATGTGATATAATTAACATTTGCGGAAAAGCAATAATAAACGTTTTTATTTTATTCATTGGAAGTACTATCTTTTTAAATGCATCTCATTGATGAGGACGGAACCGCAAATTTGGGAATATACAGCCCGGCGGGCATAGTACATTCAGCCGCACTATATATTGCACAGCCTCTGCACTCCCACTCTGCAGCTGCACGAACATATTTGACCGAAGTACGCAAGAAGAGCAGCCATGGCCAAAAGTGATGGGTGCGATTATTTCAAAAGAACAAGCCTGTTTTGGATTGTAACGGTGACACTTTCGATGGGATTCTTCACTGTGAGTGATTGTCAACAGGATGAGATATAATACAACTTTTGTTGCACGGCGTGTTTGCTCTCTGTGCTTTCTGCCACCGAGACTGGCAGAGGGGCTGCGGTGTGACACGCAATGTGCTCCGGGTATTGGAGACTCGGGTCAAATATACGGTATTCTTTTTAGCTCAATAATCAATTCTGCATTACTATTTGCCTTTGTAGATTTACAAATAGCAATTAGAAAAACCAGGTCAATGCCTTGTTGGTGAAAGCGTTATCGCCATTCTAGTTTGGTGGGGGGAAATGTCAACAGTCCCGGCGATTGGACAAAAGCTTTTTTAACGCTTGGGGATTTTAGTTACCTAGTGGCTTTAGGTTTCATGACTAACGTTACACATTGAAATTTAGTCGGAAAGTAAGAAACAGATCGCCTTAATCGTAGCTACCGCTATCTTTTAAAATAGGGGGAATAGGTAAACGATTAAGTAATGAGTTATAAAGTTGTGCAACTTGTATGTGTCATGGTCTACGTCCAACCTAGATGACCTGAGATTAGAGAGAAATAACATTTGACTGTCGACCAATGGCAGCCCATTGTATTGGATAGGATACACATGGCAGTGGTTCAAACCTGCCCTTTGACTTTTGTGTTTGTAATGATTTGTTTAATTATCTGTTATTACCATGGTATGACACGTGTTTTGCAGGTTATTGTTTTGGCACCAGAAAAGATTCCCTTTGAGCACCTTGGTCCGTTCGGCACCTTCTGTTCATATCTAGTGGAAAATCTGAGTGGGCTCATGTTTAAAATGTAAGTAAAGTAGCCTATCTGAACAATATGTAGTAAATACATGCTAGGCTGTTCTTATAATAGCATTATATCACATTCAAACATGGAGAATTGATTCACATATTGCAATCAACCCCATCAGTTCACAGTAAGTGTCAACTGTCCATAGATTCCCCAATGGCGTGTCATTTGAAAAGGCCTTTCCCTAATTACCTTTCAAATTGTCATCCCACATTCTCCATTGACATCACATGACTACCATACTGTTACCAACTGGTAAACATGCAAACATGCTTAACCTTTTGTTTGGATCATATAACTCTAGTTTATGATTGTTTGTGTGGCTGTGGCTTGAAGCTAAATCATGCAACTTTCACCCATACTTCCGATTTGCAGTACCTGCAGTGGTAGTTTAGTTGCATATTTGTCAACTGCTGACACTACTATGTATTATATTAGAATAGTTATGTTAGTACAGTAGTGTTTTAAGCAAATTCTTACGTTAAATACATAAATATGGCACAGAATCAAAGGTCAATCGACCTAAGATTATATTATATTATTTATATACATTTCCAAGTTACCATAGTATTTTCAGATACAAACTATAATTATGTGGCTTGATGGTCTTCGAGCTAAATGTGGCTTGCTGCATCCAAGCCACAAAGGCCTGCAAGCTCATAGGTTGTATGTGTGCATGTATAGAGGGAGAGGCCCAATGGCTCAATGTGCCTTTGACACATTGCCCTGACAACCACCAGGCATAATGCCCCTCATTCTCTTCCTCCGTTCATGCTTGCTTTAGCAGGCCTATAACTATTTCCCACATTATTACGAGCCATGATGTGCTTATATTTTAAAACATCTGAACTCTGGGAGGCATTACGAAGAGACCAACTAAAATAATTGTGTTTGCGTTTGTGTGTGTGTGTGTGTGTGTGTGTGTGTGTGTGTGTGTGTGTGTGTGTGTGTGTGTGTGTGTGTGTGTGTGTGTGTGTGTGTGTGTGTGTGTGTGTAGGTGGCTTGCTTCTTGGGCTATCCATGTGTTTGAGGCTTGCATCGCGTTGAGGATGTGTAGGTAAGGATGACATGACCCTTCAGCTCCACCAGAGGGCGCCTTTGTACAAGCCTTTCCATATTCTCTTCCTTTTTACATGACTTTTCACCTGTGCATATTAGGCCTATTTTGTGCTTTAAAGATCCCATGCCATTCTATTTTATGATCCTTTAATATAGGTATTAGTGGGCCACAAACACAGTATTCAAAGACTTCCCCGAAATTCAGCCGTGGTGCAGAGTTACAGTCACTCCGAAACAGTCGCACATTGAGCTTCCCCCAAACGCGCTGTTTCGGTGGGCGTGTCAAGGCAGGTCAAGGAGGGGGGTGGGGGTGTGGCCCTGAGCAGCTTGTAGCCACTACCATGCGCTCTGTATACGGTGGGCGTGTCAAGGCAGGTCAAGGAGGGGGGTGGGGGTGTGGCCCTGAGCAGCTTGTAGCCACTGACAGTACATTGCGCTCTGTTTACGGTGGATGTATCGCAATGGCTCGTAGAAACACATATTATACATAGATATCTATATATATCTATAGGACTGTAACGCAAGTGTTGTACACTTCCTTGTTATTTGGATAACCGTTCTGCTGTTGGTGTGATGGCGCATAACACGTCGGACTCTCGTCTATGGTATTTCTACAACTAGACTCGTAGTGGGGGTTATCTCAGCCATGGTTGAGAATGAATTGGGGGAAAGGAACTTTGGCTTCGACTCCCTGAAGTAGCCTACATGAACCACGACATGGAGGAGAAAGGGATTGTTGGCCGCGAATGTATCCCGCTTGAGCCCTGCTTCCCGCCGCCTCGGCAGCGGTCAGCGCTAATCACCGCATCCTGAAGCCGAGGCGGTGGTCCATCGGCAGCGAGGAGGCTCCGGCGGGAGACGACCGCGGTCAACAATCCCTTTCTCCTCCATGTCGTGGTTCATGACTTCAGGGAGTCAAAGCCAAAGTTCCTTTCCCCCAATTCATTCTCAACCATGGCTGAGATAACCCCCACTACGGGTCTAGTTGTAGAAATACCATAGACGAGATTCCGACGTGTTATGCGCCATCACACCAACAGCAGAACGGTTATCCAAATAACAAGGAAGTGTACAACACTTGCGTTACAGTCCTGGAGCTCTATATCTAAATAATATCATATAATAGGCCTACATAGATATCTATAGGCTATCAAATAATACATATTATCACGGCCAAAAGCTGTGTGCACGTCCAGACGATATAATGAATCACTAAGGACTTCGTCGGGTTCTCCGACGTCTCTGGTTCTTCCACTTCCACATCAATCTGTAGTAGACAGAACCGTGCGCTGCCTGCTGCCTGCTGCCGGCGCGAGGCACCACCGCCCGGCTGCCCGCTGCCGGGCGGTGGTGCTTCGCGGCGGTGGTGCCTCGCGGCAACCGGCGGCAGGCAGCATGTCGCAGTTCATGTAGTTTGATGTCGTTCTGCCATTGCATTCAAAATTCTGTAACTAGCCTGTTACTACGAACTAAGCAACTACCGTACACGTATTAGCATTTAGCACTAGCTCAATCACGACTCCTTCAGAATTCTTGTGGGTGGTTACGAACCAACCAAGTGGGCAGGGCCATGAATAATAATTTGACAACGCTACGTCACAGTGTCACCTTATCCAGATCGGCTCATTTCTTCTGCCTTTTTCCTTTCATTGCCTATTGCATTCAGCAGACAAACTGCATAGATTTCAAACTTACCACAGCTCACAAACTTATTCAGACCTATGTTATTTAACAAACAATAGGAAAAATGTGATTTTAATGGCATGGGCTCTTTAATGAATCAGTGTTGAGGGAGAAAAATTCAGCTCTGAAATAAAGTTAACATTTGAATGATTGTTCTGTGTCCCCCTTACAGCCAGAAAGGCATCACCGATGGCGGCTCCCGCTTCCTGTGGTTCATCCAGACCTTCCTGTTTGGCTTCGCCTCCCTGGGCATCCTCGTCAAGTACGACCCTGAGCGGCCTAAGCAGCATTGACTCATCTCCCAAGAGCCCCCGGCACCGGAGAGATGAAGTCTCTCTGTCTCTCTCTCTGACTGACTTTGTATCTGCTGAGGCTCCTTACCAAAGAGAGATGGGATAAGGGTTAACATAGAGGATGTGTAGCGAAAGCATCAAGTATTGTCTTTCAAGCCGCGTTTTAAAACATTCCTAACTTATTTTCAAAACTGGATTAACAAATATAGAAATCTTTTTATCATTAATATTATTGTTTCTTGAATAATGGGAAAATATAGTTTTGGCTAACTTTTGAATGTAGAGAATGCTGTATGAATAAACGCTATGAAGTAATACTTAAACCTACCTGTAGCAAGTCTTAAGAACAACCAGTTAATCACGGATAACGGCCATGTTCACAAATTGTTTACATAAAGAGAAGGGTGGGACGCTTTTGGAGTCCCTTTAGTCGGGATGCGTGTCCCCGAATGATCAGATCTCAGATTGAGATATTATAGATGAGGTGGTACATCCAATACCAGGGGCAACTCACAGGTAGCTGACCATGGTGAAACACACCAGACACCAGATGCTGTGATAATGACACCTCTTGCCGCGTGCGACAAATGTCTGCCAGACACTATACCGTTTGCCTTTCCAGATTGAGGTACTTAATATTTTCACTGAAGCCTTTCTAAACCCTACTGTGGTTGATTTTTATTGTGTTGCACTGTTTGGGAAATAAACTGATTTAAGAACAGAACCATTTGGTATTCTATTCCTTTTCCCCCTGGCAAAAACCGGGGGAATCATAGGGTGTGACTAATCTGTGATTGACTCCTTGTTTGAAGGTTCTTGGTTCAAATCCCCAATGATATATCCCACCTATGGGCATCCTTCAGCAAGTTATTCATCCTCTACCTGCTCCTATTTCCCTGTATTTGTATTCACTGTCTAACCCACTCCTTAATGCACTGTATAGCACTATAACGCTTCATATAGTGTATCTGTGTTAACTGTCTAAACCCTTTATCCAGTGTAAGTCAGTGCTACAATGGCTAGCATTTAAACAAAGATAATTTGCAGAACGAGTTAGAAGATCATAAACCATGAGTCACATGACAGCTTAAACATTTGCCATGGGGTCACTTATCTACCATTTGGTTACTGTGGTAATCATGTGACTCAATGTGGTGATAACAATCTGGAAATTGATTGGACAGCATGTAGGCTTATGCAAATTACCGTTGTTAAGCCCAAACTCCTGTGGGCAGTTATAACCATTTGAATTGCCAGATTAAGCTAAGTGTTTCACGCCCCGATTGTTATGCTTAATAATTATTATGCTCGCTAAGCGTCATTACAGCGTAGCTGGTAGCCCCGTTTTTTGGGGGTCCATTAATTCAGAAATCCACTGTGTATTTCGACAGTTTGACATTATTCGTTTTTGTTCAAGTGTATGTTCACCAACATGGATCTGATATAAATGGAATTTACTTGGCACGGAGCAAGCACAAGGCCGCAGGCCAGTGAACTTAACAGCATGAGCACCAGCTGCCTTAAACGGGCGCTAGAGTGGTCTTCAATCTTAAAACGAATTTGAGTCCATCGTCTCACTCACGTGATCTTCAGCAGCATTCAACTCTTTGAAGGACAACCTTCTGATGGCCCAGAAAGAGGTCTATGAGTCATCATCACGACGTCGGACCTTAGGTTCGCTATCCTCGCGCATTTTGAATGCCCATGGTCCCTGGGACTTAGCTGCATCAATGTAACGGCGGTTAGTTATATAGCCTGGTTTAATACAGAAACAATGTATCGTAGGCCTATAGCCTATATAGCTAATAGATAAGACAATAATTTGAAGTCCAATATATTCTAATGTATTTGCTTTAATTAAGCTATAAACATTTGATGCATACATAAATATATACAATATTTCAAAAATATGCTGCAGGATTTTTTTTTACATGGTATATATTCATGTGTTATGAATAAAGAATCGGTCGACACAGTATTTTCAGCGACCTGTAAATGACTACAGTACTTGAAATGGAACACCTCTGAACTGTGGGATCGGCTCAGCTCAGGAGGTTGAGCGGCTTGACTTTGGATCGGAGGGTTGCAAGTTTGATCAGCGGCTCCGTCTCCTGCTCCCCGTGTCGAGGTGAGGAAGGCATGAACCCAAATTGCTCCCAACGAGCTGGCAGTCGCCTTGCATGGATGACTCCACCGTCGGTGTGTTTATGAAGTCTTGTAAGTTCCTTTGGATAAAAGCCTCTGCTAAAGGTCAATGTATGTGAACTCTAAGGACATGTCAGGATAAAAGACTAATGCAAGGCTAATCTCAAGGCTCTTCTGTCCAATAAATTGTGACAGTGTATGCAACTGCAATTTCAATACTTCTGATATCATCATAGTATCTCATATCATTTAGTTAGTTGTGTGATTTTAAATATATATGCTGTAGTGTAAAAATATACTCTCTGTTTAGGTTTGGTGCGTCTGTACTTGTGTGTGTCTGTGTGTCTAGATCACCGATCCAGCCAGCGCAGCGAAGGGTAACGCTCACACAGGGTCTTACGCAGCTGCACGCTCTGCGTCTTATCCCTGGTCTCCACCACACACTCCACCTGTTGACACACACACACACACACACACACACACACACACACACACACACACACACACACACACACACACACACACACACACACACACACACCACTGAGTAATCACTGTTTGTGTGTGTTGAGGTAATCCATATTGTGTCCTGACTAGTCAGTCATGCGACAAAGGCCACTGAGTGGATTGGTGTGTCCGAAGGTGTGTGTGTGGGGCCTTGGGAGGGAGCTGGGGTGGATTAGTGATTTGGGTGACGTGTTTCAACTTGACTCGTCCCACTGTTGCTGTTCCAATGCTTTAAGCCAGATAGGACATGCTCGTTTTGGGACCAGTCACCAAAACCTTTCCCAGTCATGGGTCATTGGGAACCAATTTATGTTTTATCAAGGTTGGCTGAACATGATCTTCACTGATAGAGTTTAAACAGTATCTCCCTTTTGCTTGTGTGCTGTCTCACAGCTATGTGTCAGATATTTGAACCACGTAGGGCATCCCACCATGGTGATATTCTGTTGGTCTAAATCCTAATATAATATTTGAGCCATACTTTGGACAGCAACAACAAATGTTTGTAGTTGTGAACCTGCCAGTTTTTCCACATTGGATTATAGACTGTAATGTGAATTAATTTGAAGTATGCTGGAGCGTTAGGCTGTGTGAATGTCCTACCTGAATCTTGAAAAGCTCTGTTTTGTCACAGTGACGCCTATGGCATACATCAAGTAACCTGGGAAAGAGGAAAATAGACACACACACACACACACACACACACACACACACACACACACACACACACACACACACACACACACACACACACACACACACACACACACACACACACACACACACACACACACACAGATACACACACAGGAAGAAGTGACAGAGAGAGTGATAAGGAAGATGAAGAGAGAAAGAAATACAAATATTTGAATAGATAGAAACTAATAACACCTGAATGAAAAAATCTCAAGGGAAATAGACAGAGAGGTAGACCGGTGAAGAGGCTGTCATGTAGATAGACAACATCACAGGTAATCAAAGTCAGGTAGACCCGATAGCATGCAGATAGGTAGGCAGAAAGACAAGAGATAGCAACATGCAAGCAGGTAGGCAGGCAGACGATCGAGATTGTGGTTTGTGATTCTGTAATGTGTTTGCTACAACAGAGAAGGTGAAATGAGTTTCACTTCTCGTTCCGCAGAGAGACAAACTCTATAATGGTTTCCCCCAACATAATCAGCAGCAGGAGAAATGGACTTCCCAGAAGTCAGACTGAGAACAGGGGTTATAAGGCCCATTTAGCCTCACTCAAAACCCATTACACATGCTGGCCTCGCCTAGGGCCCAAAAATATAGAGACACTACGGAAGGGAAAGGTCCTTGACTCCTTGCACATGACAGCTATATGACCAACATTTCTGAGTGGGTGTGCACATGTCCGCATATGCATGTGTATGTTTTTCAGTGGGTGGGATCGTAGGGAGAGAGGGAGAGAGAAGAGAGAGACTATCGGCTGTTTGAAGTTTCAAGTCCTTACTCAATTGTTAATGACTTATGTTGCCATGGTAATCTCTAGTAGAAAGATGGAAAGAAAGTGGTTCCCACTGTCAAATGATGTTTTCGAAACGAAACGGGGGAGATGAACTTGTACTGAATCTACGAATCTGAATAATAAAATGTTTCATATTACACACACACACACACACACACACACACACACACACACACACACACACACACACACACACACACACACACACACACACACACACACACACACACACACACACACACACACACACACACACACACACACACACACACACACACACACACACACACATATTGAAAACCCACCTGACATCCTCTCTGGACAGGAAGTCCAGCAGCTTGGCCATGTCTCCGGGCATGTTGCCCAGCTCCACAGTGAACTTGCTGATGCGCTCGTCCAGCACCAGAGCGCGCTCCACACACTGCCTCACCAGGTCCAGCTCCATGTTAGCGCTGCTAACCACCACCGCAACCCTGCAGTGGGTTTAGCATAGCTTAGCTCTAGCTCTACCCTTCAGTGGGTGTAGCATAGCGTATCTCTAGCTCTACCCTTCACTGGGTGTAGCATAGCTTAGCTCTAGCTCTACCCCAGTGGGTGTAGCATAGCGTATCTATAGCTCTTCCCATCACTGGGTGTAGCATAGCTTAGCTCTAGCTCTACCCTTCAGTGGGTGTAGCATAGCTTAGCTCTAGCTCTACCCTACAGTGGGTGTTGCACAGCTTAGCTCTAGCTCAGCTTGTTGGAGACGTTAGTTAGTTTCCATTTAGCCTGGGCTTTATACTGCATTAACCTAGCTCTATATGCTCAGCTTTCCTAATGTACTATTTCTGTAACGCGTTGGGGGATTTACAGAGTTGTCGTCATAGGACAAACACAAGCTGTCGCTCATTAAACAAATTGTGCATTTAATGTACAGATTGTAATTGTTCACAAGCAGACCTTTCTGCAGTGTTTTATTTTTAGTAACACCTGTGACTATCCTATGATGACGCTTCTGTGAGCCTCATTAATGTGATGAATGTGAATGAAGACAAAATAGTTCCAATGCTAACAGAAACGCACATGATTTATTCCTAGCATAGGGAGGCCGACTCACCTTTTGCCCCTGAGCTCTGGTAGCTGACCGGCCAAGATTGCGGCTAACCCCATGGCTCCCTCTGTGTCAACCGTGGATCGCTCAAACTCCTGAAACCGCAGCATGGCGACCAGAGCGCTCTCCTCACTACGGGGTGATAACATCACAACACATACAGGAAACAGGGACGTCAGGAGTTGCCATTTTGGTTTAGAATCCAATCCTACGCTCTCCTATGAAATGAAACTATTATTTAAACTTTTAATCATGAAAGGGATTCAACAGCAAACCATTGGGCTTTGTAAAGCTTGTAGTAGTCAGTTAATGATTTAAAACGTTGGATTGCGCCCTTTGAAATCGAATACTCACACAGGTGAGATGTGAGGTTTCTTAAGAGGCAGTACCTGACAGTGATGATTTTGTCCACATGCTTCTTTGCCAGCTGGAAGGTCTGTATCCCAAGTGAATGTTCAGCCAGATCTAAGCAGGAGAGGATACATGAGAAAAAGTCATCAGGTTCCATCCACCCCTCCCGTTCTGTCCGTCCATCCCATCACATATAAACTGTAGAATCTGTAATGCTTTTGTCCACTTTAAACAATGAACACGGGCCTCCTAACCTCCATAGAGTTTGCTGTTTGGCCTGCTGGTCATGTCTTTGCATGGTGCGCCTGTTTTCAGGGACTGCAGAAGAAGAGGGTATCCCTCAGGTTCAACTCCCTGCCAAGAGAAACAAACAGATGCATTGACAATTAGATGCATTTTTCGGAAATGTGATGGAATGCATGGATTTATAGCCAATATGTTGTAATATAATATTAAACAACATGTGGCGGGCTAAAGGCCTGATAAGGCATATCCAATATGGCATATTCAGGCAAATTGGAGTCCTTTCCCTCGACAATTATTAGGTAAGCAGAAAGCTGAAGACAAAAACTGCAATAAAACAAACAGACAAATAAAAACAGAGTGAAGGAAGCAAAGTTAGAAGCCAACCCAAACTCACCACAACAAGGATGCGTGGGTTGAGGTGTTTGATGGCCGCAGCGGTACCAGCTAGCAGTCCAAACTGTCCACTAGCCGGCACCACCACAGCATCCAGCTTGGGCACCTGCTCATAGATCTCCAAGCCTACGGTACCAAGACCGGCAAGGTAGGCCTCCTGCTCATCCCTGGACACAGAGAGAGAGAGAGAGAGAGAGAGAGAGAGAGAGAGAGAGAGAGAGAGAGAGAGAGAGGGAGAGAGAGAGAGAGAGAGAGAGAGAGAGAGAGAGAGAGTTTAGTCAAAGTCACTCATACTCATCAACCCTCCTGGCAAGCGCCTAAAGAAATGATGCATTCATACAAAACAAACAAATATTCAAATATTTTCTGATGTCCAATATGATGTCATTTTCTGGCACTGGAAGCCTGGAAGCCAATCAAGTGACATCCCTCTCGTGACACCACCAATTAGACAGACCCCAAAATAAACTATTTACGAGTAACAAAGAGGCTTTATTTTTTTTTATGTGTACTAAGGGATAGAGTGGGGAGAAGCAAACTAACAGTGACAAAAACAAAGTGGCCACGGGCTGGACTCACTCCTCCAGGTAGAGGTAGCCGTTGTCCTTGGCCAGGTGACAGGCGTGGTTGCGGGAGTCGCGCGCGGCAGTGCCGTAGGAGATGACCATGGCGCCGTAGTCCCGGTAGACGCGGAGGCGCGGCACGGAGCAGCTGGACGGCATGATGGCGAAGACGGGGATCTTGAGCTCCACGGCGTGGTGCGCCACCGCCATGGAGAAGTTGCAGTCCGTTGCCACGATCACACCCTTCTTCTGCTGCTCCTGGGGTCCGGAGAACAGCACAACGCACGTCAAACAGGGTCAACCGAACCCAAGTTGAATAGGTTTGAAGCAGGGAGCAAGGAATGATCAAGAAATCCTCTCCTCTTTCTTCCTCGCTCCCTGTCTGTAGTATCGTCTAGGATTCAAAGGGCTTTCTTGGCATGACTGACAGACGTTTACGCGGCCGCAGCACTGTCTCTCTCTCTCTCTCTCTCTCTCTCTCTCTCTCTCTCTCTCTCTCTCTCTCTCTCTCTCTCTCTCTCTCCTCTCTCTCTCTCTCTCTCTCTCTCTCTCTCTCTCTCTCTCTCTCTCTCTCTGTCTCTCTCTGTCTCTCTCTCTCTCTTACTCTCACTCACTGCCTCTTTGTTCAACTCTCTGTCTGCTCTCCATCACTGTTTTCCACTCTCTGTTTCTCTCTATGCCTCATTCTCTCTGTTTCTCTTTACCTCTCTCTCTCCCACTGTTTAGATCTCCCACCTGTGTCAGCGAGGTGAGCAGGTAGAAGACTCCTCTCTCCTTCACAGAGCCGGTGTAGTGCAGGTGCTCCTTCTTCAGGTAGATCTCCATGCCGTACTGTTTGGACAGCCTGGAGTACTGGACACACACACACACACACGGCATGATGTCAATCCACAGCATTTGATGATCAGCTGCATTTTCAACAATGTAGCCTCCATGTACTTAAGAATGAACCCAAAAAATAAAAATAAAAAATCGTATTAATGCAATACAATTCCCAGTGATTGTTACTTCATTTATAATTAGATGTTATTAATTTACAATGATCAAAATCTTTCTTTGTGCACACTATTAGATCAATCATAACACTGAAGAATGGTCACTTAATAAATAAAATAAAGTCAAGGCTATTATATTTGTTAAGCCCTTTCACAGTCACAGTTTCAAAGGGCTTCACAGGCGATGTTTGCGTGCCCCGTTCTGAGGGGGTGTCATTAAATGCGGCCTGTGGAGCCCTCAAAACGGTTACCCCCAGGGCGTACCGTGCATGGCGTCTTCTGGATGGCCGACTGTATCTTGAAGGTAGCCGCGCTGATGTCCTCGAAGCGGAGGTACTCCGTGGAGGGCCTGGGCCGGGACTTGAACTCGCTCATCCTCCTTGTCTTGGGGGGCTCCGTCAGCTGGATCTCGGGGCGTCCCGACGACCGAGCCTCCCAGACCCTCACGTCTCCGTTGAGCAGCTCCTCCTCGCCGAAGTCCTTCAGCCGCTCGGGCTCGATGAGGGTGGGTCTGCGGCCCGGGATTCCGTTGACCATCCCGGGGCACCCCTTCTTGTAGCCCGACGGCAGGTTGGGGCCCAAGCGCAGCTCCTCGCTACGGCGGGAAGAGAGGAGGCGGTATAGAGGGAGGAGGGGTTGGGTTTGAGACGGGGTGGTGATGGTGGAGAGGAGATCCAGACAAGGTATATGCATTGGATTCTTACCCAGCAGTTTGTCGATGAAAGCATTTAATAAAGACATTAGATGGTGACAGTTCTTTCAGTTTAGATTTGTCATTTTGTTGCATTTGGTGCAACATGTTAACGTTCAGGTAGGATAGCATAGCAGTAACCATGGGGAAACGCTTTTATTAATCACTTTATTCTTGTCTATAGCCACGTACAATGCATTGGTTGTGTGCTGCTCTGAAGTTTGTATTTGTCTACATTGTCTGAGTCAAGTAGAAGAAGGAGCTCAATTTACTTTCAAGCTAGTTTCATCTTTCATAGTTGTAAGACTAAAATCAGGGCAACATTCAGGGACCCCAATACAAATTAAATACTTTTGGGTTTACCAGTAAAAGTTTTCGAGACACAGTAAAAAGAGCTCAGCTGCCCCTTTTGACGGATGCGTTCACCTCTATTTGCTCTCTTGAAAGTAACAATACCCGATATCAACAACTCTCACACACAATGCCGTCCCTGTTCTGCAAAATACAGACTGCCAACCAAAACCTGATTGAAAATCCTGCTCTAAATCCTGAACCCATAACCTGCATCCATTCATATACACTTGATTCATACAAACAAACAGAATATAATATAAATAAACATAAAAGGATTATGCTAACCAAGGGATTATCCATATCAATGAACCTCTCAAGAAGATTGACAATGTTATGTGTGTCTGTAGTTTTGTAGTTTCTGTCTGTCTTTAATAGACAGATGGACATGGGAATTACCTGGGGAGCATGAGGAGGACGAAGGAGACGACAAGGCGGAGGAGAAAGCTCACCAGAGCATAGAAGAGACCACCAACACTAGCTGACAGGGAGATGAGGAGAGGGCAGGGCTGGGCTGAGGAAGGAGAGGCCTGGGGGCTGGAGGGGGAGGCCAGGTTGGAAGCCACAGAGTGGGCTAGTTTGGTGGGCAGTGATGGAACACGGAATCGCGCCCTCGAAGGGAACGGGGGCCGGGGAGGGTCCTGGGGTCGGGGAGGGATCGAGGTCCAACTAGTAAGCTTTGGCCCCTGTGCACGGTTAAGACGAGGAGTATTTGAGTGCAAGTAAGGGTTCGTGTTTGCCATTGGTATTACAAAGGTCGGCTCTGAGGCCTCCTCTGGGGGATTAGCATTTGGAAGTGATCGTGGGAGGAGGTCTGAGGAAGTTTTCATTCCGCTCGGCTTTTCTTTAGTTAGCAAACAAGGAGAAGGAGCTGGAAGGGCAGCAGGAAGAGGAGGCGCAGGACATGACGAAGGA
>NC_079426.1:15268930-15313930 GCF_026213295.1 Gadus chalcogrammus | reverse complement strand
TAGAGGTAAAGAGGTATTGCAAAAATGTGGCATTAGTTGAATTAAAGCACTTAAAACTGAATGAAATGGAGTCATTGCTTAATTGGGTATGAGGGGTTCATTCATATTCAGACATTCTTACTCGCAAAGGTTTTGAGAATGTCTCAACCTTTATGTATATGGTAATAATGAATCCAATTTGCATATGGTATTTCAAATAAGTGGAGTAGAGCAGATGAAAGCAGGGCACCCCGTCAATAGGGAACAGCAGCTGAGACGAAGGGGCACAACTCCTGCAAGATAAGGTGATGAGCCTGACAGGCCGGATCAGTGTATCAGGGGAACTGGATTACTTTAATAGCTGTTGTACCAGATTTTGGCCTTACCGATCAGATGGTGGATTTGTAATTAGAAGATTAGAAGAGCATTGTGTTGAGGCTCGTGTTTTTGCTTCAAGCTGCCATCGTTTAGGCCCTGTATTGTGGGCATTGCTGATGAACACACCAACAGCTGCACAGTCTGGCCAGAGGGACCACAGATCTGCCAATTCTCCCCCCCTTCAGCTTTCAGAACAGGGGACGCTAATTGGAGCTGGATGCGTCCAGAGATGGAGAAGTCTCAAGGTGATTTGGCTCGTGGCAGGAAATAGCCTGCTAGCTATTAAAGTAACAAGACTTGTTGTTGGGACTTCATCTGCATGGAGGCGGGGAAACCCCCGATCCGAATGATACATTGCAAAAAAATGGATGACAAAATATCCAAATGTTATTCGTCTTTATCTAGTATTCTCTTTGTAAGCTCACGCATGTTTGTGTGTTTTAACGGAAACAGTTTCAGACAACAACAACAACACACGGCCACAGATATGCAAATAAAGCAACACAGCTCACCACAGGAATGCTGGTTCATTTGAAAATCTGCTGGCTTCAAAGCAAGGCTGCTAATTGGAAACATTGCAGTATTAGACAAGGTTAAATGTAAACACATCCAAACCTTGAAGTCCTATTCTAAACACAAAAGCAAAATGTTTTTCTGGATTATGTCGTGGACTGATGTGTCATTTGATAAACCCAACCCATGCAGCCCTAGATGTATTCTAGCAGTGAAGAGAGCACATCGTTAAAACTGCCTGCAGACTCATATATTGTTTCTACTGCCAGTATTCCCACAAATACTTTTTAAAGCTCTTTTTATGCAATGGAGGCTGAGAAAATCCATTGGATGCTTGTAGTTGCTGATTTTATTGGGCTGAACCAGCTCCTCTGATATCAAACTAGGTCAAGTGGACATGTTTTAGAGCTTGGTTGGTCTCAGAGCTGCACCGGCTGCCTTCCCAATCTAGGGACATTCAGTCCATATAGGTTATTTTGGTGTGTCTTGCTTGTCTTTAGTGTAAAACAGGGGTGCTGACCATTTCATTCAAATCGGGCCGATTTCCAATGATTATTTGCAATTTGCATACAACGCTGTCTTTCTTTGTTATTAATTCAGCCATTGTTCCAGCACATCTGCCATCTTGAAATGCCAAATGAAAGGTCAGCCACAGTAATAAGATTTATGGATTAACTAACATCGCTATGTGTGTTTATCCCAGTGTTATTCCTGTGCATGCATATAAGTGTAGGAATTACATGTTGATTTAGCAAGCGTAATGAAAATTTCAGAATGTGCACTCAGTTCAGATTCACTGTCCTGTGCTCTGAACCGACTCCTGAAATATCCTCACTGCTAGATGCCCTGTTTATCCCCTGTCTCTGATCGCATGCAACTCACCCGTCCACACATAACTCTTAATATCAAGAGAAGGCCATGGTTATAGCTATCAGTTGGGTTTCATAAGTACAGCCTTGTGAAGGCTGTACAAGCCTCTATGCCTGCCTGCAAATGGGTTTTGTTCTCGATCTTTTTCAGGTGATGTCCAATTTGTTCTCAAAAAGACTTGAAAAGCAAATAGGCAGAGCAATCCTTATCTTAGCACTGAGTTCATTGTCCACTTAGTCAGTAAAAAAGCAACAGGAATTGCCAATATTTAGCATGTGGCATTAAATGTACAAGTAAACTCATGTTCAGAGCCCAGGCCAATCTGTACAGTCAAGTAAGGGTTGAATTATATAACCAGGGTGTTGAGATGTATCTCTGTGTGTTTAGCAGGAGGTCATTCTGGCATCAAACCCAGAGCTGTACGTTCGAGTGCCTGTCAGGACCACAGCAGACTCCATAACCGCCTGGATATAGTGGAGAAGGTAAGGGCTCCTCTACAATACGATTCCTCCTTCAAGCCCACTGTTCTACAGCGGGTCTTCAGTGGTTTGGAAAAGAAACAGAAGCTTCTGCCAAGGAATCCTTAGTATTTCCTCAAACTCATACATTTGCCCAGTGACCATAATTACAGAAAATGCTTCTCAGAGTAGGCTACACTGTTACACACACTTGCGCAGGCCCTTACATACCTTACAATGACTTTGTAGCAAATGCATTTATGGTTAAGGACACAACTGCCTGCCAATATATTATCCATGTTGGTTATATAACTACATCAACACGTCACCTATATTATCCTCCAAAGAAAGTTGAAGACACAGTGGAGAAGTTGGAAGACGAGCTGGCCATTCTTCTGGACGCCATCGAAGCCCCGGAGTGGGGCCCTCTACTGGACATTACCGGGACACCATCGGTGGACATCCTCGATGGACACGGAGAAATTGCCCCGTTTGATACGAAATAATAACGATACGAGTATAGACATTGGGTATGCATCTTTTTACACCAGTTAGTTGATTTTTCTCAAAATGTATCTTGTTCTTAAAGAAAGTTTATAGGTTGCTGCAGAAAGACAATACAATGCGTAACATATTCGGACACAAATGATGGACGGTCTTCGCTAGATCTACTAGCCAAACATGTCTGTTTATATTGTTTGTACTCATCTCTCTTTTAAAGATGATTTATGCCTTTTGGCTACGATTTGGACTTCACTCTTATTTTACCAATTGATTCGCAAGGGAACCCATCCTTTATGCCAGTGCGTCTGTCGCCCCCTGTGGACAATGAACAGCTCCAATAACAAGTGTGTATATCAACCTCAATAAAGAGAACCTGAAAGATATATTTGAAAGAGACTTGATCATAAAAGGTTTCACCGTTGGTAGTAATTTTATTTCTTTATCAAAGCACTTAAAAGCAGCATGTTTTATTTTAAACACAGGGGGTTGAGTGGGTTCTGTACAAGGCCTTGGTTGTTGGTGGCCCTGACTTGCAGGTCATTTGGTTTCTGCAGTGTAGAATACTTGTTGTCGAACAGGAACACACAGGGAAGGAATGGCATTCATGACGTTGGTTTTCTCAACATGGCACTGGTTTGTATGTTGTTCAAATGGATTCAAATGTTTAAAATAGAAGTCATGCTGTTTTTTTTCTTGGCAAGACACAAACACAATATATTCCAACAGCTCAGGTTAATATGCTCACAATGACAAAGTCCAACACACGAATACACAGAGAAAACATTGAAAGGATTTGCAAGAAATGCCGAATTAGGATTGATCACCGATGACAGTACTGCAGTAGACAATCTACACAAAAATCACTTATCAAAATAATTATTTATATTAGATAGCATATTTCTGTAGTCAAATGTTTAATAGTAACAAAGGTTCTGTCATTTATTCTGATGGTCTGTCTTTAAAGCGAGACTGGACCACCTATTAAAGTTATCTGAAATGACACCACTTATTTCTGCCTGTTGAACATTCAGCATATTAAATAGAGACAACAAAAGCTGCCCTGGTGCTAAACCAACCCTCTATGTTCCATATCTCCTAAACTGATAAAGGGGAAAGGTTAACCTGCGGAAAAGGTCAAATGCTTCGATTTTTCTTAAACAAATCAAATCATCCAGAGAGGGCAAAAGCCGGCATTCTTGAACAAGGCATTAGGAAAACCTTTCGGATGCGAAAAGACACTGGATATAATCTACACTTATCATGCCGTCCATACGCCACAGGAACTCTATCGGTTGTACAGGTACAGATGCTTACGTAATACTCCTTCTTTACTCTGATTGGGCGCCACCTGTGTCAATCTTGGACCGAGCGTCAAGGCTTGCAATTAACAAAAGCTTGTGCATGCACAGGTGAGCCAGACACGAGTCAGATCCAGGCTCGGGATAAAAAACAGGCTAATACAGGTTTAGTACATGCAAAAAGACCACGAGATGTAAATAATGCACTTATCTTTTCATGGCATGTTTGCATGGATTAAAATATTCAATTTCATATCCTGTAGAAGAGGCTTAATAATCTAATCATTGAGTCCTGATGGTATATCCATCTCAAATACGTTATATGTATGTGTGTGTGTGTGTGTGTGTGTGTGTGTGTGTGTGTGTGTGTGTGTGTGTGTGTGTGTGTGTGTGTGTGTGTGTGTGTGTGTGGTTGTGCGCGTGTGCGTGCGTGCTTGCGTGTACTTTTCAACACATACAGCTTCACAACAGGGTTGTAAAAACAATACAGTAGTTTATCTTGCAGAAGGAATATCTAGGCTTTAGACATCACACTGGGGAGAGAGAAAGAGAGAGAGAGAGAGAGAGAGAGAGAGAGGGAGAGGGAGAGGGAGACGGCTACATTCAGACAGAGTTCCTTATAGAAATGGTTATGCAAATGGTAGAAAAGCTTTGGCATATTTCGCCTACAAGTTGTGCCTGCACACTTGGAAAGAGGAGCGGAGGGCTGTGGCGTGAAGGATCGCCTTCACCTGCTTCCCTTCCACGAGGCGGGGCGTCAGGTGACCGCCGGGCCCACATAAAACTGTGGTCACTTAGTCCTTTTTTTTTTTCTTTAATAATCTATGCTATTTACAATGGATTCGTTTTTTTTGACATTTATATTACTGTTATCTTTATTCAGACATGTTGGTCAGGCGTCAGGGTTTTAAGGTGGGTTTGCTACATGTTCCTAGGCGTTCCTGGCAGAGATGGACGGCGGTCGTCCTTAATGGCTGCGCCGCCGCCACGCACACTACGGTAACGGTAACACACGACTACGGTAACACACGACTACGGTAACACACGACTACGGTAACACACGACTACGGCGCCGGGGCGTACGCTGCTATGCTACGGACCTCCCAGCACAGCCTGCCCCCACCGACGTCTCCTCACACCACGCCCGATCGGTTCCATGGGTAAAACCGTGAGCGTACGGGCGTTCCCTCATGTAGCGTCCGGTTCCCAAGAGACTTAAGGGGGAATAAAGGGCGGATTTTGAGCGAGATTCTAATCAAACTACATGTTGGCCACTGTTACTTAAGACGTTAACCAAGCATCAAACGTGTTTCCAGCAGGTGTGGTGGTTGATGAACCCTACGATTCTAGGACTCTAGTTACACACATTAGAGGACCAATGAGCTTATTAACAGGACCTAGATACACACAGCAGAATATCAAGTAGCTCTCGCTTCACCGAGAGGGGTGTGCAACAGAAGGAGAGGATGGCCAAAACGTCACAGCGATGAGGGGAATTAGGTGGGGCTAGTAGACGGGGCTTAAAGTATCGGAGAGAAAACAAGACGCAGGGGGGTCTCTGCTCCACGGTGGCAGTCTGGAGGGAGGGGCTTCTTTTCAGGTCGGGGGATGAAATGCGGCAGGGGGATGGGGGGGGGGATGGGGAGGAGATGGGGACATTCAAATGGAGGAGGGATGAGAAAGCGGCCGCTTTTGTGTTTCAGGATCACTGTGTGCGAGGGTGTGTGTGTCTGTGCGTGTGTCTGTGCGTGTGGAGGCGGCGGCAAGTGCACTGAAAGCAGAGGGGGGGAGGGAGAGAACGAGAGAGAGAGCAAGAGAGAAAGAGAGAGAACGAGAGAGAGAACGAGAGAGAAAGAGAGGAAAACAGAAAGTCTCTACGAGTGACTTTTCTGAAGTTCTGCTAAATTATTGAACACTTCCCGTCAGGAGGGTGAAGATGGCGAGAGGTCAGGCAGGAAGGTCTTGCACCCCCCGTACTTCCCGCCCCTTCACCCCTCCTCCAAACCCCCCCCCCCCAAAAAAAAGCAATGCTCTATCGTCATGCTATAACCTTATTTTGCATAGAAGTTGGAGCTAGACTTTAGGGAGGCTTCAGATGCTACGGGCATGGGAGAGTGGGGAGGGGAGGGGAGGGGTGGTGTGGGTTTGTGTCATCTTGGCTTCTGTTGTGGTCCTCTGTTGCTTGTCCGGGCGACACACACTGGGGATGTGAGTGTGTAAAGGAGCAAGAGAGAGAGAGAAAGAGAGAGTGAAAGTATCTATAGGCATAGCAACACCAGCGCAATAGGCAGGGCGAGAAAGAGAAACAGAGAGAGAGAGAAAGAGAAAGAAAGGGAGAGAGAGAGAGAGAGAGAGAGATAGAGAGAGAGAGAGAGAGAGAGAGAGAGAGAGAGTGAGAGTGAGAGAGAGAGTGAGAGACATCCGCTAGCAGCTTCCGGGTGACGAGCAGACAGAGCCACACATGCTGCGTTTGGAAGAGGAGGACTCGGGTTCGGGCGGGCCGGCACCCGGTGGGTTGTTGTCGTCATCATCGTCAGTGGCCCCACCCACCGCCTCAGGCTCCGCCTCCGGGTCGCCGTCTCCGCTGGGGTCATCCTCAGCCCCCTCCCCCTCCCCCGCCTCTGACTGCCCCTCGTCCTGAGGCCTTTTCAACCTGACCGGGCCAAACCACACACACACACACACACACACACACACACACACACACACACACACACACACACACACACACACACACACACACACACACACACACACACACACACACACACACACATATAACGTATTTGAGATGGATATACCATTGGTGGAGTACCGCACACCACATGCATATATGTATGCATATAGCAGTGATAGAAACACTCTATTACACGCACACATGAAGGCATGCAGGCAGGCAGACGCACGCATGCACGCACACTTACATACATACACACCCACACACACACACACACACAGAAACCAACACACGTATGTATGCAGTAACACATACAAGTAAACATGTTCTGGTTTTAATGCAAATTCTTTCTGCATTATTATTTAGGGCAATAGGCTATTGCTATTGGTGTCTTTCATGCTGCATAATGGAGGCAAAGCAGGGATTGTTCAATCATAAATGAGCTAATAACTTATAAATGTAACCTCGTAAGGTACCCAACCCCTATTCCCGATTGGTCGCTGTGGGGGGACGTGCGACGTCTTGCCTGCAGGGGGAGTATGGGCAGGTTGGGAGCGCACCGGATTGGCTGGGGGGATTGGACCTGAGTGAGGGCAGGTTTGATCACTCAGGCCAATCAGGGAGTGTTTGTACTTATGTGCCTGCTTTGTGTTGTAGTGAGAAGGGGAATCCAGGAAGGATCGGGAGCGGAGGGACGGGGGCGATCGCCGTCAGAGATCGCCTTGAGCGCACCCTGTGACCGCTTTGAGCGGAGTTATGATTTACATTTAACCGACTTGTGTTTTGTCGGACTGGGGAGCGATCAAAATAAAATAACTTTCTGTCGGAAGAGCAAACCTGGTGTCCAAGCGCTCTGTGAACCCCTTACAGTCACCATACAGTATATTCAGTGTATATTGGGAACTGAGGCATATGCTGTATATACTCACCATTCAGATCTATGTAGTAGGGCCTTCACTAGAGATCATTTAGTCTAACATGGCTTTATCAATAAGGGGAGAAGGCTGTCGGAGCACATCAGGAAGATTCTTTCAAGGACGTTCACATAACATCCTTATGGTCCTATATAAACTAATTTCAAAGGCTATTGAGGAACTGCAATTGAAAATTGCATTAGAGCAAAACTAAAATCGGACAGCCTTTTCAATCTGCTTGTTTGGTGCGTTGGATTTGGAACAGGTAAGCGCCATTGTCTGTACCCAGTGTAGCGGCAGCTGTGAAGCTCTTACCGCTGCCTGTTTCATCTATAATTCCCTAAATGTGTTGTGGTGAGGTTGAGAGCGCAGTGCGACGCTGCTCTGGCCCAAAGAGAGACTTGGGGGCTGTTGCATTAACGCTTTACTTTTTGGAAACTTTTCAGTTTCATCAGTGCTGCGTCTTGCGCTTTTGTTTCCAGGGTTTAAATTAGGCCAGACCGCAGCCCTCCCCCTTTGGGCAGAGAGAGTATTCGGTAGAGAGAGAGAGAGCGAGAGAGGGAGAAAGGGTTTTGAACATGGCTCGATTGGCTTACTTCTCCCGGTTGAAGATCATGAACTCTTGCTGCACCACCTCAAGGCACTCCTGTAAGTAGTCATTCTCCTGCAGATCACAGAAACAATGCATCATTAGCATCATTATCTTGATCATCATCATCATCATCATCATCGTCACCAATCATCATTACCATCAACTTGATAAATGATCACGTTAAACCCATCGATCAGGGATAACATCATTACAGCCCACAGGAGTCCTATCGAAGACGTCGTGGAAATAATGGAAAGAAATGATGCCGGCCGCCATTCATTCTTCATGATGAGGAACTACTAAGACACACGTGTTTGGCCGTCAGCCTCCTCCATGGCACCACGACTGCAATTATCATTAAAGAAACCGCCCAGAACCGGATTCACCGTCCACCACATCTGGATTATAGTGAAAGATGCCTGATAATAAAACCCCTCCTTTGTGATATTTATATTTTCCTAACCCTTATTGGAGTGGTAAGAAGTTGTGAATGGTTTGCATGCCGTGCTGTAACAGGATATTTGTCTCGAGCCTAAAATAGAAACTCCTATTTTCCAGGAGCACTTGGGGCCATGACAACGGCACGGCGAGCTTCATCATTTAATAATCCTGGTTATAACGCAACAACACACTAGCAGCTAGCAGATTGCACGCACACACACACGCACACACACACAACCATACACACACACACAAATAGACACACACGCGCACACAAGACACACACGCACACACACGTATACACACATAGAAACACACACACAAATACAACCACACACACACAAACACACACACACACACAAATGATGCATTCATGCAATCTGATACTCCAACCTTGCCAGGGAGAGACAAGCGCACATGGCGCAGACACGCTTAAAGGAGAGGCGCCAGTAATGCGGTGGACGTGTTATCGAGAGGCTGACACGAGCAGCAGGTTCATCGGTCGGGAGAACCACCGAGAGGACGTCTCGCAGGCCTGACTAAACGATGTCTGAATCAGGGATGGGGAGACCACTGTGTGCCCGACCCTCTGAACAGGAAGAGGAGCATGAATCATTCATCAGCCTGTGGCATTCCCATCTCAAAGACAGCCAGTGTAAAGGTGCAGGATTCAGTCAGTTCTTTCGGTGTTTCAATCCAGGATCGTGGATTGACTGGCATGGCATGTTGGCTGGCATGTTGACGATCCGCGTACACATCGTCATATATAGATGTAACAGCGTGTAACAGTTTAACCTCACTCCCAGTGCCTCAATATGGCTGACCACCGCATCAATAATGCAATGATAACCACCGATTGAGAATGGATGAGAACCAGCGTGATACCTGATTGCACTTAACATCTCTGGATTTCAACACTCCTACCATAGTGTTTCACCAGGGTTTGCATATTTCAATCTCCGGTTTGGATTCTGTTCATGCAATATAGTCGTCTGTTATGACGAAAGCCATACAGATCAAATTACACTCAGAGGAAGTAGAGACATAATCAGGTAAGGGAGTAAAAAAACAGAAACACATTTCAATACAGAGAGTCGAAACTGTAAAAATAGCACATCTTCCCAGGAAGGAGAATAAAAGGGCTTTTAAATGATTTGAGGGTTTCCGGAACTTTCTATTTCGACCCCATGGAAATAGCCTCATGGAAATCCCATTTTCAATGAAAGGGAGACTACACATTATGCTCAACAGCACTTCAGCAGTAGAACGTCGGCCCCTCTTAGCTACTGGAGAACCCTCATGCTACACTCCTCTACTGACTCTTGGTAATGAAGGGGAGCAGATTGTTCTGGAATCAGAGCAGTTGTTTTTGTGTACGTGATCTAAGTGATATTTAACAATTATTCTGCCACTATTCACTATTCCACTATTTCTCAGTTTTATATATATATATATATATATATATAATTTTTTTTTTAAATACAGGAGCCTCTAACAACAAAATCGTACGTTTTTGTAGATCGCACCACTGGGGTTCTCAACTATAGACCAAGGCCACATTTCTTGGATTTCTGGAAATTTTGGAATAATGAAGCCTGATAACAATATTGTTGAAGGTCAGAATACTGTGGGAAATATGGGAGTGTGTGGATGATGGCTGGTTTAAAGGCCCATTTACACCCTATGGTAAATACGGATACGGACCGCTTCGTCCGGTCCCGGAGGTATGAATCGGCCTTTACGAGGCCTCAGTTGGCCCGAGTCAGACGTATTGGACTCTGGAGCTGGGTGAGGCTACACACCTGTTGCACATTGAGCAATCATTGTGCAACAGGTTGAACCAGCCATCACTACACACACTCAGGGAGAGACCTCCTACGTGGGAACGTTGAGCACCAGGCCATTTATTTTTATCTACAAACTACAAACGTACAATCAACTGGTTTTCCAGTACAACCACCCTGTGTGCTGGTTATGCTGTTCATACATTCTTCAACTGGTTTCCGGGGTGGTTTCTCGGCCCCTTGGGTCCTGGGCCCCTCCGTGGAAATCAGAGGTCAGGGTAGGGATGGGTTGTTGGTTGCTCACCGACTGAGAGTCCTTGCTGTTGTCACGAGAACGGTTCTTGGCCAGCCTCTTCTTCTTCTTGTGGAGCGGACGCGACTCAAGTATCATCTCCTCCAGCTCGAAGGTGGGGTCGCAGTGGAGACGCCCTTTCTGGAAACGCACACACGCGCGCACACACACACACACACACACACACACACACACACACACACACACACACACACACACACACACACACACACACACACACACACACACACACACACACACACACACACACACACACACACTAAATTAGCTCCCTCTCACAAATCATAGCTAATTATGAATATGGTGCATAATGTAGGCATAGTCACCCACACACATTAAGTAGAGCCAGCAAATGGCAGCCAAGTGTTATGCAATAGCAATACTATTGTTAAAGAAATACACAGTGTTCTCTGGAACGTTTTTATTAAAACAACCTTGTCCTTTCTAATCATAATACATTATTAAACAAATACACCCATACAATCTAGTATAGTAAGTTTAATGTTATTCAACCAATACGCCATATTGTTAGCTAATTATAGCACTTATTAGTACTAATAGTAGTTAAATAGCACACTGTTATTGTAAAACGAATCTAGGGTGAAATGGATAGGCACCCTGCTGTCTGATGTTTGGCAAGAACTGAGTTTGATTGGCATTATTACAACCAAAGGTGGAGTCATTATGTGAGAGGTTTTGGAAGTACAAACAGAATGAATAAGTAATACGGCTCTCACTTACACATCAAACATAAATAAGCTATATGTACACCCCTGTTAACTTTGCAGTGTTGCTATTAGTGGTAATAAACATTTCTAATTCTCATCTATCTCTTTCTCCTTAAAGGTACCGGAAGAGTACAGCTATGCAATCACAAGATACAATAAACAAGCTGCCGGTAAACAACATACAATTATATCATGCAACGGTATTCTCAACGCACGCTCGCACAGAATTTTAAATACATCCCCCCCCCCCCCCCCCCAAGGTAAGAGCGACCAGTGCATTCTCAGTGGTGAGTAATATCGTATTTAACCAGCCTGTGTGTGACGTTATGTACTCCCGCGGTTGTAGAACACACAGTGGGGAAATGACTCATTATTCATAAATCAAATTACAACAACGACCACATCTGTCAATCACACGAATACGCACTCAACCTTTCACATCCCCCGGAGAAAATGTATTTTTTTGCTAACTAGCAGCGCCAGGATAACGGCGCCAAAGGCGGCCGCACTGCCCATCGCTGATTGGACGGCGCGTTCGCTGTCCTTGCGGTCTTCACGCGCCCACCCAGGTGTGCATGTGAAAGCCAGAGACAGGAGGCGAGTGTGCACGTGTGTGTGTGTGTGTTTTTGTGCAACTCACATTAGGGACGAAGCCGGCGTCCATCTTCTTCTCGTAGACGGCGTCCCAGTTGACGTGGGCGAGGTAGGGGGACGTCTGCATGAGAGACAGGCTGGAGAAACGGTGCTCCGGGTTCACCGTCAGCAGCTGTAACACAAACACACACAAGTGCACACGCAAACACACACGCACACCGTTGAATTCATTGCATCCTTCTTTTTCAGTTTTAGATATGTCTCTATAATATATCCCCATGTGAAAAAACACTATTATCCGTCAATCTACTTGCAATGTAGCAAAACCGCCGTACTCTGTTCCCCAGGTAGAGAAAGCCAACAGGGGGCGCTATTAATCAGTTCAATCAGACAGCAATCAGGTGCTCCAGGAGAAGAGAAATCATGCAATCTGCCAGCACCCATCGGGACGAATGAACAGCACAGGGGGGGCTGAAAGTGTTCCATGGCTACTGCAGGGCTGTATACTGCTATGAGTGTGGCCAGCCCGGGTGCATCTCAGTCAGCCGCCGCACAGGGAAACACGCTGTGTACTCTGGGCATGGGCTCTGCTGTCGTGTAAACACATTTTTGTAATGGTTGTTTTTGTTTACTTCCTGTATATTCTTTCCACTGGGCTGATTGGCTGGACTGGCCGCGTTGGAGGGCTCGTTAGGTCTGTCTCAGCGGACTCCAGACGCCGTAATTGATCAGCAGTCAAGCGGAATACACCCATGCTGTCTGTCGACAGTGCTCATGTCACACACGCACACGCACACACACACACACACACACACACACACACACACACACACACACACACACACACACACACACACACAGTCGCCCTCTCTTCCTCTTGCTCTCTGACTTTCCTCACTCCACCTTTCTCTTCATCATCTTTGGCATCCATCCTCTCAGACTCCCATCTGTCATTTTCTTGCCCTGGGCTTCCTCTGCCCTTCCTCCTCCTTCTCGCTCCCTCAGTTCCTTTGTTGCCGCCATCTCGGACTCCTAGCCACTATGCACTTCAATTTCTGGCCCACTTATACCCTCACATCCAATACGGCCGCTCATGCTGCCGTGTTTCAGCTGTTAGGGTTATGCTCCGGCTGTGCCACGCTGCATCATACCACACTGATACGGAATGGGCCCATTACCTGTTTTAACCCACCCCCCTATGAATTAGCGTAGCCTCTATGGTGTCTGGGGGAAAATAAGGACTTTTACCCAACACAACTCATTGTCGCGGTTTATGCACACTGGTAGGCGATCATGGATATCTTCTTCTTGCAAGGGCCACAGGTTTGGATTATGGTCGCTGCAGTGTGATGCGGCGTAGGTGCTTAATCTGGGGGAGATGCGACACACTTCTAGCTGTTGTGAGTGGTCCGTCTCTGCTCACTCCACCTACTCGTTCAGATAAGCAGTCTTCCTTTAAGCTAGGGCGCATCCCAAAAAAGTCACACACATGCGATTTCCTGAGTATTTTATTTGGATCTCAATTGTTAGTATTTAGCCAAAGCGTCTCACAGTAAATGAAGGCGCAGCGCAACGAATAGCAGACGAGGCTTAGCAGTCGTGCTCAAGGACGTCTACAGGGATCGAACCCAGTACCCCTCGACTGGGAGTCGAACCACGAGGCCACTACATCACACCGCCTGCTGCTGATCATTAGCGAGCCATTAAGCCAAAGTGGGTGCTATTGCTGATATCCCACTCCACTGGAGCCCCCTCCAGTGGAGTGGGCCACCTGTCTGGTGGAGTGGCCGGGAGTGACTGACCTTCCTCATGAGGGCCACCAGGTCCTTGGGCCAGGCGGGGTTGTACTGCACGCTGACCGTGCTGAAGAGCTGCATCAGGGACTCCACCGAGTTGCTGGCGTGGATGTCGTAGGGCCTCTGCGGAGAGAGAGAGAGAGAGAGAGAGAGAGAGAGAGAGAGAGAGAGAGAGAGAGAGAGAGAGAGAGAGAGAGAGAGAGAGAGAGAGAGAGAGAGAGAGAGAGAGAGAGAGAGAGAGAGAGAGAGAGAGAGAGAGAGAGAGAGAGAGAGAGAGAGAGAGAGAGAGAGAGAGAGAGAGAGAGAGAGAGAGAGAGAGAGAGAGAGAGAGAGAGAGAGAGAGAGAGAGAGAGATTATATTTTGAGAAAGCTTTTTGGATTTTTGCTGATCGTTCTGTAGTTAGGTTTTAATATGCTCTGGCAATATAAAAGTGCATACAAAATGCCCATGCCAATAAAGCACTTAAAATTGGAAATTGAGACGGAGAAAGGGATCACCAGACAGTGCAAGAGGACCGGATTTATCAAACCACTGAGTACTAAGAGGAACCAAAAGGAGTTGGATAGCACAAAATAAACAGACTGCACACTTTCCAAGTAACCGACAAACAACGTGTATACAAACTTTAAAATGGAAATGATACATACTGTAGAATATATGATATAGTATAATGTGTAATAATAAACCAATTCCGTACCCAGCTGCGTAACACTTCGAAGACGGTCACGCCTAGCGACCACCAGTCCACTTCAAAGGCGTAGCCCGTCCCCCCGCTCACAAAGGACTGGAAGATCTCAGGGGCTGAGGAGAGACCCACACACACATCCACCACACACACACACACACATCGAGCACCAGACACACACATCCACCACCACACACCGACATTCACCACCAGAAACAAACATCCACCACACACACATCCACCATCACAGATACACATTCCCAACAGACACACATCCACCACCAGAGACACCCACAGCAGGTACAACTCAGCACCACCCTGTTTTTTTTTTACGACAGATAACAATATTTATATTGTATTATTATTTTATCACTTTTCATTATCTCATCTTAGAATATACAGTGATGTAACCATTGGCTTTGAGCAAGAATAAACAAAAAGTTGTGTTGCTTAAGCAACTGACATAGACCATGTTCATCCATTGTTATCCTGCCAACAACAATTGACTGAATCATTCCTGCCACCCTCGTCCCTTGTGGAGCTGGACTGTTAGCATCATTACCCATGTAGGGCTTGGTCCCAGCTAAGGCTGTGGCTCTCTCCCCGTCCTTTATGATGGTGGCAATGTTGAAGTCCGTCAGGTGTGCATGCCCTGTGAGGGTAAGAAAACACCTCAAATAATTACCATGACAAGTTTATGTATTCATTTATTCAACAGGGACAATGGGCCATTAGCAACTGTCCCAGAATTAGCTAAAAGGCTAAATTGAATCTGAAGTCCCTTGGCAGGTCGCGCTTTTATTCAAGGCGACTTACAATGATGAGACCTTTTCAAAGAGGCAGCATCATCGTAGGAAAAACACAGTGAGTGACAAGGCTAGTCAAGATAACACAAATTGACTATGCGTCCTGGTACATAGAGTGAGCCATAAGTACTCTAATGAGCTACACCTTAGTTTGGTCTACGAAGAGACCGCTGGGAACAGGGTCTATTGAGGAACATCATTAAGTCACGTCATTAAGGCGCAGGTAGGGGTTAAGAATCAAACTCAAGGATGTGTCTGGATAGGCTGCTGAAATGGGATCAAACAGAGGAACTTTTGGATTCCATATCCAGTATGCTACCCTGCATCCATTCCCATTTCATCTCAATTGACCTGGAGGTTGGACAGTTTCGTCACCCAAGAAAAGACGGACAAGTTCCATTTAAGTTTCTCAGATAGACGTGTATCGCTAATGGGCTTTGGACTGGCTGTATGGTCCCCTTGCCCTCCTCGACCAACTCATTTTACTTTCTGTTTGGGCTATATAAAGATGGCTAAGGAAGACAGGTATACGCCCGCGACTTGTTGCCGTGGTGACTCACTAGTGGGCAGCGTGGCCATTCTCAACGGCCCTGTTTGTCGCCTTGCTGCAGAATACCATGTGCTCCTGACTTCCTCGTACACTGTGTCCCTCTCAGACTCTTAACTCCACACTCATTTGCTTTCGTTATGTATATCTCCTTGGCAGGACTAGGTGGACGAGGGAGACAAGATAAACCAGAATCTAAGAATGTTTGGGAAGAAAAGGGATCAGTACAGGAGGCTGAAACAGATGGGGCCGTTCCAGTGTCTCCTTCCACGATTCCAAAATATATAAAAAGTGTTTGCGGCGATGTGAAAGTGGAGCAGAACCTCCTCATTCTTTAGTCTCCTAACGGGCAGTTGATAGTGACATCAGTGGAATAGACAAGACAATCCATTTACACAACATTAGGCACATCATTTGACAAGATTTAAGGACGTACGGATACCATTAAAAAGTAGTCATTAACACTGACGGCTAAGAAAGGTGATTTGTTCTCCCTTGGAAAGTCATCCCACACACGCATGCACACACACACACAATACTGTCACTCTTACCTTGTTCATCCAATAGTATATTGTCTGGCTTGACATCTCTGTGGGAGACAAACAGAAATAATTTAGCATCTAGCCAATAACTCAATACACACATCGATAGGCAAGCGCTAATGGCGCCGCGGGTTGTCACGATTAACCTTTGGCATGTCCAGAATCTTTGCATTGTTTAGCTAAACAACTAAATTATGAAGTGTTAATCAAGAAACTTTAAATCATTATTGCACCTACTGTTAGCTTAACTGACAGTTGCACTGTGGCTGAGGGACGGCTCAATGCATTGTGTGATCCTGATACAAATCCCATGTTTATCCCAACCTTGTTTTGCTGAAATCGCACCCTTTATGTTACAGGACAGAAAGTAACATCAACAATATTCTATTGAAATGTTTGCTTCCACAGCGAGCGCATGAGTGGGCGGTAACTGTCTGTTGGAAGATGTTTCAAACACAATATGTCTGGACGCCATGTCACACAATGCGTATATGTGTGTGTTTATGTGTGTTTGTGAGTGTCCTAACTTTGGAGTTCCTCAGCTGTTCCCAGAGTGTGTGTGAGAACGGGGGTTATCATGCGGATCACAGAATACCCTGGCGGGTTTTGGCTGGGTAGGGTTATTACACTGGACACTCATGCAGTGCGTACACACACACACACTGATACGTCTCTCATCCCATATTCCCACTGGCAGACCTTCTCCGAGCCCCCTTCCACCGGCAATTAACAGAGCACAACTTATTTAATTATGCAGGATCTCGCGCTGGCGTGAAGACACCCCTGCAGGAGGCTCGTGATCGCTGCCGCGGCGCAGCGCTAAGCTAACGCTCACATTGTCTGGCAGCAGTCTCGGGGGTGTGTCACAGTGTGTGTGTGTGTGTGTGTGTGTCTGTGTCTGTGTCTGTGTCTGTGTGAGTGTGTGTGTGGCGGCTGCCAAGGCTTACAATAGGCCCCTGCTTAAAGGTTGGGTGTGAACGGTATAGCGGGAGGTGAAAATGTATGCTAATCCACGGCTGTATTGGGCGTCGCCTACGACAACCCATGGTGTCCTGACTTAAACAAACGACACCCCCTCGCTCTCTCTCTGCGTTTCTTTATGTGGCGGGGGGAAAACAAACAATCGACCTAGAGTTTAAGGTCGTGAACTCATCCTGCATGAAACACTCGCTCCGCTGCATTGTCGACGTCTCTTCCATTTAGGGAAATCAGACAGTGGAAGAGAAGGGAGGGAGGGAGGGAAGAGAGAGAGAGAGAGAGAGAGAGAGAGAGAGAGAGAGAGAGAGAGAGAGAGAGAGAGAGAGAGAGAGAGAGAGAGAGAGAGAGAGAGAGAGAGAGAGAGAGAGAGAGAGAGAGAGAGAGAGAGAAGCAAACATGTAAGAAGGGAGGCGAAGAGGAGAAAATACGGAACAAAAGAAAGGAAGACACAAGAGAGTAAACAAGAGAGAATACAGGGAGGAGAGGAAATGAAAGCAAGGAAAATCATTTTACAAGAGTAGAGGAAGAGGAGTAGAGAGGAAGAGGATAGGACACTAAGAGGAGAGGAGTAGAGAGGAAGAGGAGTAGAGGGTAGAGGAGTAGGGGATGCTAAGAGAGGAGAAGAGAGGAAGAGGATACTAAGGAGCAGAGAGAAATAGGATGCTGAGAGTAGTAGTAGTAGAGAGCAACTGGAGAATATGAAGAAGATGATAGTGAGAGAAGAGGAGTAGAGGAAGAGTAGTAGAGAGGAAGAGGATGCTGAGAGGAGTGCAGTAGAGAGTAACTGGAGAGCATGAGGAGGAGGGGTATAGAGAACAGGAGCAGAAACACAAACAGAGATAGAGAGAGAGGAAGGTTTTCTTGTTGTTTAGGGGACCTTCCTTACTATCCTCTCTTCATTGGACTAATTTTACCTCCTTGGGCATGGTGGCAGTTGGCTGTTGCTAGGATACCAGAGATCCCTGCTTCCCTCGGTTGGTGCAACAAAATAATTGTATAGTATTCCTCTGTCAAAAGCTCACAGGGAAGAACCAAATTGTATAGAGGAGGATGTCCATGCACACCCAAGGACCAGTTTTAGCACCGGTAAAAGTGTCCAGTTAGAGCCTCTTTTTAATCTATATATATATATCAGGATGTGCCAAGTACCCCATTCATCACCCACCGAGCAAACGCTTACTTGTATGCAAGAATTGGCCAACCTGTTTACACAATGAAGATGACAACAGAAAATGCACACACACCCACCCACCCATACACAAACTCAAGGCGAGGTTTAGGACAAAGGATTGTTCTTGTTTTTTGGAGCATCTGCAATGTTAAATATGCCGTCTACTGGGACCCACGGTCCCACCCAGACTTATTTACTGAACTGCACACTGACACGTTGTGCCGAGCTCAGCATCTTTCAGGGAGAACAGTGGACGCCAAATCCCGATCGCCCCGGCTGGAGGGAGATGGATGGTGTTGCTTTTGCCTCGGGCCGCAGGAGGCCTATTTTTAGATGCACCACATAGAATCAACGGGAAAAAAAAAACAACAACAGGAGAAACAAGGATGCCTGCACGCTGCGATTCCAGCCTCACGCCCCTGACCCCTTAGACCAACGGAACCCGCGCTCAGGGTGATGAAGGCAGCAATAGACAACTGACCACCCTCCACCCTTGGCAAGGAGCGACTCTAGACTAAAGGCGAACCCACTCCGTAATCACCACGCTGTACACCAGCACCTCCCCCTCGCCCCCCATGAGCAGCGCTCATCCAGGAGAGCCCCCCGCACACACACTGCCATCGCCGTTCATCAGCCCACGGAAGACACTATTCGTGCTGTTAATATCTCCACCTCAAATATGCCTGTTTGTGTGTGTGTGTCTCTGTGCGAGAGTGTGAGTGTGTGTATGTGTGAATGAGTGAGTGAGTGAGTGAGTGAGTGAGTGAGTGAGTGAGTGAGTGAGTGAGTGAGTGAGTGAGTGAGTGAGTGAGTGAGTGAGTGAGTGAGTGAGTGAGTGTGTGCGTGTGTGCGTGAGTCTGTGTTTGTCTCTGTGTGAGTGTGAGTTTGTGTGTTTGTGAGTTTGAGTGTGTGAGTGTGAGTGATTGTGTGTGATTGTGTGTGTGTTTGCGCGCGCCATCCTAGTGGCAAACTAAATAATGGCATCGTCCCTCTGGCCTGGCCACAGGGGGGAAGAAGAGTGAGGAGGGAGAGGAGGAGATAGGGAGGTCTGATGAAGGCTCATTTGTAGCTCCACTGGAGGTCATCCATCTCTGGGGGCCTGGGGGGTGGGAGGCTGGGTACTGACCAATGGAAAGCCGATTGCTTTATAAGCTTAGTCTTCCATGAGTCATCGGAGTCTGTGTTTTACATACGAGTTGAGAAGTATTCAAGTGAGCACCGCCTCATTATGGAAACGATGTCGTCAAAGAACATGAAATAGGCTCACCACAACTTTCAGAGACTATATTTTTGTTGAATGTCACTTTGTGCTGGTGCATTATTGAGTCCCTACTCGATGTTCCTTTTGTAGTGCGTTGTTGCGTTCCCTTTCATGCTGCTGAACAAGGCAGAGAGCTTCACAATCGTTGAAATCGTTAACATAATAAGGTAGATAAGTAGACCGCCGGAGCAGACCCAGAGGCGTGCTAAACCTTTTCAATATCCACTGTTTATATAATTATGTGCCCAGACTATAGAAACCCAAGCCATCAGCTCCATTACCAGAGCACATTCCCTGTCACGTTGTCATTTGGCTTTTTTTCCTCAATTCAAATGTATTTATTTATTCCTCGGGGGCATTGATCATTTGCCCTCCCGCCGACCGGAGGCAGGGAGCAGACCGTAATGTCGTCTCCAGAGTAAGTGGGGTTAATTGTGTCACTCTGCTGCACTTCGATTCCTCACAGTGCCGCTGCTATCCAGGCCGTGCCCCCCTGCGGCGGGGGGGCGACCTGTAGAGTGGAGGCACGGTGAGCTCCCTCTCCCTGGCGTCTGTGTGGAAATGTGTCTTGGTGCATTCTAATGCTTGGCTTGCGACCGAAGCCACCTAGTCGATGACAAGCTCAAAGAGCTCAGCGTCAGTGTTGCAATGCATTCCCTATGGGACAGATGTTGGTGCTAAGCTGGCGTCAACGCCACCCCGAGCTCTGCAAGTCCCACACTCAGCTGGCCCAAGCGCAAAGCTGGGAGGAGCATACTAATGCATAGCTCAGAGTTTAAATATGTTCAACTTTTCGTTTTATTCGCTTCACCAATGTGTTCGCTGTTCACCAATCATGTCTCAATCTGATTCTGTTGGTGCTGTTAAGGAAAATGACAATATGCCCACGAAGTTGTTATCCACAGAATCCTGGCAATGTGCATAGAGTTGTTCAACAGAATGGCTTGCCCATCTCTAGATCATGATGGTTGTGACAGCTTTGGCTTCGCCCTCACTCACGGAGAGCCTTGTCACAGGTGTTCCTGTGAAGGCCGAGGTCACCTGCCTGCTTTTCTTGATGACCTCTCCTTCTCTGACTAGCATGAATAGTTGCCTGAGCACCTGATGCACTGGCAGCTTTGTGGAGTTGGTGGTGGTGTCCTGAATAATCCCTATATAATGAAGCCCCAAGAGTGGCTCAGAGAGAATGAGTTTGCATATCTTAAAAATGCACTTGTACTCGTTTTCAGCAGAATATTTGTTTTTATACTCATATTAAAAGTTTCAACATTAGGAGTGGTGTTTTTCCAATTTGGTCCAGTTCATCCCACTAATTGGGGTGTATTGGACGTTCAAAATCCACATCCCTCCCAAATCTATTATTCATAAATACGCCACTATACCAGAAAGTAATAGAAAACAAAAAAAAACAAGGCAGAAAAACAAGTACTTTCAGAATATCTGCAGTAATTAACCTGAGATGCCGTCAGTGCAGAATCAGCGCAGTCCAGAGCCTAGACAGGCACTTAAAACCCTGAGCCTAGCTCTAGAGCCCTGCTCTGACTTATCATGGACTTATCATTGTAAAATGACCTTGGAGGAAATTTATTTTGTGTTTGCATATTTCTAATTTGATTGAATCAATGTTCAGTATAATACCTCTAAAATGTTTGAGAGGTATTTGAAATCAGGCATTTAATGTTATGGGAATCACAGCAGGTGTTTACATATTATTATATTGTACTTAATCAATGGTAAGCAACGTTATACTACCCCTTCAATGTTTGAGAGGTGTTTGATACAATGCAATTTATATGATGGGAATCACTGCAGTTGTTTGTTATTTTATTGAATTTATTCAGCGTTTAACGTAAAGCATACTCTTAAAACTAAATGTATCATTGTTGTTTTTATTAAATATATATTTAATCGACATCAATCAATGTAATCATTTTTCCTTTTTTTCTTATCATGTTAACAATTTTGGCCGTATCGTCCATTCTAGCTAAAACCATGGGAATCAAACTACTGTTGGCTGTAAATATTTTCTACTCATGAATTAAAAATGAGGATTTGAAATCCAGGACATACATTTTTACATGACATACGTACTGTCTATATTTAGAGTGTAGCAGATAAATCTAGGCATCTTGAATCTCAACAGTTATTACGCAGATTCTACACAAGATCTTCATAAAGCCCACATGGTTATTATGGTCTGCACGGTGAACGCTGCACGGTGCCTGTCCTCAACGGCTTAGAATCATTCACCAAGATGCAAAATAAAGTCTTTCATTTTGTTATTGAAGAAGATAATGGGGTTTTCTGTCAGAATAATGGACTGCAAGAAAAATAAACAGCTTTTTATGTGCCATGGTTTAGTGGTTCAATCTTTTTAGGAGAGCGCCAGACTACGACGATTTCCAATTGCATTTAGGATGGTGAAGTGCATCAATTAACAATTTAAAGTGAATCCGAAGGTATTGGTTCTGAGGTTGACATTTGATAGCGAGAAGTACCCAGAGTAGAGCGCGGTGGCACGTCACAAAAAATCGGGGAGAAAATCTCTCACGGCCACACTCCGAGGCTAATTCACTAAAAGATAAACGAAAACCTAGGTCTCTGACACCACTTGAAAACAGTGGTTGAAAATCCCTTCCCAACTCCCCACCCGTAGCAGGTGCACTGGTGCTATGCTATGGTCAGCGCACCTGTGAATGATGTGCTGGTTCTGCAGGTAGTCCAGCGCCAGGGTCATCTCGCAGAGGTAGAGTCTGACGGCGTCCTCGGTGAACTGCACGTTCTGCTGGAGGTGGTAGCGCAGGTCCCCCCCCAAAAGCAGGTCCACCACCATGAACATGTCCTCCTCGTCCTGGAACGAGTACCTGGGCGGGGGGGGGAGAGGGGTCGGGGGGGGGACGGTGTTAATACGGGCATCTTTCAAGAGGATGGACACGCACATACAGTAAAACACACACATACAAACACGCACACTAAAGCTAGACTAGACACACACAAGCCGTATGAACACAAGCCTTGGACGGAGGAGACAGCCAATCATAAAGAAGATAGACCAATACAAATACATGTGCTGTATACAGATATACTGACGGTGCTGAGGGTGCAAGGCCAGCAGACATGCAACGCATACAGATAACACACATGCACCACAGGCATAAAGCCTGTTAACCCTGACCCCGTGCTTTAAGTCCCTGATCCCCATCATACACATGCTAACAACATGTTGCGGCTTGCCTCCTGGAGTCTTTCAATCAGGGATTCTTGTGCATCACACTCATGGGTACATGCCAATGTATTCAAGCTTTGGTTTGAATGTTTGCATGTTTTTGTGTGTGATTTTGTGTCTGTGCAAAACGGATCAATAACATTTTCTAGATTTTTTAAGCATTTACCAAAGCAGGTAAGTCTATTTGAATCAGGGGTATCATTTACAAAACAGATAAATGTTAACGAACAACACAATGTGGCTTCTCCCGAGACTTTACCCAATCTGGTATCCATCAGGAGGAGTAATCAAGCAAATCAAATGAAAAACACAGCCTGGTAATGAATTAGAGTGCTGCAGTGCTTCTCTGAAACCATCAAACCACGCAGTTACCGAGAATATTCACCTCACAATGGGATTCGATATCTCATCAGAGAAACATAACAAAGCCAGAACCCCTTTCTAATAGGCCCTCCGACACACAGGGATATGATACTCGATACTGAGCGGCCGCAAGAATCAAACCAACCCCTTGTGAGTTCCCTCCACCTGGCCCGGTTTAATCTGCCTCTCAATGAGCCTACACCTTTCACTCTCTTCATTAAAGCGTTGTCTGCTACCGGTTTCATCCTCCGCCTCTCCAGGCACAGTGTTGAACTCGAAGGACGAGACGCGTGCCTCTGTGTGCGTCTCGTTGTGTGATTGGCTCGGTTGAGGTGCAATTTCCTGCCGCTCTATTGTGTTGTGCTCCAAGTGCGAAATAGGGAAGATGTTTGGCGCATGGTGAAAATCATCTCTTGTGAAGATTGGTTTCACTGCGGCGCAAAAAACTAATTTGTTGCGCGATCAGGTATCCCAAATTCGCCTCCCTCGTGAACACACAGATGAATTAATAGAATGTACCAGCTTTGAAATAGATGATACCAAAGTCCCACGGCAATCAACTGTTCTTCTCTTTGTGAGAGAAATAGAAAGAGAGAGAGTGAGAGAGAGAGAATACTTAAGAATGACAGCAATGACTCTGCAAAAAGCCTGAGCCCTAAACGGCTTGGTCTTCACAAAATGTAAGCATACATCCCCCCACAAAATCCCTTTTTTATTTCCTCTGACGTTTCGATTCAAGGAAGAAACAGCCCTGTCCAATCTATTCAAGATTCCAATGGTGATAAATGAAAGAACAACGTGATCTGATCCTGGACACCAAACTTCAGATAGATCCCACTCAAATCTCATTTTGCATCTCAATTTGTTATTCTGGAGACATGTTGAGCATTGTCTGAAATGGCGGCTTTGCTCGTCTGCGTTTTGGGCCCATTCCCACCACAGATTGGATTCCCTTCCATATCGCAAAGAGGGAAAGTGATTGAAACACCAAACAGTGGAGAGGCTAGTCGAGAGCATCAGGCTGTCACATCCCACCTTGCTGGCGACAGAGGTGATGGGGGAATGTCAGACAACAGGGTCCGACAACTAGGACGCCTCAGAGCTCTAGCTGTGACAGGCCCTGTCACCCCGCGAAACTCTCGCCAAGGACGGATAGAGACAGGACGGATGCATAGAGCACTAGAACAGATTGGATGGAAACCGATGCTGGCAGATCTCTGGAACTAGCGTGTGAGAACTGCTGTTGTGAGGGTGTGTTTGCTGTACCGTGAGTCCAGAGGAAACAGGGAGGTCTATAGAACATCCCTAACCAGCGGAGTGATCGGTGGCTTCATCAAGGGAAGGGGTGGGATACCTATGAAGATACGGCTCTAACAGTCAGCGCTCCCACTTCAAACTCGCTCTGCACATTGATCGTTCCATCTACACTCCCTTTGATTTATCACACCTAAGCTTTTCATTATGGGCTTTATTGCTGGCGAAGTGTCATATGAATAGTGGGAGTTTGGAGCTGTTTTAGGCCAGCGATGGGAGGGAGTGCGGGGATTTGGCTGGGCGGCACGTGGCGCGTGGAAGTACTGGAGTGAAGTTGGGACAGTCACAGCACCAAGAGAGAGCCACCAGCCAGGCTGAAATAATGAGGCCATAATGACGAATGAGCTCAGGAAGGCAGCGGAGGGAGGGAGGGAGTGAGGGAGAGCAGGAGTGAGGGGGACAAGAAAGAGAGCATGAACGAAGTTTAGAGGAGAAAGGGAGAAAGAAAGAGGGAAAAAAATACGAGAGAATGGAGAGGGGATTTTGTTTTACCTTACTTGCTCTGAAAAGTTTTGGCTGTCCCATATAGACCTGATGTTAAGGGAAATGGCTCTGTGAGTGTGTGTGTCATTCATGAGATACCGGCACCTCCTCTAAGGACAAACCAAACAGTGCTGTAATAAAAACTGCTGTCACACAACCCCCAGCATCGCCACCTACATCCCTTTTCTGTGGCCCCTAACAGGGCAACTAGAGTTCCTGTCTGCCATTGGCCTATTTTCACAAGGTCCCTAGAAGGAGTTTGGTCCCAAAGGCCAATGCAACACTGCTTTTTTATCTGACTCAAGTGTTTAGGGCTTTAATGTGGGGAATACAAATTACAGACATACACAAGCAAATTAGTGAGCTAGTCAGTAAATTACTTCTGCTTTTCTTCATTAATCTATTTTGATTAGCACCCAAGGGTAAATGTATCCCCTTGCTTTCTTTCTTTCCTTTAAGCCGCTTTAAGGAGCTCGAGACACCACACTCCCAGTGCCAGTGACTTGGGAAGCCTTTGGGTATAGTCCCATATTTGTTTCATGCATTGCACTTCTTAGTATCTTTTTCATATGGATTTTAATGATCATCATATCAAGTGCAACCCCCCCGCATGGATTGGTATGCATGGCCTTATTTGTTCCACTGTTTCCCAAGGCCTTGTTCCATTCAGGCCTGAAATCCATATTCCTAATGGAAGCCCAGTGGGACCCAGCCCAGCACAGCCTCATCATTTGGTTTGTCCAGGCGGGGTTGACTCACACACTGTTTGGCAACCAATCATAAATGTGGCTATTCATTTCAGATCATTTAAGCCCTTTGCCTTTTGGCAAGGCAACCATATGTATGGTTTTCCTGTTCCAAGGATAGGAAACCTTTTTATATTTAGATATGTTCGGCTATGGTGGTAAACTATGTTAAAGGAGCAGCGTGTAGGATTAAGTGGCATCTAGTGGTCAACTGGCAGCTTGCAAACATGTGAATACTAGGATTAACCAGGACCCTTGTTGGTATTGTGTATGTCGAGATGCAAGTCAGCTATGTTTCTTTTTTAAACTCCACCACGATCCTGCTGTACCAAAATTGGCTAGTTGGTGAGCAACTGACATCCATTATATTCCAGATGTGTGTTAAGAGGCTCCTATAGCTGTATCTTTGTTTGGTACAACCTTAGTTATGACATACAAACTGCCCTTGCTAGCTAATTTACTCCAATAGTGCCCCTAAACGAAAATTCCAAAAGTTTGGATTTTGTTTTCATGCTCACATACTTGAGCTGTGCCCTTAGAATTGAGAGCAAAGTTAGTGGCTGCTCTTTAGGCAGTGTGTTAATCCAAAAATCTTGATAGCAACATTTCAATCAGCTTTAGCATTCCGTGTTTGCACGCTTCTGTGCATGCTTACGGAATTAGAAACTGAGAGGCAGTTAAAATTCTTGCGTTTTCAATGTACTGGTCATGAGCACGGTGTTTAATTTTGGAACGAACCGCCGATTTTTTATAGTTTTGTCCCACCGGTTGCAATGCACTGGCTACGCGGGAAAAATGTGAAATTGGCATTCAGTTCAGTTTTCTACATACACTTATACAACTGGGACAGTCTTCAACTTAATTTCGATTCAGAAGTGAACGCTCCCCCCTTCCCCCATCCTACTCTTAAACTGTTAACTAACTAAATGTGAACTCAGAACTCCCACAATCTTGCGCATAATAATGTTCTGTTATGTTTTGTATCATGCTCTGTTGGCTGTTTTGTGCTATGCTGATTGTCTTATACTACGAGTTGAAGGCAAAGCCTGAGGCGAAGGCATTGTGCTCTTAATGACCTCTGCTCTTTAGAGGCCAAGCAATCAATTTGACAGGCCCAACCAGAGGCTATAATCACTCAATAATTTCCAGCGATACTTCACTAGAGTGCACTGTTGGCCATCGCTGCGTGTCAGAGAGACGGAGAGATACGGCTGGACGGTGACCTCACGGTTACATCGCCAAGGAAAAGCAGACTTCTAATCACATGTCAGAAATCCTTCCATGGGATTTCGGCAGATTTGCTGCGGGTTTGGAAATGACATGTTCATTTTCATCCGTTCCCACACGTAATCCCTTTTCAGCCAGACACACAACCTCTCCACAAACTTCCTTATATGCTCTTTTTCTTTGGCATCATAATAGATTTGTCGAATTTGTCTGTTTGACACCTGAAGTTCCTTCCCCCATCCATCCAGAGCGAATGTAGGCATTATCATGCTTCCTGATGATTAAAGAAACTTCACTGAAGCAGGGGCTGGAACAATGTAGTCTGAAAAAGGTTTGGGGCGGTGTCATGAAAGTACAGTCTGGTTTCAACAAGCTCAAAAAGGAGCTACGCTGCACTACGTGAGGAGAGACAGAGAGGAACCTTACAAATCCTCTTAGCCTGCACAGCTGTTTTTTTCCTTTCTTGAGAAAACTAATCAATGGCAAATCCCTTCTCAGCACCGACATCCTCTTCATCCCGGCCTCATCATCTCAGAGTGGGGAGGTCTCTCTGCTCCCTGATAGCAGGTATTATCACTTATACAAGGGCTGTTTTGATGCATTTTCTCACAGAGTCTCCTTTCATCTTTGTTTTGATCCCTGTCGGCGCTGTAATCAATGACTCTGCTCTGAGGACGCCAGACCTAAGTAAGGCATTCTCCAGAGCGGCCTCTTTTGTGGCTTACATAGAGAGACTATAGGCGTTTCCCAGCATCCCCAAGATGCTCCAGCTCAGGTTCATCAATAGCTACGATGCTCAAATGCCAACTTTCAGACTTCATAAGAGCTATTTGACAAGCCAGTGGATGCTGCCAACTTGGGAAACCTGTTTAACAGTGTGCACGTTCAGCCCACCAATTAGGGGCTCCCACTTGTGATACAGTGAGGAAGACAATGGGACGATGAAGGGAAATTCTCATCAATCCCATCTATTACGCGATAAGCCGGGACATCGCATCAACGGGCACACTAAATGAAACCAACGTTGCCTTGATGTAATTGAGTGCACCGCACAATAACGTAGTCATGCACACACGCGCACGGTGACTGAAGCAGAAATAATGAGCGTTGCTTTTCAATCAATTTATTCCATTCTTCCTTAATCAGATAGAGGAAAAAAACTTTCCACCACACCACCGCGTCCTAGCCCATAGGGCTGAGAAGATCATCTACACAAAGCTCCAAGATAGATAATCCAGATTCACAGCATGGGAACAAAGATACTCTTATAAATCTGGTCAGCCTCTGCCTGCAACTTGGCAAAGAATTAGTACAAAACATGATGGATAAAATCCAGCCTGGAAATGTCTCCATCTTGATTTCCCCCCCGTGTTTTCCTATGATTCCAAGCTTGCAATAGAACAGCAAGCACATTGTGTGAAACCATGGCAGGTTCTGGATCTATTGTGTCATGTACACTGTTCAGTTTTTCCTGCAATGCAGAGAGACAGCCACCCTGTCACTTTACCCCGTCATACCAGACACCAACAACTGTGATTCGATTCCCATATCCCATTGGATCCCGGAAGATATTTCTCTTTTTTTGTGGGAAGCCTGGCCCTAATGTCCAAGGCAAACACACCCCACCCGGCCAACTCTACTCACAACTGTGTTTTCACACAGCAATGAGAGGGTCAGCTATGTTCAAACATAGCTGGCCCTGAGGAAAAGGTAAAATGCACACACAAGATAATCAACTGGAGTCTGCTTGAATGATATCCAAATAAAGGACAGACAAATATTAACTTGTTAAAGAGTCAACAGCTGCTGGTATTGCCTGGTATGAGATATACTTTTCTAGTATTTTCCACATTATCACAATGTGTGAATTTTGAAAAGGCGCAATGTATTATTTGGAAGACACAGAGGAAATATGAAAGTTGTGAACCTTGTTGCCAAGCTGCTATGGTGCTGCTTAGTTTCCCAGTCACTAGACGTCTGTCTGAGAGAGGCACGGTTCAGGAGGCAAGGCAAACACTGAAAAAAAGGTCTTGAAAAATGACAATTGCAGAGCGAAAGCACAGGCCGACACACATGTGTATTCTATTTCAATATGAAAGGGAATACACTTGATCTAGCCATCTGATCTAGAAGTCACTTGAATGTTTAAAGTAGCTCACATTTCAGGTTAGAAGCAAGCTTTAACTATTACACCCTAGATATAACGCTATAAATTACTAAATCTAGGGCTTTATGACTTCCGAAAAGCACGCCTTCCCAGGTCCAGCTGCCTCTTCTCGTGACTATATTTATCACGGCACTTGATAACAAACATGTTTCTGCGGTAATCACTCCACCACAGAGTTACCGACATGCGATATCATTCAACCAGTTACAAGGGACTAAAGTGCCTCAGTCTAACACGATGTGAATGCCCCACTGAGTCAGCAATAGCCAACAGAAACATGTGCTAATGCACAGGAGGGGTGTTGAATAATAAAGAGGTGGCTTCCGTTGGCTGGCTGAGGCCCAGTAATTATCCACTGTGTTTTTCATGGATTGTGCTGGGTGAATATGGGAATTGTATCTAAATGTAAAATGTATGTTTCTGGAAAGGGTCTCTCCATTTTCACCACAATAGTAGCAGCTGGGATTCTGGGACAACTGTGGTTTGTTTTCCCGGAATCGGAAAGGGCCTGAGAAACAGTTTAGTCATTTGTTTCCAAATGAGCAAATAAGTAAACAAACAAATAACGTACGTTAAGAGGACAGCGCCGTCTCAAGGTAAACACAGACACAAAACACAAACACAAACAAACAAGCACAGGCAAAGCAGGCGACCGACACACAGGCCGTGCATACCACACAAAAGTGTATTAATAAAGTGGAAAAAAACAGGATAGTCACCAGAGATTTACTAAAAAAACATGTTCAATTTCCTGAAGGATCTCAAGCTCTCTAAAGACGTTTCGGACCTCATCTCTCTCTATGCACTGCTGCTTGTTCATGTACTTCATGGCGTACATCTTCTCCGTGTCTCTCTTTTGCACAATGCAAACCTGCAGCAAGGACAGAAGAACAGAGAGGGGAGAGGGAGAGAAAAGAGCGATGAGAAATAAAGACAAGGTAAGACAAAAATGGGGGTAAGATGTTAGTCTTGGAATCTTTGTTGTAGATACATATGAACGGTGTGAACACATATACACATTTACATTGAGGGCATTTAGATTTACACGTCTGCAACCATTACAGAATGGTTGTGACAGTGGGAGATGGCCTCCATTAACGATCCCGCTGCTAGTGCAATAGGGGTCCCCAATATAGCCCCTGCTGTGTGAGGGATGAGCAGACGTTATGGTAATGCCATGGCAGTCACGTGCTTTGAGTGTGCCACAGGTTTCAGCTCCATGAACTCCAGTCTGGCTGATATCTTCAGATGTACAGAAAAGAACAGGATTCAACCAGATATGCGTTGATCATCACTGTTTTGGGAAGCACACCCTATACTGTTGATGGATTTTTAGGACACTGAACAATAAAACATAAAAACATGATTTTAGGTGTTTTTTTACTCTTCTGGCAGAAACCACACACGTTAACAAATCATCTCTTTATTGGTCCTTTTCAAAGTGTTTGTTTTGGGCTTAAATTATCTTAAAGGTAAGCTGTAGTGGAGGACACTAGTGAGGTTACAATAATCATTATTGTAATGTCCAGGCCTAACCAGTCATTGTGATGTGACTGCATATTCACTGATACTAATGTGTCCGCGTGAATCCTGCCGCTGAGACACACAAGTAGCTATTTGTTTTACGTCTTTTTCAAATGGGATTCTGTCAAAGCTCACCTTTTCAGTTCGCTGACTAAAGGTCGGACGGACGCAAATGTCAGCATTAGTTTATAGCCATAGTCAGAGGAATAACATGTGCATTGTGTTGACAGGCATACAGTGAACACCCCATGGAACCTACAATATACCCGCCACACACGGAGAACAAACACAGTTGTCGCTCACCACACTGATTATGGCTCTGCTCCGTTTATGTACCATGGCACAGGAAGCACGCCATTGACCTTACCGGGGTGTCATAATGTCGGTCGCTACGCACCACCTAGGTGGCTGCCACACTCCACGTAAGTGGTGTTTATTGGGCTCCTCCAGACAAGGACACAGGGTGACGATGTTGAAAGCCGGTTTATTGTAGACATTTGCAGACGATGATATGTGAGCTGTTGCTCAATGTTGTCGTGCAGGAGGTCTCTCCCTGAGAGTGTGTGTGTGTGGTGATTGCTGGTTTAACAACAGGTGTGCAGCCCCAACCAGCCTCAGCGTCCAATCACTCTTGAAACACCTGCATACCTAGTATGTTAATGTTGGGCCCTACACTTCCTATCCTTAAGTGCACTTAGGTGCGTTAAACATCAATGAGTGAGTTAATGAGCTGTGGGGTGCAAGCGTCATATGTCGATTGTTAACAAGTTATGAGATCAAAGATAATAAATAAACGTTGCATAATTGCTAATTGTAAGCAATCAAAAGAAACTTAAGTAAAGCAAAAAAGTGCAGAGAAGAGCCCCAACATTATGAAGGCAACTGTGTTCAGTGGCCCTCCCCTGTATGGACAAGAGCACCTGCCTCCATCAAAGGATGGATGGATGGATGCGGAAAAACCCCATCAGCTAACTGAATTAAACATCACTGTGAGGGACATTGTGACCCCAAAAGAGAAATCCATCATTCATTACTTAATTCATTCTTTGTTTTAACAGAATGAAAGAATGTGAATTGAGTGAGAGTACTGAGGAGCAGTAGCAGCAGCACAGTTGAGCGGTTTAAACTGGGTCACCGAGAGTGATGTAGGACTCAGTGAGCCCACATCCTGCTTTAATTGTGCTGATAGTTTCCCCTTTAAGCGCAGAAAACTGAATTGAGCTCTTGGCAGCCTTCCCTTCTTTAAGCCATTACTCTCTGTCTCTTTCTCTCGCTCTCTTACAATTTTTTTGGTTCACTTTCTCTCTCGCCCGCCATGATCCACCACAAATTCAGCTTTGGACTTTTTCGATCCGTTTCATAACATTGTTGCCCAATGGGGCATTGATTGGACCTTGCTGACGAAGACCATTCTCGTTCACACAGCAGTGTAGTTTAAGGTTCGTAGGACAGAAAGTACGGATACATTTCAGCCCTACATATCTTCTCCAAATAATGATCGTTAAACCCGGGGTATATTTAATCATTCACCCCATGTTAACGATTGATAATAACCTGAGGTTCATTGCACTGTAATTATTCCATATTATGAGATTATAAAATGTACAATACATAATATATCCAACCAGCTCGTGCTGTGATGAGCACTGCAGCATATCACATCACCATCATTCAATATATTATAGGCTGTATATGATATTTACAGGAAAATATTGAATTATCACTGAGCTCTAGCTTGCAGCATTTCCTGAAACTGGGTTGTACTCCTTCTTGATGTGAATGTCTCTTACTCCCATCTTTCACTGCTCCTGTCCACACACACACACACACAGGAATAGCCCCCACCATTACAGTGAAGATCGTGCCCTCATTCCAACATGCCCCCCCCCCCCCCCCCCCACACACCACATACCCAACAAGCACACCTCACACCTCCTTTATCCTCCTCGTCAACCTGGGCCAGCCTGACACAGACCCACTTTCTCATCCTCCCCTCTCCTCCGCCAGGTCAGACCTAGCCATCTGCACTGCGCTAGAAGTTGAATAAAACTTAAGAGAAAAAATAAGAACAGAAATTCAGGCACAGACGGCGAACCAATGAGTACGGGGAGCATGAGAGAGAACCTGGATACCTGTACTACTACGTTTAACCCTTCCTTACAACGGGGGGGGGGAAGAGAGAGAGAGAGGGAGAGGGAGAGCGAGAGCGAGAGAGAGAGAGATCGTTGGATAGAGTGATAAACAGATAGAGTGATGGATAAGAGTGATAAAGTCACCCAAGGTGTTCCAAGGTGCCTGAGGCAGAAGCTGAGAATAACTAATGCCGTATTCACCAACTCCTCATGAACAGTCTGTAAGGATACTTCTCGAATTTATTTAGCTCTATTTATAAATCCATACTGAAGATAGGCAATTCAATGCCATGATCAATAATTTACCACAACTGTGGATACATTTATTTGATTACCCATAGAGACGCAATATAGTCAAGCTTCTATGGAATTTATGCACTTTGAGTTGGGCGTTTTATCTTCTCACCTTTATCTTCTCCTCTCAGTGAGAGGCAATGGGAAATTCCATTTAACACCATGAACGCCCCAGGATGGCAGCTGCAATAGCTAATAAAACGGAATCACCATACCAACTGATGGTCGGAACAGAGAGTGTTCCAAATTAATCCAATGCATCCCAGAATACTAAGACATTCAGACCATCATCCTCGGGCACGGTTACCTTTTACATGTAATCCCCTGTTATTAGCCCTAGTTTTTTGTCTGTATCTGCTTCTCCTCAATTTATGCGTATCGCTTTACAACACCGTTCAGTCAGTCTGGGGGTCAGTAAATAGAAGTCAATGGTATCAAACCTTGTGTTTCTCCGTAGTTTTGATCGTAATTCATTTTCACTATAATTATGAAGTATCGCGACATATCAAACATATGAAGGATTAAATATCTAGCCAGAAAAACGACCCGTCAAGACATCAAAGGATAACATTGAGTTAGAGACCAGCACTCATCCCAGGTCCCCTGGTGGAAGCCGTTCAGGTGCCTGTAGTTTGCATGGGAGGTGACCTTATCTGACTCGTCATCGGCAAATCAGAAGAAAGATATTGCAATAACGATGAATTCATAAGCTTATCAGGTGTCAGTCCTCCATGGATTAAAATAACAAGTACATGAATGAATTCATTAAAATAAACCGAGAAGCCGAGAAGTCTGGCAGCACAATGCATTCATATGGTAATGTCATAAACTAATCTTCATAACAGAAAAGGACCTTTTCATAGTGCTGGAACTCACTGGGTGCTGTCCCCAAAACCTATTGTGTCTGGCCAGGACTGTCTGTGTGAATGTGTGTATGTATCTCTCTGTGTGTGTGTGTGTGTGTGTGTGTGTGTGTGTGTGTGTGTGTGTGTGTGGGTGTGTGTGTGTGTGTGTGTGGTGTGTGTGTGTGTGTGTGTGTGTGTGTGTGTGTGTGTGTGTGTGTGTGTGTGTGTGTGTGTGTGTGTGTGTGTGGGAGGCAGAGAGTGAGTTCTGGCCAGGGGTGAGATTCTGTCACCAGGTTGGCTGTAATCTCCCACTACCAGCTGCCCATGGCACCTGTTTATCTCCGGTAAAGAGACCTTTTAGAGGTAGCCACAACCGCATACACACACACACACACACACACGCACACACACGCACACACACTGAGAGACACAAACACTAAATGGCATGTACTTGCTTCATAAATACACACACAAAGATTTTCCCAAGGATACACACACACACACACACACAGAGATGTATTGATCTGGCTGATGGCTGATGGCGTAAGAGGTGGGGAGGTATTTGATGTGCACAGGCTCAAAGGAGCAATGAAGCGTGGACGTGTGAACCTGAGTGTGGCCGGCACGGGGCCTCAGATAAGGGCGTCCGCTGGTCCCCACCCACCTGGAGCCCGGGGCCACTGCTGGGCCGTGTGTTAGCTGGGGGAACTCTATGGAGCTTTCTGGTCTTGGTTTGTTCGTAGCCCGTTTGGATACAAGTGATTATTACAAAAGAGAAATGGACAATGGCCCTAATGAAAGTGTAGAGGCAACGCAAGAAAACATCCCGTGTCGTGAGGAAACAACAAAGAGAAACGCAGTCTACTGAAGAGCCCTAATTAGGTGCGGTGTCTTCTGACAGAAACCTACGCAGCCACAACAACGACGGATCCTCGCGTGACACTCACTGTAGATGAACCCGGGTTAAAAAAGACAAGGGTAATCTAATCACCACATCCCTTTATCTTCAGGCCGAATCCTAACATACCCCCTCCACCATCATCCACCTGCAAATGCGCTTCGGTGCTGGCAGTCAGCAGGCGGAAAACACACCTTGGCTACCGGCTGGTTGATGGTGGAATATCTCCTTAATTGGATCCGGAAGCGGGAGAGTGGAGCCGTAGCATGACTGACACATGAAATTAGTTCAGCCTCTAGAGGGGAGAGGCAAGGGACGAGGAGGGCATTACAGATGTACATCCATGCAGCCTAATGAGAGAGAGAGAGTGTGTGAGTGAGTGAGTGAGAGAGTGAATGAGTGAAAGAGACAGAGAGAGAGCACTGGTCTCAAGGATTATGGGGAATAATTACATGAAGTATAATAATAATTACGTAAACATTAAATACTGGTGATTCGTGAATAATGATGACCATAACAATAGCTTTTGTACAAAGGTTTTTACAATTATGCATTATTTATTCATCTTAACTTTTACCATCCATACTTCTTATGCAAAGAGACTTTAAGTAAAAATGTTGACATCATTAAAATAAAGCATGCTTATACCCCTAGACCCTAAACCCATTGGGGGTCAAATCTCAGAACCCTTAACCCTGGGAGCACCCTAACCATACCAACCACAACTATCCTGGCCCCATTAAGGATTCAAATAAAATATTAATTCAGCTCCCATGGAGTTTAAATTGAAATGTAAAAAAAAAAAAACGAGGAAAGAAAATGCCCCCGATCCGGTGTGACCTCTCTGACGGTGTGACCCGTCCCGCTCTGACCCTGGTTTATTCATCCCTGATGGACGCGGCCCGCCACTGAGACTCTGAAGGTGACCGCATGCTAATGCCAAGAGCAGTGCCACTGTCAGTGGGCAAAGACAACCATCATCCATCTTCTGATTTGTTCTTTTATTTGAAGGTGGCTACGCTAATCCTTCCTTCCAAATTTGATGATAAAGTAAATGGCAAGAAACATTATATGCAGTCGTGCAAGTTTACAGAAGACAGAAATACAATACCATTTTAACACTTTTTTACCTTTAAAAGTCAATGGGATAAAACAGGAGGAAAGTAATGAGTTTCTTCCCGGGGCAGCGGCGGTCTCGGCTGACCCCGTGGGTTATGCATCTTTCAGCAGTCTAATTGAGCACGGGGGATTCTTTCAATTTTATTCAAATTGAATTTGAATCACCTGCCACTGTGGAAATCATTTCCCGGCTATGAATGAAAGGTTCAAAGATAAGACGGTTCCTTTTAAAGGTTTTTATTTGTTATTTATTATTTATTTAGCCCTGTATCCCTTAATATGAGAGAGGAAATGAGGGACGGGAAATACGATTGGGGAGGTCATGTGGCAAGGAAATGAGGACATACAAATGTAAACATCTGACATTCTCACATGATATTTCGATTTTAAATTATATTATATTATATTCCATTACATCATGGAACCCAAAATCCGATTTCAGTGTTTCAGAATTCAAGGAAGTATTTGTTTTATGATGTTTTTTAATAATCATCAATTCAACACTCCTCATAAATTATTAAGTTCATGAACGAGGGGATTTCATTGGTAGCAAACATCATCTTCCTCTCTCACACACAAACACACACACATGCAAATACACACACAAAATCCAACCGGTCGTCATGGGGATCGTATTTAAACCTCTACCCATCCGACCGTAATATTCTCTAACTCCCACCCACAGTCTCATCCCTTGGACTGGGATCGGGTATTTGCTTGAATGACGCCTTACTATTAACCTCTGCTCAGAATCCCGTTGAGAAGGCTTTTTAACTGTACATGTCATTATATCATGCAGCATCAAAAGGCTTTCATGTTGCTCAAGCCTCCGTGTGATCCGTGGTATGGTAAATAAGGCTCTGCTACCGGTTCTCCTGTTCCAGATGCGCATCCAGTGTGGTTTCCCTCTTCTCCTCCTCCTCCTCCACTCCTGCCAAGCCGCTCTTCTATAGTTAGCGGCCCTATCAATTGTTGTCACCAGGCCTGCTGCTGCTGCTACTGGGACTACCACAGAGCAGGAGATGGGAGCTTAAAAACGGACCATGGATGTTACATTTATTGGACTTAGTCAGGACACTGCGAGATGGCTGTGTGTGTGTGTGTGTGTGTGTGTGTGTGTGTGTGTGTGTGTGTGTGTGTGTGTGTGTGTGTGTGTGTGTGTGTGTGTGTGTGTGTGTGTGTGTGTGTGTTTTCTAGGTCAGGTAAAAGCCAAGTGGATCAGAAGAAGCCTCTGGCTCAGACACATGGACAGACAAGATAGAGGACCACAGCCTGAGGGAAAGAGTGAGAGGGCGAGAGGGGTACTTTGTAAAATTACGCATTTTGTCTGCACCAAAATGGAAATATAAACACTGACATCCATCACTTTGTTCAATTCAACTTGTATGTGTGGGTGTGTTTGTGTGAGAGAGCAAGCGTGATAGTGTAACATGGTTGGCCAGTGATTGAAATGGAGTGCAAGTGAAAAACTCCATGCATATCTGAACGAACACACACACACACACACACACACACACACACACACACACACACACACACACACACACACACACACACACCACACACACACACACACACACACACACACACACACACACACACACACACACACAACGACTTTGGCTACACTGGTTGGCACTAACTGGTGGGGAGGCTGTGCGGAAAAAAGGGTGACTGAGGCGAACGAGGCAAACACACTTTTCAGGCTCGAATGAACATGTCATCGGCGGAGAGCAGGAGTAATTTGCTCTCTTTATTGGGTTCATTCCTCTGGATGTCTTGAGCTGGGGCCAGTGTCTGCTGCCGTCAGGGTGGCGGAAAAACTGTAGTTTACAAGCGGCTGGGAGCCACTACTTGTGCCAGCTCCGTGACGCACCATGAAGGCATGGTCGTCCATTGAGAACCCGCGCCTCAGAGCAGAGCAACCTGAAACAGGGTCGGCTTGGGAGGCAGGGGTTCTGTGCAGGGCATCACATAACAAGTGGTGCTGAAAAGGAGCTGGGTGGTCCTACCGTGACATTATCTTGGGAGAACCCTGATTGTTTTGATGTCATCTAGTGGTATTAGGCCTGCAAATGATGTGGTTATTTATATGCTAGAGACTATCTGCCCTTTATCGTTGAAATTCCAATAGAACTCCGCCTGATATTTTTGTTCAACCAATATAAATATACTAAGAACACCAAACAAATACAAATTAAACCATACAAACACTCAAAACCACTCTTGGGTTTAAATCGACCATCCACATGGTAGATTGACTTCAGGATTAATAATGGATACGATAATATTTCATCATATCGTTTTTTGTGTTGCACTTCCAAACGAACGTTAGAACGTGCTTCACATGACAACTCAACAGGAGCTAAACAAGTGAGACAAAAGAAAAGCCCAGCAGCTCCATCCTTCTGATGTGTCCCTCTGGCCAACAGCCGTCCAAACGACATTGGAAGAAACCCCCTCTTATGTCCTTAAGTACTGTTGTAATGCTAATACTAATGCGTTATGGGTATTCAGCTATTATCCCAAAGTGACATGAAAACTTTTTATAATTCCCTCCTGATATGGATAGCTCAAATCTGTTGAATTTAAACTATCCTTACAACGCATGAAAAAAGATCCTGAGGGGGTTTTGGTCTTTGAAGTGCTGCTATGTGGCAACGTTGTTCAGCCCACAAGGCACCACAGATACATGACTTGGCCTGGGACTTGGCCTGGGACTTGGCCTGGGACTTGGCCTGGGACTTGGCCTGGGACTTGGCCTGGGACTGGATGATGACACCTGCTTGAACTCTCCACATCAGTAGGCGCCCGGTATCATTCCAGGCCTATCGCTGTTATCAATCAAACAGAAAAGGCTTGCGATTCCTTTGAGAAAATCAGCTCCTCTACGCCTCATTTGATTCATTCTCCACGGAGCCCTGCATGGCAGAGACATTTTTGCATGTGGACTAGATTACATTATATCTTTAACATGGTTTGATCATCAAAGCAATTGCTGGGAAAAATTTTACTGTCCTACAAGCCGATTTCATAGGCCCTAAGCGTAGAGCTTGGACATGTCCATATTCACCACCTGCTTGGCATATTAAAATCTTGCAATCTCTCAAATAAACAGCTTTAAAGAACATCTACCTGTTGCCTGGTGTCGAATGAGCACAGTTAAGCCACATTGGTGGCATGTGGCAGGGTCGTCCGCCGAACTCATTATCATTTTCACTTCTAAAATGTCCCCTCTGCCTCCAGGTTCATGATGAAATAGTTGGTGCTTTTCAGGCAACAATAATGTCAGCCACATAAGTCCCTAAGATCATCTTACAACACAAAGCAGATGCAAACGGTCTTAAACACTTGTCCACTTAGTATATATGACATAAACCACATAAAAATAATGGGAGGAATTCAGAAGTGACGTTTTTCATATCTTTGTATGCATATAAACATCTCTATAATTATGTCTATATATATATATATATATATAATCTACGCTGTTCTCTGTATCCATTTAAATACTATGTATCATACAGCATCTATGCATGCATCTTTCTCTATGTAAAAAATATGTGTCTTTCTATCAATCTCTGTGTACACCTCTGCATTTCTGAAAAGGCAGGATGCAATACTCTGAACGAAAAGAAACCACCGTTCTTTGTCACTTGGGACAAAAAATACCCCACAGACCAAGCTTGCAATGGCTCAAAATAAACCGGAGACTATAACAATAAACGGTCCCTTTTCTAGATGATCAATTGTTCTCTCTAGATTATTTTCTCCAATGCAGCCTAGGGATTTGGTATATTGCTTGGCTCACCAAGGCTTGCGTTTCTGGAAGACTGTATAAAGATTACTATGATCTTTAAATGCCATTGAAATAAGTTGTGATGCATCTAAACCCGCTCTGAGGCATTGGTCACTATCTCACCGAACGCTATTTAGACACATTGAGGCCAACCCTGTACACACAAGTGATAATAACGTCAGTCTGTCTGTCCGTCCATTAATCTTTCCATCCTTCTAACCATCCACCTTTCCATTCATCCATCTATTGCCATAAAGGAACTGTCGCTGTGTCTCCCACAGGCTTGACGAGTGTCACTGGCTTACGATAGTGGTGGGAACCTGCCAGGCTCCCACACACACACACACACACACACACACACACACACACACACACACACACACACACACACGCACACACGCCTTATCAAGCCATTCTCCAGGGGCTTAATATACCCTGTGGAACAACAGCATACAGCGTCAGAGGAAGGCGGAGGTGGCAGAGAGAGACAGCGAGAGGAGAGGAAAGGGACGGCTGAACTTTAACATGAGACTGATTGGCAGGTAGATAACCATCCAGAGACAAATTGCTCAGAGAGAGAGAGAGAGGGAGAAAGAGAGAACGAGAGAAAGAGAGAAAGAGAGGGAGAGAGCCGTTAATTATATTTAGTCTGCCATTATATATGGCTCAACCATCCTAAACTTTAACTCCAAAAACCACAAATGCATCACAAGCCTAGGGGGCCATTCTGAGAGAGAAGGATAAAGAAACAGAGACAAAGAGACAGAGAGAGCGAGAGAGTAGTAGTAGTAGTTGTAGTAGAAGTAGTAGTCATGGCAAGACAATACAAAATACTGCAAAGAGGAGAAAGAGAAGAACAGCAGGACATAGAGGGAAAAACAGGCAACAGTTTCTCAAATGTATCGTTAACACAAATGAGTATTTTGTGCCTCCCACAAACAGCAACAGACCCCTGCCAAGACATGCTCTCTCACTGTCATCTCCAGCCTGCCACTGTGACCGCCTGTCGGGAGAGAGGCCGTCCTCACACCCCTCCTTCATGTTCACTTCCACAAATGCACATTCTCAGACCATTTTGTCTGTGTGTGCCAACAGAATATGAAGTACATCCACACAGCAGGAGGAGGGAGAGGGGCTCTCTCTCTCTCTCTCTCTCTCTCTCTCTCTCTCTCTCTCTCTCTCTCTCTCTCTCTCTCTCTCTCTCTCTCTCTCTCTCTCTCTCTCTCTCTCTCTCTCTCTCTCTCTCTCTCTCTCTCTCTCTCTCTCTCTCTCTCTCTCTCTCATATGCTTGTAACATAACACACACACAGCCACGCACAATACATGATTACATGCAGATGAGTATTCAGTATTCAGGAGCTGTGGCAACCCAGCGAGGCAACCCATGGTTTTTGAGAAAGGCATAAGAGATGACCTCTGTCTTTGTGGAGGACCGACTCCATGTTGGACTCCCATGGCACGTCTGCATGTGGAGAGATGACTGCAAAGGTTGCACTGTGGTTATACACGCACTGCTGTCTGCTGTAACCCACCGACTGCAGCTAATCTCTCCCCTGGACATTTGTTTTGAATTATTTAACATATTGTTTATGCATTAAACAACTTGCATGTATTCATCTCTTCACACCACGGTCAAGTCGGTTTCTGCTTTCCTGTGCAGCTTTGGTATGGAAACAAATTAGGGTTGAAAATATTGAAGCTGTGGAACACCATATGGGAATGGGTGAAAACATTTTGTGTGACATTTAATTTGCAGTTACACATCAATGGATTGCACCTACAGAAACAGATTTCCAGTTACACATCAAAAGGTTTGCAGCTACACATCTTACTGTTTGTGGGTAAATAATATTCTCAAAGAACTCAATTGTATGTGTGAAGTTTATAGCAATTCATCAAATCTATGAGTATAAACCAAACCTACAGATACAAAACCTTTGTCCCACATTTTACACTTTGCTACGATGCAAATCTATGGGTACAAAAAGTTTGTTCCACATTTAACCCTTCCGCCTGAATAGCCAATGGGGATGCTCAGATTAACATTTAATTTGACTAGCCAATGAGGCAGATCATTTCAGCAATCACAGTGCTAGTGGGGCGCCTTTTTATAATGCATTCTGCTCGCCTGGGGCCTGGATACTCAAATATGATCATTCATGAATAAGATCAGATGAACTCCTGATAAATAGTCTAATTATAACTGAAATATCTCTTGAGAACCAAACATTGATATATGGGTCTCTCGGAGGTTGAACATGGAGGTTCAGTTTCTGAATCTAACATACTTGTACTGATTAGTTTAGCTCACTACTAAGAGAACGTTCGTCCCGCAATGGTAACAAGAACGAGCTAGAGTGGTGATGTTAGCGTTATGTTGCCAAAAAATTAACATGCCGTTAAAAGGAGATTAGCAATAATAGCCAACCTGATACCCCCGGCCATGTCAGCCAGAAATACAAGTTGGTAATTTTATGACTTTACTATCTAAATATATTATTTCACTAAATTAAGCCTGCTTTTTAAACAAATGTTTTTTATTCCTGTACTTTTTTAGTCAAATAAGATAATAAAAGTGTGTCTGCATTTATTGACATTGCCTTTTTGTCATTTAGCAGAGGCTTTTATCCGAAGTGACTGACAATTACTACATTGTTGTCATCGTAAGAGAAGCCTTTGATAAGATCAGGTGCTATTAGTGGTTACAGAGCTAGATGCTGTGTGCATATGTTCATGAAGGGCCATACAAAAATGATAGCAATCATATCCTATCCATAGAGGGTTAGTAGTATACACTATACAGCGGTTAGAAAACATATATAATAAGCTATATATAATATCGATATATATATATAAATTATATATAATATGATGAAAAAACAATGCATTAATATACATACAAATTAGAGCCCGACCGATATATCGGCAGGCCGATATTATCGGCCGATATTAGGCATTTTTCAAACTATTCGGTATCAGCATTTATAATGGCCGATAAATGAATATAAAAAATAAAAAAAAACACGCTCTAACTGTACGTCCACACCAGAAGCGAATTGAGCGACCAAATTGCCGGAAGTCATTCACTTTCTATGGGCAAGAGCGACCAAAGCGACCAACGCTACCAGCGGCCAAAGTTGAGCGACCAGAGCGTCAAAAAGAAGTTGAAAACTTTTTAACTTTATGCAAATGACTATTATTCGCTTCAGCGGCCAAACACTGACAGCCAATCGGAATGTAGACGCTCTTCGCTTGCGTGGATCCCAGGGAACATCGGCAGGCACTTTGGTTCCTACCTACCTTTATTCACTCACTGAACAAAATGTCGGCTGAAGTATTAATCGCGGCTGTAACTGGGTACCCGCGACCCAACCCTTTTTCAGTTCAGAGATCGAAACGCCATAGTGGTTTGGATATCAAGTGATGATAAGCGGGAGTATTTATAGGCTACATCTAGAACGTTCGTATTTAAACGGGAATCATTTTAATTTGCTCTCCATGCAACCAATCTAACCAACCAATCGCGTGTAGCATGCTTTAAACAAAACCAAAAAAGTTTTTGAAATCGTCACATAAACAAACTAATCGACAAGACGAGGGATAAATGACAAGGGATTATCTCTTGTCTTTTATCCCTCTATTCCCCACTATTCACGGAGCCTGAGGTGAATAATTGTTAATTAAATAGTCTAGATAGATAGATAGCCTAGTCAAGTCTTTATTAATACCAAACGACACAAATCGTCGGGAATCCATTAAGGTGGTTCGGCCCCACAGGACAGTAGCCTACAAGACCACACAGAACAAGTCTGACTGGACATACACACAATACATCACATTAAAACTAGACACGCGTTGATAGATAGATAGACAGAAAGGCCTAGATAGATAGATATGTTCCATTATTTGCCTTGCGGAGCCAACCAGTCCTGTGCACGTATGCAAATTAGCCATGTGCGTCTATTTGTTTTAACTTTTGAATGCGACGAATGAGTGCAGATCATGATTTGCAGATCCAGATCAGTGAAACATATTTTAAATACTACAGCACGCAGGGTTTTTTGTTCTCGGTTGTAATTAGCCTACATTTTAGGATTTTTTTTATTGGGGGGAATCACTGTCCTACTTGTTGTCGAAGCACTTTATCGAACAAGCAAAACCGTCTCGGCGCTTTGGTTGCTCCTGGTGTGGACGTACAGTAACGCCCAAACCCGCTGAATCAGTCAGCCAGAGTTAGGCAGAGTGAATGACGGAGATCGACGGAGATCATCGGTGTTGTTCATGTGTGCAAGTGTGTTCATGGTAAGTTGGCAACTGTCACGAGACATACATTGCTTGAATAACAATTATAAGAACATCCCCATCAATTCTCTAAAGTCGATAAGCATGACCTAATTCAATACTACCATGTCCAGTTTTGTTGTTGTTACGTGTTAGCTGAGAGTGAAAAGGATTTAAAGGATAACTACAAATAACCAATGTTAGGGAAATGTGTTTGTTTTGTTGCGCGTTTCTGGATTTTTTTTAATATATATATCGGCCGATATATCGGCATATCGGATTTTTAAATCACAAAATATTCGTATCGTATCGGCCTTAAAAATTCTACATCGGTCGGGCTCTAATACAAATGAATATAAACTCTATACTCAGTACCGGCCAATACTCAAATCAGGTATTGGAATCGTGAAGGAACATTTTTTATTGAAACATCTCTTCCCCGCTGGCTCCGTAATTGGTTGGTGAACTGATATGCCTTATTGGATTTTCAAATGATAGGTTTATCTGAGCATCCCCATCGACTATTGTGTGACAAAAGTTTTGTACCTGCCGATTGGTTTGAACCTGTAGGTTTGGATTATAGCTGCTAACTTTGGATTCCCACACACAATTGAGTTGTGGTTTTTTTCAGAAACAATATTTGTGCAACTGGAAATCTGATGTGTTTGGTAGGTGCAAATGATTTATGTTTAACAGAAAATTAATAGCCTGGAAATCTAGACCCACATCTAGAAACCTGTAGGGTCTGGCAA
>NC_079426.1:15238930-15263930 GCF_026213295.1 Gadus chalcogrammus | reverse complement strand
GCAGATCTTGCACAATTTTTCTCTGCTCAGTGATCTTTCAGAGATGCTAAATCCCCCCTACCTACCTACCTACCTACCTACCTACCTACCTACCTACCTACCTACCTACCTACCTAGTTACCTACCTACCTACCTACCTACCTAGTTACCTACCTACCTACCTACCTACCTACCTACCTACCTACCTACCTACCTACCTATCTACCGCACAGCTTTTGCCTGAAAACTTTGGATGGCATACAAGGTTAGCGACAGGGTTATATTCATCTTATCTCCAGCCCGGGACATATGGTCTCAAATCAGAGGCTGTAACAGAACAGCAGTATGTGGAAAAAACGTTTGGATGAGCGTTTTCTTATCACATGACGTCACATTATTACACACTCCAAAAACTGTCCATGCTAAATACACTCACCGCCAACAGCAGGAAACACAGAAAAAAGGTTAGATAATGTCTCCCAATACAATTAAAGGTCAATCAATGAGGCTTTGACTTGTTCCAGTTTCTACTAGTTCTCTGCCATGCCGGGCGAAAGCACTTTAATCGAATGGACCGAGCACCCCGCTCGTTGGAAACAAGCATTTGTCAATTTGCCTTAGATGTGCACTACACAGCCGCTCGTTAGGGCCAGGAGGCGATGACTCATCCCGCCCATGTGTCTTTCATGGCTCCGCTACGGACGGCTGCTTCACTGCTCTCGTACAACCATTCAGAACAGAGCCAGACATGACTTTTTGCTCTGGTGATTAGCAGCACACATTGACTATTGTGAATGCACACCTGTGTGCATCACAGAGCGAAAGCTGACACAAACAAACTCAATGAACAATTTGTAGTCTTTAGCTTCCCATAGAGGAGTAAACTATTCAGTTTCCCATAAGATTTTGTCCAGCTGAGCTGGGTTTTGGGTTGACCGTGCAGGCACACATCAACTGTGTTGATGTGTGCCTGCATGGTTCTGAAGTGTCTGCGTAGTAATTTGTGTTTGCAAGGTGCTGATTTACGCAAGTGTCGAATGCTTTTAGTATATATATCTGGTGCATTTCAAGATATATGATATAACAATATAACATAACAGCAACAACAGATAGCATGACCCATTTTCCCCACTAATGAATGCGCAAGATTTCTGTCAGCAAAGTGTGGCCAGTACACGTCTGGGTTTCATAATACTGTCAATTTTGTCCTACACAATCAAATATGTATGTAGGCTACTTTTCTCATTTTCTTGGTGTGATAAAAGGTTAAATCGATCATGCTTTGGTGCCTAACGTACACAACATTGTTTTTTTGTCATGTATCCCTGTATGAGCAGGAAGGAAAAGGAAAAGGAAACCCTGGATGGCGAGTTGTGTTTGGTACAAACAGGTCAAATTAGATCTCAGTCCTATTATTGATTTATCCCGTCCACAGAGAGGTTTCTTTGAAATATGATTCACCGGAAAAGAGGACTCATCACAAAAAACGAAGGGCCCTTTTTATGTGCGCCGGGTGTGAGTGGTGGTGGTACGGAGAGGTGGAAATCCAACTTGTTTCATGTTGCTCGAACTACTGCAACCTTCAAAAAGGCTCTCCATGCTTATAGCTGCAGCTAGCCAACGCGTCTAGCTAGCTTGCGCTCCCCCCTGTGCAAGGTGCCATTGGGCGTAGATGTTGGTAGACCACAACACACCTACCAAGAGGTCTGTGTCTGGCTTCGGCAGCAACACTCAGATTCAGAGGAGAACGGACTGTTCGATCCATCTGTGAATTGTTTCTTTGGAATGTCAGTGTGACAAATATTTTGCTGGCACATTTGCAGGTGATTCATATGTAGATAATATTTATTACCATCTGACAAAGGCAGTATCTCAGTACATCCAGAGTACAGATTTACTTAACCAAAAGAAAGCGAAAGACTATTTATTTTTATGCTTTACTATACTTTGGTTTCATTAACTTTTCAGTACTATATAACTAAATGAAGCCAGCTTACAATCAATATTTTTCTTAGTGTATATTTTGAATTTAATGATCAAAAGCAGCAACGCTTTTCCCCCCGCTCTGTACAACCATGTCTTGAGAATATCAATTTCACCCTCATCTTTGGTTGTGTAGACTTCCAACACTCTCTTCATTGATTATATGAATGTATGTACAATAGTGGAGTTCTACGTCACATATTGTGATGTTTTTTATTCCCTGGTCTACAGACAGAATGTGCTATCATTCAACAGCCCAGCTAGCGAAAAGGTTGGGGTCCTCCGCGCGGTCTATTTATCTTCATCAATGACAGATTCTTTGGCCTTCCTCCGTTCCTTTGTTAGACTTCTTGTTGTCAGGGTTACCTTTAGTCTGAAAGAAGTAAAGGATACCCACGGAGGGGCCACCTCAGAGTCAATCTGGATGAACCCAAGGTTAAGTGGTACGTGGCTGTTCTCAGTAAAACCCGGAGGAACGGGTCGGGGCAACTGGAGAAAAACAAGAAGACGCGTCGGGAAATAAGTGAAATTATGTCAGTCAGCTCCGGTACAGTCTCCGGGTTCTCAGTCGTGTTGAGCTCAACAGCTTTGTCTCCCGTATGAAAAAAGAGGGAAAGCGAGGAATGCTAAAAGTGCTTTGACAGCAAATGCTGAGGATGAGGGTGCGTGGCTGAGAGTTCGGTGACATTCCTCCAAGCCCTCTTGGGGGCTGGAAGCTGCTGATACACTGGGCGGTCGGGTAGCAGCTGACTAGATATCTTGCAAGGGTGTCCCTTTAACGTGTGACTGACTCATGTGGGATGAGTGGCTATTGGCATGAAGCCGTGTGTGTGTGTATGTGTGTGTGTGCGGATGTGTGTGTTTATGTGCGGATGTGTGTGTGCATGTGTGTGTGTGCACGGTATAACCCTCTAATTGAGTGCTGAATTTAGACAGGCTCCCCTCCTCAGCATGAGTCACAGAGCCCGGCGCTGTAAAGGCACCCCAGTGATGGGGCCGATAGCGTCTTCAATCAAAATGGCTCTTTTAATCATTTTGGATGCTCGTGTCTCGTGATCCCGTCCCACGTTCCCTTCTCACTACACAGCAGCTCGGATCACCGTGACATCTGGCACAATGATCCTCGAGTGGGTTTCATGCGAGTCAAGCAGAGGTGGACATTTGTTTACTTTATAATGGCATGACTTCTGTTGTTGGTGCTGCCTCTTCCAAAGTTTATTAGTTGAATCCTCGCGCTTGGGCGTGTGCAGACTAAAAGAGAAGTATTAAGGGTGGACCTTTCCTATTATTTGGTTGACAATAACCTAGTAGTAGTCTTTGTAGTATTAGTAGTAGAGGAAAGTTTCCCTCTTTGTTTGGTTAGATTTAATGACTTGGTTCCTGTTATTTTAAAAGAGATGGTATAGAGAGAAGGAGTATAATGATAAGGGGGAATTCAAGTGCTTAGCTCATTCAAAAAAAAAAAAATGTATACACCCTGCATGGCAGGCAGCAATGTAGTGGGGCAACTGATATAAAAAGGGCAACGAAAATAGACAGAAACGACCTGTCTTTGTCCTGTCCGAAGTTTTTTTTAAGTTGCCAACTTAAAGGCTTAGACGAGGTGGGCGGGGGAACAAGGAGTGGGAGTGAGTGGCCTTTAGAGTGAGTGGTTGTGATTTAATGAGGTCTCACAGTCTCAGCTCCAGCTAGATAGTGGAAATATTGCCGGATGTGCACAATGTTGAACTACAATATATAAAGGCAAGGAAATTGACGTCATTAATAAAATGTGCTGCGATTCATTCTTCTTAATAGGTGTAAAAGACAATCAACTGAATGTACCACACATAGGTAAGTATCTACACATTCAAGTTGTACATATTAACAGTACACAATGCACTTCTACTCTTCTTTGTATTCCCTTTAACAGAGAAACCCTCTGTTGAAGGGAATACAACGAAAACTTTCACTGCAAGATGAACAACAGGTATGGGTCATGCATGAACAAACCAACAAAGGCCTGAATATTGAATGATATATAATACAAAGCTACGCCTGGATGGACTTCAAAGTTGCAGTAAGAGTGTTATTATTGCGATATAGCAATAATAACTCTGAATAGGAATGAATGAGCATGCTGACATAAAATGGTTAAAGGAAATGATAGACAGAAATTGCAGTTTAAAGATCTGTCATTAAAATGTGCCTGTCACAGAGCAGGAATCGGCAAAGTAAAAAAGCCATGGAGTAATCATAATTTCACCAGAGAATGGATTTAGGATAGTTTACGACATGAACCAGGGGCGAGATACCGTGTGACTTGAAAATAGAAGAAAAGTCTAATTTATTCTGTGGCACTAACCATCTTCAGTCATATTTTGACATGAATTATGAATCCTAAAGTGATGTAATTTTAATGAGGCCTTCTTTATTAATCATAATCACAGTGTTCGCTCCAGGCACAAAGAATAGTGGAAGAGGTGTGAGGGAAAGGAATGATGGTGTGTGTGTGTGTGTGTGTGTGTGTGTGTGTGTGTGTGTGTGTGTGTGTGTGTGGTGTGTGTGGTGTGTGTGTGTGTGTGTGTGTGTGTGTGTGTGTGTGTGTGTGTGTGTGTGTGTATCAAAAGCATGAATGCTGGAACATGCTCAAGCTCACAGATTAGATCCTACCTCGGGGGATTCACTGCGTACAAAGGCTTGGTGATGGTGACTGCATGGTATTCTGTGTTGGTGTATATTAGGTTCTCTAATTGGTAATAGTCAGAACAGATTAGTCACCCACTGGACCCTAATACACTAGCCATTACAAATCAGTAATGAAGAGACATGAAAACACTTGCTCTAGGGTTAAATAATATGATGTAGAATGTTATAGTAAAATAACCCATGTTGTCCACTCTTGCAAACAGCTAACATGGCTGAACAAGTGAATTAGTCATATAGCCTAGTTCTGCTTAGTGTCACTAAGCATTAATGGGTCTGCTTAGTCGAAAAATAAAGTTAACTTCATTACAATAATGCATAATAATAAATATAGGTGTGTTCTGGTGATTTGCAGCAGAAGTGGAATCAGTACAAGTAGCGGTAACCAAGAAGAGAAACTAACCATGAGCAGCATAAGCACGGCGAGAGTATGACATGAGGAATTGTGGCAAACTGTACAGGTGTGTGATAGCCTGATATTGCTCGACCAATAGAGCTCGTAAGTCCCGCCCCTTCCGTTGGTCCCCATGGGACCTATGAGATCGTAAAATATGTTTCAATGCAGAGAACAAAATATTTTCAGGTCCCAGTCTTTATATGCCCCGGATTACACATATGTTGTTTGTGAATACGAATGATTATTTTTCACGTTGTTCAGTAAAAGGCGGTAGAGAAAAAACACAATGAGAAAGACTACAAGTCTTGTATGTGACAAGACCGACAATCTCCCCATCGTCATAACTGAAACTCTCCACATCCGACTTAAAATGGTTATCACCTCTTTCGATGCCGTTATCCTCCCCTTGGAGAAATCACCATGTCTGTACCAGAGTGGTGGTGTCACATTAAAATTGTACCGGGGGCGAAAATTGTATCGGCCTACGTCATCAGTTGTTTACATCTTGACAACCTGCCTGGCAACAGACGACGCGATCGTCTGTTGCCGGGCAGGTTGCAAAAAACTTTCGGCTCATGTTTCCAAAAGACGAAGTAACATAATACAGATAACGGATCGCTAGATAAAACTTGTTTTACTTTATATTTGTATTGTATTTAATTGTTTAATCGAATAGCAACAGACGACGCGATCGTTTGTTGCCGGGAAACGGGCGATCGCGTCAAATGACGTAGGAAGGTTCTTGTACATTCCTACGTCATTTGACGCGATCGCCTCGATTAAACAATTAAATACAATACAAATATAAAGTAAAAACAAGTGTTATCTAGCGATCCGTTATCTGTATTATGTTATTTCGTCTTTTGGAAACATGACCCGAATGTTGTCGGCAGGTTGTCAAGATGTAAACAACTGATGACGTAGGCCGGTACAATTTTCGACCCCGGTACAATTTTAACGTGACAGTGGCACTGGTGACATATATCATTCTCGTTGAGAGCAGCGAAGAGCTGTAGTTAACAAAGCGGCCTCACACAAAACCAAACATTATCCAACTTCCTCACAATAAATTGTAGTTCTCTTTGCATGAAAAATTATCATTTAAATCCACAAACAACATATGTGTAATACGTGGCATATAAAGACTGGGAATAGCGAATTCAACAGACCATTACACATCCACTGCCGCCATCTTGTTTTTTCCCGGAAAAATGCTTCTATGCACTCCTCTGTACAGTAATTGAATCAAATCCGACCCAAACTATGAAATGGTTATGATTGGCCGAACCTTGGCGAAGTCTGCTGGACGGGGCCAGACAATCTAACAGAGCAAAGAGAAAATGATCGTCCCCTTCCCAGGCTACCTGTGCTCTACCTTGTTAAATGAAACAAACGAAACAAATCATGTCAGGATATCATTTTCAGCTCATGCTGTGATTCCACAGGCTACTACACTATGCAGCAATTTGAATCTGCGCACTTCCCCTTAGAGTAGGAATGATCCCCTGAGACGATAACACCGTCCCACCGCTGTCTGGGCTGGGATGCATCGAGCGTGTGTTGGAATAGCCTCATATAGGATCGTAATAGTAGACAGAGTGTTATACCCTTAGAGAGGAGCAACTTAATACCTGCGATGTTAGCCAACCAAGAGCCCATTGACTCACACTCAGCAAGTAAATATCACAGAGCTGTGCTGTATTGTGGTTACACCAGGGTACACTCATAGTCTTTGTGATGGCAGAAACCTTGAGGGACCTGTATTCACATACAGACAATAATATAAAATGGAGTGAGATGGGTTCAATCAACAAATACTACTCTAAATAGAGCATGACATGAATAAGCTAGTCATTGACCCAAGATAAATGGCTCCCACTGAATAGTTATACAAATAAGGTTAACGAGGGAGGACAGTAATTGCAGCACTTTAAGATTTTAACTCTATTAACAGTATAAGCATTTTTTCCTTCTGCAAAGCCAGTACTATCTTCTTCCGAGCAGACCATGGCAATAATAAATCATATCTCCCACCTATTGCTCCCTGTACAGAACAGCACACTGGACACAGATCAAAAAAACTCCTAGCATCGATCGTCTGCTGCTCTACGTTTGGGAAATATTCCTCTGCATTCCTTCCAATCCACCGGCCTCTACTCAGGTGTTGAACCATGGCCCCCTGCCCAAGCAGAGGTTCATATTTCGCTGACAAACAAGCATTTCCAAGCACAGCCCATTTATCTCAATATAAGGTGCTGTATGCCTTGGTTTACAACAGATCTATAGGGCAGCAATAGGGAAACCTTTATCTGATGATGACTCAAGGGCGCCTTTCTCAAAAGGTTTGAGGCAGCACCTAGACTCTATTATCAATGAAGCATGCGTGGCACTGCATATTACGGTGGAACTGAAATATATACATAAACCCCCCCAAAAAGCTCTAAGAAACACTTTGCTTCACAGCAAGCTGTTTGTCCCATAGGACCACTGAATACTTCATGCTTTTGGGCCTCAATCTTCTTTTAAGGGTTCAGGGAAAAGAGGTACTCCTGGCACATGTAACCATTGAGGAGAAGCCATCAAAGGCATGGAGGGGCCCAGTTTAAGATTGATATTCAAGAAATATGGGTCTGGGAAAATTTGATAAAAAAAGACGCCTGTTTACTTGTGAAACAGACCAAGCTTTATCGCTATCACGATGGAAGATATGGGAAGGCCTTGCTTACGGGATTGTTTTGTTAACGAGAAATCTTTTAGTTTGATTAATTTACCATGCACCATTATGGACATGGGTCAAAAGTGAATGGTGATATTTTCCCCCAGTAAAACACCATTCATTACCATGGATATATTGCTTGCACTTCAAAATTGTGCACCTGAAAATGAATTTGCCATGCAAGCACTGAATTTGACAGCAGCTGTTTTTTATTACACATCTGGTGAATCAACCTTAACAATGGCCGTCACAGAGCTCTCCACATTCTGAACAGCCATACGGGGACACTTCTCCCCGGCCCACTGATGACCACGTTTGAAGGACTGGTGTTTACCTTAATCACTATCATCACTGAGTGGCCATCAGAATGGTTTTCCTATTAGCATTCTGGAGTGCTAGTGCAGCTAAACGTGTGGGCTCTCCAACACAGCCTGGGATGAATAAATGAGAGCACTACAGAGTTGATTGCCATCACTGGCTGGGGGTGACTGCAATGGCGAGGACCTCCACTCATAAGTGGAAACAAACACGAGGACAGATGAACAGTGATCGCTGTGAAGCACTGTCACAGATGGCCAGTCCATACCTCTCTGCAGCATCCTCATTCTTCGCTAGCGATTGCTAAATTGACTTGATGTGTCGAGATTGTATATGAAAATAATGCGATTGCCAAGGTATGCGTGTGCATCTGTCCGCCGATGATATGCTCCCCATCCACTCAACCTGCTCCACTGCTGAGAGGTTAAAGTCATGTTGTCGTAAAGTGGTATCCGGTGTGGTTGTATCCGAGAGTTTTTGCCATCAGGAGTTCATGAGAACACAATTGTACCGATGCCAATACTGCTGCATCCCTAATTATTCACAAGCAACACAAATCTAAATTTACTGCAATTACAATTTGCAGCCAAGGTCGATGCCTAAAAACCAAGGAAATCATTATTCATCTCCCATGAACTTTATGCCGTCCTCTTCTCCCTCCATCTGACAAAAATAATATATACTCTGGGCTCCCTGCTTCACATTCAAGAAAAACGTTAGAAATTCTCAATATGACCTACCAGAGGTAACATTCATTACTTAAATCCGAGAAAGGCATTTTTGAAGTTACGAGCAGCAAATATTAAGTATTCAATGTTTTGCTCAAAATGTTTATTGAACAGAATGATGAACAATTTATTTACGTCTAATAACTGGGGCTAATGGAACATTAACTATAATTGTGATCCTTAAAAATGCCTCAACAGAGGCAAATACATGTAAAGATTTATTGTGCAGGACAACAGTACGTCTCTATAGACAAACAGACAGATTTTATTTCTTTAAAGGATTGCACTCCAGTTGTAATGTTAAGTCGGGTATAGAGATGTTTTGCGGATGCACAGTGAATCCTCACAAACAAGGTGCCATGCTGTCGGTTTGAAGAGGGAGACATGAAATTGGATCTCCACTCACTCTCACGTGCGCACACACACACACACACACACGCACGCACGCAAACGCACACGCACACGCACACACACCGCAGCAGGCTGTGTCGGTATACTTCTACCTCGGTCTACTGGGTAGCTGAAGCATACTTCATACACTTCAGAGAAGGTAATTCTCTGTTGCACCCTTGGTATTGCCACATACATCAGGCACAGCACTGCCACAAATTGAGCTGCTTGGAAGCTTCTGAGGTTGCCATGACCAAATCCCCGGAACTTGATGGGCTGACTGAAATTCCTGTGCAATTCACAGCTTCCTGCGACGGACATTGGGACATAATTTATTTACTTTGTTTTGTCCTATATTTTGAACATCAGACCGTCCTAATATCTGATAAACGTTCCCTGACCTAACGGGACTCGACTGGCTTGACTGCAGCTGCAACTCCGCCTGACCCATACATTTATTAACCGACAATTACAATGTATAATGGATACCCTTTTTTTATCAGCATCCACAAGAACGGGGCACAGCAGCAAGCGTCAACAAAATGAGATTTGCCACCAGGTCATCAGCTTCAGAGAGAACATTCATCATCCTCAACTCCCCTTAGACTCATAACCCACCAGACCGTGACAAGGCCTACTGAAGAAATTGACCATGCGTAAAGGGTTAAAATGCCATATTGACCTTCTCAACAGTGTGTGTGTGTGTGTGTGTGTGTGTGTGTGTGTGTGTGTGTGTGTGTGTGTGTGTGTGTGTGTGTGTGTGTGTGTGTATGTTTGTGTGTGTCTGCTCGCGCGCGAGTGTGTGTGTGAGTGTGTAGGCCAGGTTACATAAGGGGATCATCTCTGACTTTCGGAGAGGTGTTTGGAGGGAATAGCTGTCAAGATGGAGACTTCAAGACGAAGGAGAAAACAATGAATAGTTGGATTATAAATAGCCCATGAAATGTTCGGTTCAGTTCAAGGCAAAAGCAAAGAGGTAGAGGTGAGAAGACTACTGTTGAATTATATGTCTTCACTCTCAACACCACATGAAAATAGAGCAGTAGAAGCCTGTTGTTATTTCAACATTATGATATGATAAATATTATATGTTGAGGCCTTTAGGAAATACACTCTGAAATCAGACTCAAGCAGACCAAAGGATTAGAAAAACACATTTTTACATATTTCAGTATCCTAGTTATATCGATACACACCATTAAAAGCCTTTTGCTCAAGGATGCTGTTGGCTGCTGACACTGTCTAACATCCTCACCACAACACTCATACCACTATTCTATCTATAAGGGATGGTTACCTCGACAATCAACAACTGCTGCAATCACCTGACTCCAAGGCAAAGCCTCTAATACAGGAGGTTATGCAAATGTTGCTTCTAATTAGAATCCAGTACTTACGATACCTGACGAAAATTCATAGCATGATGGCAAAAATACAAACAAAAAGGTTTTGGCAGCCCAACAAGATAATACCGAGTATGTCCTGATTCCACAGTGAGGATATCATACGGGCTCGGAAATAATGCAGTTATCACCTCAGTAACGAATAAAAAAAAGTGATATGATTAATTAGTGTCGCAAAATGAGCTGGAGGTGAAAAGTACTTTGACATAGCTGTTTGAGAACGTGCAACAGACACTGTACTGTATGTGTATAAAATGGCTACCATGGCCTAGTTCCTTCCCCCTCAGCTGCTGTGTTTTGGGGCTAAAGCAGAACACACAGTGTTCTGGCCCAGATACACCTTACTTCTGTTTGCCCTCACACAGGTAAATAGGACAAGTGACTTAGTCAGGTCCTATATTGCATTCAGCCCCAACCCAAGCCATGCTATCGTTTTCTAGCAGAACCTACACAAGTACTCACTTTTCTCAGTCTCTCCACACTCACTATGTGATTGAGTTTAACATATCCATCTCTTTACACCCGTATTTTAATGGCATTGAGATCCATATAGCAAGGGAGGATCGTTGCATACACACTCCCTAGGGGGTCTACTGGGCAGCTGGAGGGGCGGAGTTACTGTCAGCCTTGATGGTGTCACATTTCAGCATTCATTCAGCAAGGAATATTTCAAGATTCATCAAAAGTGTGTGTGTGTGTGTGTGTGTGTGTGTGTGTGTGTGTGTGTGTGTGTGTGTGTGTGTGTGTGTGTGTGTGTGTGTGTGTGTGTGTGTGTGTATTTTATATGCACGTTTGATGGCAAGGCAGGCGTGACAAACCCTCCGGTGAGACGTATGCTGCAAAGATCCACAGATGTTACAGTGGTGTGTGTGTGTTCGTGTGTGTGTGTGTGTGTGTGTGTGTGTGTGGTGTGTGTGTGTGTGTGTGTGTGTGTGTGTGTGTGTGTGTGTGTGTGTGTGTGTGTGTGTGTGTGTGTGTGTGTGTGGGTGTGTGCTCCGACACCAAGGAGTATGGCTAAAACCGGCCACTTGTCCTGTCCTCTCTCGTCCTGTCCTCTCTCTCGTCTCGTGCTGACCTGTCAACATCCTATCCTCACTGTTCCTTCCCGCCACGGCGATGCTGGAAGTCACCTTTCTCTGGCCCCATTCTTTCACTGTTACAGATAGTCCTCAGGCCAAATGCAATTTCCAACGGGACCCAAACAAATGCTGATACATTTTCATATCATAGCACAACATTATGTGGTTCTTAGAACCAGCCAATGATGGTTCATACCAGCGGACAATATGATCGAAATGGTGGTAACCCAAGCTCAGGAAAAATGCAACCGTCACACCATTGAAAGGGTTTGATTATATCATCATGGTTGATTATATTGTTGCTGTATTTGATGAGCAATAATATCCTTATGGGTATAAATGTCAGCTATAGTGTCCGACTCCTTTCAAGGATATGACAAAATAAATGTCATTAAGTAATGCATATATTTGCAGATTGTTTTGGCGTTTCATGTCAGCTGCCGGCACTTAAATACAAGTTGCTTAAAACACTACCTGCCAAAAATCAATGATGATGATTATTATGATTATGATTATACAAAATGTCATTCCCCTCATCCCATAAACCTCACGTATATTAGGGGTAGGAATCTCTTGGCACCTCACGATTCGATTCCGATTATGAGGTCAAAGATTTGATTCTAAAACGATTATCAATGCATCTCGATGCAACAAAAATATTTATATACATTTCCATGCGTGATTTTCAAAAATATATATATACATCCGAGTTTGCTACTCAGAGTTTGCTAATCACTTCTTACTTTTGTGATGATCATTAAAGACAGATGAATGAACTTATCTAATATTTTATTAGAGAAAAAGCTTTTGTCACAAATATGTCTTTCTATGAACAATGCAATAATCAATGCATGCTTGCATTACAACACAATATGGAATTATGTAAAAAATTGGTTTCAGTTTTCTTTCTAATCTTTGTTTTCTATGGCATTAAAGAAAAAGCTGCTCTTGAATTAGAAGGAGTTCTTGTGTCTGGCTGTGAGTTTGCGTGCATGCTATGCGTAGGCTGAATTACAATCGTGTCAAGACAAATCAGATTGGCCAATACACACTGAAGATAAATTAAATAATTTTAAAATTACAAAAATTATCCCTCTCTGCCGAACAGAATGTTGCAGCAGGCGAACAAATTAAAAATTAAATTCAGATTATTAATTTATATGCATCGGGACGGAATCGTTCTAGAGAGAATCGCGATGCATCGAAGAATCAATCATTTTTCCCACCCCTAAATACTGCTCATTCTCAATCTTATTCTTGGTATTTTATAACAATTAATGATTTGCCTTTGGGTGAGGTATGTCAGAACACAAACCAATCTCCGCAACGGGTTTAAAATGCTAATGACAGCCAGAAACCCATTGAAATCCCCGAGATCTAGGAGTTTAATCAGAGGAGCCTAAATGTTTTTGCAATTTGAGTCACTGCGCAAAGCCTAGAAATTATATTTAATGAAATATTGTATTCTAAAGTTTCTCTCATCTTAAACAGTGAAAGTAAACACAAATAACTCAAAACAAAATTAAGCATTACACCTACGCTTTCACACAAACTCATTGTGTGTGTGTGTGCGTGTGCGTGTGTGTGTGCGCGCATTTTATCCTTTAGATCGCAACATATAATAGCATTATCGGTTCCCAGGATCCAAATCTATATCCTCCCTCACCATCTTAATCTGCTCCTCATTTCGTTTGCCAATGTAAGTACAGTGTGTACTTACATTCTCGCACATTACTTCCCCTGGGAATTTGCTAGCACCTGCATTTGAGCACCGGGCTTAAAGTTTAACCAAATGTAATGTATTGCGAAAGACCCCAAACCATATTATGATTCTCAAAGATATCTATGTTTTCTTTAAGCCGGATGCTTTTAGGCAGTGAGACTGAAGATGCTGTGGTGCTGCTTTATTATTAAAGATTATGTCAAACCTGACCCAGGGTATTCTTGATGACAGAACTGTATGGATGACATTTTGCTGACAATACTCTATACTGTTCTTTATCTAGGAAAACAGGGGGCTTGAAGAGGCAATCACATGATAGGAGAGAGAAATGTTGCTATCAGTTTATGCCAGATACATCAGTAGGCCTTTCACACATAAACTCTGGATGAACTCTGGAGAATCAGGTCCGGAGATGAGTTGCCCTTTCACACATGCAACACACAACAGGAGATGAGGCCGCGTCAGACGTGTTCACACATATTTGAGATGCTGCGTATACATTAGCCGAGGGGTGACGCCTGGGGAGAGCGTGTAGGAGGCTGGACGTAACGCAGAGTTTACCCCAGGGAGCTGGTAGTGTGAACTCCATAGGGGCTGGCATTATATCGGTGCATGTGTGAAAGCACAGGTCAACCTCAATTGTGTTCCCTCGCATTCGCTAATCCTTTCCTTTGCAGAACTGGGAGTATACGCTCACATAATATTCACACAATATTGCATTATTCACACAAAAAAAGACACAGGCACACACACTTACACATGCACACTTTGAGAGCAACCCATCTTCTTGCCGTTTTCATCTTGGTATCCTGCAGAGCCAATCTCTTTGAAGACTCCTTCACCCTGGCTCTGCTAGAACCCTGAGCTCTCCCTTACAAGCTCACCTAAGGATACGTGGTCTCCTTGAAAACTCAATCACCCTGACTCTGGCACTGCTCGAAATAAATGTCATCTGGATTTTTAAAACCGACAAAACCTCTCCCCAAAACGTTTAGCATTAAGGTTACAGCGTTAAATAAAGGCAACTGGTGTAATTAGGCAAGACAACATCTTAAAACGTCTACTTCCATTGTGCCATTAGCTGGTACATTCTTTACTGCCATAGGGTGGAAGCAATCGCCTGCATTCACTTTTTCCCCATTCTTGTTTCATAGCTAATAAACCCATTACAAATGTAGCATCAGGCTACTATGTGAACAGTTAACGTATTAAAAGACTAGGGATGAATTTTGTCATTCATAAAATTAAATCAGCGTTATATATATATATGTGTATTATCGTTAGCCTCAAATGGGATGATTTAGACAAGCACTTTCAGCAGGAGATAGAGCGACGTAGCCAGGCCGCTTGAGACCAGCAACGATAAGACATGCTTTGTAAAAGGTTTTGGCCTGTTTGTAAGACCCTAGGTTAATTGTTGTCATCGTCTATGTTGAGATGTAGATCAGCAATGATTTCTGATAAAATGACCCCCTCTTGAGCTGTTGACACGTTCCTGAAATTGCCTGAAATTGGTGATTAATAGATGGACATATATGGCATATTACATTCAAAACAATTGTTAAGCTGCTCTCATAGCTGTAACTTTGTTGGTCTAACCCAAGGAAGGATATACAAGCTGCCATATATGGGTAGATCTCTCCAATGGTACCAACAAAATCCTAATTTTGATCCGGTGTTTAACCGGCACTGCGCATGCTCATGGAGGGAGATACCACACAGTTTTATTCTGTGCGAAACAAGTCGCTGCCTTTGTGATAATTGTGAATACTGAATGCAGAGCAAGATTTCAATAAGTCGCAAGGTTTACGTTCATTATGGTGTGTATTTTTAACTGATTAAAAACAAATCTAAATCAATGTATGTTAAGGGTCATTCGTCGATTGTGCCTTTATTCTCCAACACATTTTTTTTCCAACCATAATCTTATTCTACTCTGTCTATGTCTGCAATAAAAAAAATTTAAACTAGCTCACCCGACATCATGGCGCTAGCTTATATTTAGGCGCCTACACTATCATAGGCTCATGCCTTGTGATCAAGCACATCCCAGTGATTGGCTGATGTCAGATCATATCTGTATCCTATAATGACAGCAGCAACAATAAAAATCACCCCAGATCAGTGGAAGTGGAAAAATGTTTATAAGCGTGAACAAAATGAAAGAAATGCTAATAATGAGAGACATATTTTGAGAATGTAATGATATGAACGCAGTCACCGTTTTATAAAACATTGATTTACTGCTCTATCGGAACCCTGAAGGATTTTTCAAGCGTTTATCCCATACATTTTCAGCCGCGGCACTGCATAGCATCGCACTACTACTATGTCATGCCTGCACATTTATGTGTCTGTTTACAAAACACACACACACACCACAACTAATCTAGTTAATGTTGAAAAATGTCATTTTGTTTTATCTACAACAATATTGCAAGGAAGCCTTGCTCCAGGGTTAAATGTTGCCAGAGCACAACAAGGGCAGTGTACTCCACATATTTCCAGACTAGTGGGACAATTACAATGGTCCCATTACATTGAAGATAGAGAGAGCGACCGTCAACGTAGCTACAGGCACTTTGTTGAAGAGAGAGAGCGGAAAAGAGAGAGATAAAAGAAAGAGAGAGAGCGAGAGCGAGAGCGAGAGAGAGAAAGAGAGAAAGAGAGAAAGAGAGAGAGAGAGAGAGAGAGAGATGTAGGGCTACTGCGAAGATGAAAAGAATGAGAAGGACTCAGTATTCATAGAGAGTAATCAGCCATCTCCCTCTTTATCGGTCTCTATCCCTCAACCAAATGTGTCTTCAATGCCTTACGTACTCATATCTGACAGAGACAGGCGGCTACATACACACACGCACACTTTGATATACAGGCAGAGATGCATTTAGGGAGCCCTCACAATTTGGTGATACATGCCTATAGGTGCAGATTCACGCGCGTGTGTGCATACACACACCACACAAAATATCAAGTGCATTTCTAGTGCAGACTTTCCACCCCTCTTTCTCTCATTAAAATACAACATTCTTTGTTTTTCTCGCTGAATTGCCTCTTTCTAAGCGGCCATACCAAAACTGTATGTCAGGACCTAGCACAAATAGGCTCCTTTGGCCCGAGATGGACCTTAAGAATGCTCTGCACAACAATATGCAACTTTGTGGCATTAAGCCTCATCTGAGAGGATGAAATTTTGGCTTGAAAGTAGAGAGCCACCACTGGTACTCCAACATACTCACGCTTAAGACACCCTCAGGGCAGAAGGCTCTGTTTAATGTGTATGGACTCGACAATATCCTTTTATTAAGCCAGGGAGAATTGCAAAATTACTTTAAGATAATGACGAAAGGCCAGCCAATGATTAGTGGACAAAAGCTAACAAATCATCATAATATAGGCATTACCAGTTACATTTGTATATGCCTTTCTCTTCCTCAAACCAGCTGGTCTACAAAATAGGCAATATTTAATTGAAGCAAGGAAAATGTTTTTTTCTACCAAAGACGTTAATCCCTGAGAGTCATCTCCTCAGCATGTAAACTGAAGCAACAGCCATAGTATAGAATGAGCTGGATGAACTTATTTATAACGCACACACAATAAAGTTTTGGTCGGTGAAGTCAGTAAGTTGGTCACAGATGCTTACTGCTCAATGTGTTTGACTCCCATTGCCTAAACCATCAGTGACCTACTTAGTGACACTGCCAGATACACACTTGTGTATGTGCCATGAGGGGAAACACTATCACTCCCATCCTTGAACCTATGATGAGCAAGTGTGACATGGGCAAGTAGAGTCTATAGATGCCCATATGAAAGGCTAGATAAAGGCTTGATGGTGTTATTGCTCTAACAGGGCAAAAGTGCTTAAGGGAGGTTATCAACGTGAATGCATATCTTGGTAATAGGTAATACAATTTAAATTGGTTTACGTATCGTGAAGGCAGAGAATCCCGCGAAGCCCGTCTTAACAGTTGTAGCCTTGTTAGGGGCTTTTGTTGCTTGGTTTCTTATTAAAATGATTGGTTTAATGTTATTCTTATTCACTAAATACGATTAGTCGGCGAAAATCCTTAAGAGTCTCATACGTGTGAGTGTTATCTTTTAACCATCACATCTCATAATGGGATTATACATGGAAAAATGTAATATTCATATTTCAAAGGAAGCGGTTGCTATGCATAACGCCACATATTCCCTTTGCGTTATGGGGAAAGCCAATAGCCTCCTTATATAAATTAATATGGAGCATGCACGGCACTCCGACGCGTCCAGTTCCATACTTTGTATCCTTTGAACTAACTAACCATATTTGATTAATTTTTATTCGGGAATAACTATTCAGCACCCATCCCTAGAGGCTTACTGATGACATCTATTATCAAATAGCATTACTTTCACGCATGGTGCTAAGCTCGTCTTAATTATGCAATTACTGCAACGACTTAAATTGCTTCTATTTCAAAGACGTGAACGCACGCGAGTAACATAGCGAGCTCCATATCCAACTGAGTGCGTAGTGTACAAACACACATGCACATCTTTGTGTCCTTAGTTTACGCCAAAATAAAACTTTTCTGCATACGAACATGCAACATTGGAACACATATGTGGACATACATCCGACATAAGGACTGCAATGGTTCTCCATCTGAGGACAGGCGGTCCATCAGTGTTAAGTTGGGCGTCACACCCCCAGCCTGCTCTAGTCACAACAATCAACGAGACCAGGGAGGGAATCTTCTCCCAAAAACAGCCAATGGTAAACATACAGGCCATAAAACGACACTAGCTACATCCAACAGTGACAGATGTATTCAGTCACTTCGCTCAAATACAACTTCTATAACTTATACGGTTCAAAGTATCGCCTCAAAACTCCGTTCCCTCTAGTAAAAGGTGCATCGTGGATCAGTTATTGTCATATCCCCAAAATACACTTTAAAATACTTACCATCCTCCTTCTCGTCGTACACGGGTCTTTTTGAGGAGCTATTCGCGCCCATCCTCTTCTTCCACTTGCCCCAGTGAAACATTGAGACGCGAGCTCAGATTGCATTCCTCGCTCCTTGAAAACTACACTTCTGTCTCGGACACGCGGATCAATTCATAACACACTCCTGGTGCCCATTATGTCTTGCATTTAATCCCTGCCGACTTGATTTTTCAAACACAGACACACACTTGAATAGACTGCACTGCAAAGTGAACGCTGAATTATATTGATGTTGCTCGGGGAATGGCTCGTTTTGGCGTTATGCTTTGCTGTCTTCAGTGTCCAGTCAGCCACAGTGAATTGTGTTCTCCAGCCTTGCGAGTGTGCCAGTTGTTGGCCAGTAAGACTGTGGTCGAGACGACGTAGCAGCTTGTGTTGTCGTGCTTGTCAAGATCCAGGAACAGCCTCTCGGACTCGCTTACCTCAGACTGTAGGTGTAGCCGCCTACTAGAGGAAGTAGTGCTGCTCAGCCTGAGTGTAGCCTGTTACCTCAGTGGATTCAGACATTCAGCGAATCTAATTAGAAGATGGGTGGGTGGTGCCAGATCATTGATGGAAAAGGGGTTAACACTTTAACTCCCTGGCTGTAAAGACAAAATCGCTTATTATTGCTGATTTTTTTCATTTTGGAATCAATTATTATTATAAAATATTGATAACTATAGTAGCCAGTTTACAGTCATTATTGTTCTTATATAATTACCTGTTTAATATTATTATTGTTAATATATGTAGATTAAATATATATTTGTATACAATATTGTCAGAGATCATAAGACAATATATTAGCTTTTAATTTACATTGTTTCTAATGTAACTGTATACGGTAATTTTCAATTTGCGCCGCGACTGACTGCTGACAGCTGCCGTAGTTATTGTTGCTGTCGTTACTATGGTTTCCAATTTGTTGGAACGACTTCCCTCTGACGAGAGCGTTTCGTAATCGATATTATATTCACTTGTATAACGTATATATCTTTATCTGCTGTAGTAATCAATTTAGAGCGGTGAGTAAGGTTGATCCTGGTTGATCAAAAGTAAGGATAGCTGTGTACTGTTCGCGTCTTAGTGACAGCTAGCAGATAGTGTGTGTGTACTGGTGTAATGCTAGTTATGCTGCGATCCGGTTCAATCATTCTGTTCTGGTCAATGCAATGAGTGTTGTTGAAGAATTATAAATTCCAAATTATATCACGTTTGTGCTTCTGTGTAAAATAATTTGATTGATGAATGAAGCCATCATTTAAATAAATTCAAAGAAAGTTTAGTAATGATAGTGTTTTAATGGTTAAACTGTTTCCTAGAATGGACTCCACAGTGCAAGAGCACATTCCAGACCTGCAGCTGAGTCGTGATTATGGGAACACACTGGACACCCTTCAGCCACCCGTGCTAACCGACAATGCTGAGCCCAACACAGAGCACTCACCACATGTTGAATCCCAGACATTGTTTCTAAGCAGAAGGAAGTTGAACGAAATCCCTGAAACTATTCTAAGACATAGATCACTAAAGGTCGGTTTGGATTTCACTGTAGACCCATCAACACACACACCATACCTCAACTATACCTTATACAAATTACTTTTTTGTCTTTCAAAAATATTTTACCCACTTTGGAGAATTAGTTGTAACTCATTTGCCTATTTCTTTTAGGAGTTATATCTTGAGGGCAACAAGTTAATCAATCTTCCAGATTCAATGTTTGTACGTTTACCCCACCTGGTGTGGTTGGACCTCAGAAATAACCTAATTGGATCACTTCCAGCTGGAATAGGCTCTCACAGGTATTGATTGAAGTGCCTTTCATGAGGATCCTGTATGTTGTCAAAGATTTCTGTGGCGCAGAGATACATTTATACAAGCATTTAACAGCATCTGCTCCCTGGGAGTACAGCAGTTTCAAACCCCTAACTGATAATAGTAGATTGTAATTGCTCATGAATTTGCTCCTTTGTTTCCTCAGGTATCTGAAAACACTGCTGCTGGAGGGAAATCCTATCTCAGAGCTTCCCCCAGAGCTTGGTGAGCCAAGCTCTGTCCCTTCTGCCAGTGTGTAGTCTGTTGTAGTCTGAGTTGTATCCTCTGCCTGTGAAACTAGCCAATGTGTGACCGCTCCTTCACGCTAAACACCCAATTAATTTGATCAATGACACTGTTGTAATACCCCTCAGCAAAATATGAATACATTTTGTCAGGCCTTTACCTTTACACAGGATAAGGATTCAGTCTAAAATGGATGCTAAATTAATTTCACAATATGGTCCAACTGAACATGTTAAAATCAGCGGAACACTTATTCAAAATAAGATACAGTTCTTTAAACTCTGATCAAAGATATTAAGATGTCTTGGAGGAACAGAAAACTATTAAGACTTCTAAGCTATGAAGCTATAGATTGTGGTAACTTTATATATAAAGAAGACCCTATGTGATTTATCCTTCCCTCTTCCTAGGTAATGTTCTTTCCCTCAAAGGCCTGAACCTGAGAAATTGCCCCATCCGCTCCCCCCCTAAGGACATTGTGCACCAGGGGCTGGAGTGTATCCTCCAGTACCTGAGGAGCGCCATGGCCGAGCGCCCGGTCAGTGTCCAGAGGTCTCATCCAGGTGAGAACTGTCACCGGACATTCGTCTAACCGACAACAGGGAGATCATTATGCCAATGGTCCCCTGCATTTCTCTCAGCCATCTGCGCCTCGTTTTCTTTCAAAAAAAAGGAGAAAGAAAAACAAAAATAGCTCTCTGCCCTGCTTCCACTCGAGTGGTGTGACTTCTGTTCCCTAGGAGACGACGCCCAGCAGTCGGCTGACCCCACCAACCCCTTTCCCTGCCCCTCCACGCCTCACCTCCCCATCCATAACTCCCTGCTTTACAGATCTGGAATAATTTTAGCCGCATAAAAAAAAAAATCGATAAGCTCTGGGCTTCGCTTGGCCGTGTTTCCATCATTAAGCTTTGTCTACAGCTAATCATCCCTAGGAGCAAAGACAAGCGCCTCAATCCAGTTCTTTATCCCTCTGTCTACAAGGTTATTAACAGCGAAAGGTCTCTGTGTCTCCGGGGCCAGATATATATCCAATTTCATGGGATACTGTTTTTTTGTTACCGATCATCGAGATGATTTGATTTTCTTTGAAGCTCGCCGACTTCTTTCAGTAATGGGCTTATCAAGGATTTGCCGCCTTCAGCTGCTTATTACAATGTCAAATCTCCATTATCAGAAAGTATTTAGGTCCATAGTGTCATGGGGTATTAGCCTGCTTATTAAAATAGTCCACATCCAAATTCAGCCATCTGGGAAATTGTTGTTGTGTGAAACTGTGAATTTTTACCATCACTTTCAGTTAGTCATTTCAACGCCTATCTGCAGTAGTATAAACATTCATATTTTCCACCAGCCACCATGTCATATTGTCATTGTTGTTGCTTCCTTCCTGTTGTTGCTTGGTTCATTTCCTTAAATAATGACATCAATTGAAGCCACTGATAAGGATATATATATTTTTGTCTTCACAATTTTGTTTTCTTAATATCCGCTCACAACAATATAGTTGAATGCAGTTAAGCACCAAACAGCGGGCTGGAATATTGATCCTGATAGTTTCCAATAAGACGTGTGGCCGCTGGTCTCCTCGGCAAGCCTCCAAAGTGTTCTCATCAGTGTAAGCAGGGTCTTGGAGCATTGTTGAGTTATAGAAATAGAAAAATATGGATTTAGCCACTATAAAGCCCTGTGTGTAAATGTCAAACCAGCAGCAGATTACCAGGGTGCAGCAGTAGGGTTGCTGGTAAAAACATCAGCTCCTGCTGGAATGTCGATGTCTCAGGTGTTCGCAAGAGATTTGCGAAATTTGTCTGATGTTTGCATGAGAGGGTGAGAGTAGCCACTTTTAAAGTATAGAAGTTAGAAACATTGTTTAACACCATTTGATTGGTTGATTTACGCAGACGGGCCCCCCGTGGAGAAGCTCCGGCTGTCAGCGCTGGTGAGGTCGAGTTTGGAGTCGTGTGGCGAAGACGAAGAGGAGGAGGAAGAGCAGGAGCTTCAGAGGTTCAAGGAGCTTAAGAACAAGATGATCCTGCTGGACAGTGCTGAGCTTGGCTCCAGCTCCCCCAGTACCACACGGTCGCAAGGAAGCCTGCCAGTTGTCAAGAGGTATACTGACGGCACTGTAGCTTAAAGGGTACGTTAGTTTGGAGATCTTCACTGATCAAAGTTTAAAGATGCGCCATAGGGGAGTGCGTGCTGTGTTGGGCCTTGGGGGAAGAAATAACAGTAAACAACGTTTTTAATAGTATTTCGCTGGGAAAGCAGGTGTCACGTTAAAATTGTACCGGGGGCGAAAATTGTACCGGCCTACGTCATCGTTTGTTTACATCCTGACAACCTGACAACCTGCCCTGCAACAGACGACGCGATGCAGAAAACATGTTTCCAAACGACGAAATAACATAATACAGATAGCGGATCGCTATCTGAATTATGATAGATAACGATAACACTTGTTTTTACTTTATATTTGTATTGTATTTAATTGTTTAATCGAAACAATAAAGAAAATTGCCCGCAAAGCGGGCGATCGCGTCAAATGACGCGTCAAATCACGTAGGAAGGTTCTTGAACATTCTAGACTATGAAACCTGCTTAAAACACTCAGTTTACTAGCTAAATTCGATTAAACAATTCAATACAATACAAATAAAGTAAAAAACAAGTGTTTTAGCGATCCGTTATCTGTATTATGTTTCAAGAACCCTCCTACGTCATTTGACGCGATCGCCCGTTTCGCGGGCAAAACATTGTCATTTGACGCGATCGCCCGTTTCGCGGGCAATTTTTTTTACTGTTTCGATTAAACAATTAAATACAATACAAATATAAAGTAAAAACAAGTGTTATCGCTATCTATCATAATACAGATAGCGATCCGCTATCTGTATTATGTTATTTCGTCGTTTGGAAACATGTTTTCTGCATCGCGTCGTCTGTTGCCGGGCAGGTTGTCAGGATGTAAACAACCGATGACGTAGGCCGGTACAATTTTCGCCCCCGGTACAATTTTAACGTGACACAGCCAAGTTGAAATACAAACATGTCAAACTGTTACGGCAGAATGCTTTGGAGGACAATTAAAATGTTGGCTATTTTCAAACTGTACTTCGGAAAGAAATAAGCTGCATTTTCACAACCCTGTGAGTTTGACAGCCAGTTTGGGAGGTCGGGAAAAAGGAAAACGGCAGCGGAGGAAGAACTGAAGGAAAAGCAAGAGCTTCTTGAACAGAAGAAAAAGTAAGTGAGATTCTGCAGCCTCCAGTCGGAGGCTTTTAGAAACAGAATATAACCTATTGATTGCACACCTGCCATTTAGAAGGCTGAACTACATGAAAAAAATAAAACAGCTTTGCGTCCAAGAAGAACCAAGGATGAGTGCCCTGTTATCCGTTTTCATCTTGGAAAAGCAGGTTGTGTCCATTTTTATGTGATTAGGATTGTATATGATTGGAGCTGTAGGATTTTTTCTTTGTGCTTTGGACAGTACTCCAACATGTGGCAGAATTGACTCGTCCTTGTGGAATGTATTTTTTTTGAAGAAGAAGAAGCAATTTAGTCCTTGGCTGTGATTTTCAGTCGCGTTTTTGACCTTTTGGAAGTCATTTTTTCTAACCTTCGAAAAGGACAATGTTCAGTCGTCACAAAAAACATAATATCAAAGCTGCCCTAGATCCCCAGGGATATAATGAACCTTTAATCGAACTAGATAATTAGCCTGTATCAAGGTTTGGAATTAAAAATAACAGGAACCCAATTCAATGTTTCCCCTTGCTGACCATGATTGGGACCAGTCTAGTTTGGGGAAAATTATAACTTATATTCAAAGTTATTTGGCCATCAAATCTAAAGCCTACTAGTCCCCAGCCCGCACCACCCCCGGTTAAAGATTAACCCTGAGGTATGTTTTGAAGAGTCGATAACAACCTTCCCTCCCCCTGCCACTCCCATAGGGACCAGGAGCTTCTTCAGAAATGGCGCACTGACGCAAAGGTCATGCAGGCGCAGAAGGCAGCGAGGCTGGAGCAAGAGAGACGAGAGAACCAATTGAAAGAGGTTACAATGTTACTTTAGTTTTTAGGGAATTGGATAAGTCGTTTTCCGTTATCAATTGACTTATCAATTGATTGATTCAATCTCATTAACTTGCCACCAGAGGGCGGCATAACACCAGTTCTCTCCCAAAAGCTCTGAAACAAATAGGAATTACTAACAAGATATCTCTCTTTACCGCAGATTCTTATGATTTAGCCATTCATTTGGTTTAGGAGCGAGGGGTCAGATAACAAATATAAAGAGCTTCTTTTCTCCGGTGTAGGCATTGGAGAAGAAGCTCTCCAATAGTTCTCCCAACCCAACCCAACGGCAGCAGAGGGCCCCTTGGAGCCACAAAGAGCAGGAGGAGGCCAGGTCATTTGGAGTGATTGAAGATGGGATGTGATGCTTTTGGTTTAAGTACAATAAGTGCCATGTGTAGAGTACATTATGTTCCAGCAATAAGCACACCTAATAATCTGCTGTGTTAGTGAAACATAAAGACAACTCACTACA